>NC_080543.1:28945316-29285941 GCF_028640845.1 Ahaetulla prasina | reverse complement strand
GCAAGTAGAATTATTATACAATGTAGTGTTTGAAACAGCCCCATTAGCGGCTGGAATTGTGATGATTTCTTTGTGCCTTAGAATCCAAATTCTTCTTAATCCATCTTCTCCAATAATGGTGCATCTGCTTCACTGAAAATCATTATTTTCAATTTACAACTGTTTGCTTATTGACAATGAAAATGCATAATAGCCTGTGGAGGGGGAAACATGTTTGTGGAATTGCAATTTAGGCACTTTGTAATCAGCTTGCAGCATCCCATGATTGTGGAATTGTGACTTTTGTTTTTTAACCATTAAATGCTATTGGTTAATCTGGATTCACAATTCTGACCATGGTAACTCAACTCAACTGACGATTTATGATGGAAATTATAGTACCACATACCATAATTTATACCACACATACCAGAACTTCCCCAAGATTACATCTTTTTTTTTTATTATTTGAATTTATATCCCGCCCTTCTCCGAAGACTCAGGGCAGCTTACATTGTGTAAGGCAATAGCCTCATCCTATTTGTATATTTATATACAAAGTCAACTTATTGCCCCCCCAACAATCTGGGTCCTCATTTTACCTACCTTATAAAGGATGGAAGGTTGAGTCAACCTTGGGCCTGGTGGGACTCGAGCCTGCAGTAATTGTAACTGCAGGCAGCTGTGTGTTAATAACAAGCTACATTAGCCTGGTGAGCCACTTCCCAGCCCTGGGTACCCCAAGATTCTGTTTTAGCCCAGTACTTGTCAATATCTTCATAAACAATTTAGATGAGGAAATAGAAAGGGAACTCATCAAATTTGCAGATGACACCAAACTGGCAGAAATAGCCAACACCCCAGAAGGTAGGCTCAAGATCCAGAAGGATCTCAACAGACTTGAACACTGGGCCTTATCTAACAAAATTAAATTCAATGATGAGAAATGGTTTTACCCTTAGGCAAGAAAAACTAAATGTGCAGATACAGAATAGGTGGACCCTGGCTCAATAGCAGCAACTGTGAGAGGGATCTAGGAGTTCTACCGTCATAGACAACCACTTAAATGAGCCAGCAGTGTGCTGCAGCTGCTAAAAAAAAGCCAGTGCAATCCTAGGCTGCATTGATAGATCACACTAAGTGTTAACACTGCTTTATAAGGCCTTGGTCAGACCACACTTGGAATACCACATCCAGTTTTGGTTGCAACAATATAAAGATGTTGAGACTCTGGAAAGAGTGCAGAGAAGAGTAACAAAGATTAGAGAACTGGAAGCTAAAACTTGAAGAACAGTGGCACAAATTGGTTATGTCTAGTCTAGTGAAAAGAAGGACTGGGGTGACATGATAAGCAGTGTTCCAATATTTGAGGGGCTGCCACAAAGAAGAGGGGATCAACCTATTTTCCAAAGCACAAGAAAGCAGGACAAAAAGCAATGGATGGAAACTAATCAAAGAACAATTAACCAGTGGAACAGCTTGCTTATAGAAATTGTGGGATTAATACTCCTGGTTTATAGCCTGCTGCCTTAATCATTAAACCAAATTAAAACACAATTGCCCAAGAGGCCAGTAAAAAAAAATCCAGTAAAATATTTTCACAAAAAAATATTAAAATCAGGTAACCGTACTTTTAAAACATCAAGTTACAGTAGACTATAATGAAAGTAAGGCAAAGTCTTCATTGGGTCAAGCTTGATTTCTCATAACTAAATGTATTTATTTAGTAACAAAATTCCCATCTTTTGGAGAAAGTAGATAGATTGGCTAACTGACTGACTTCTAGAGGTATGTTTGTGTGTCTGTTTATTTACTTCTTTTCAGAATTAACCAAATTGCTAGATGCTGCCATCTCTTGGAGTAATCTAATTAAAACTAAAGCATAATATATATTTCTTATAATTTTTGATATTTACCATCCAAGAAACAACATTTTAGGATGAGATGAAGAAGTAAAAATTGTGTTAACTAAGCGTTGCAAATAACTTGATGTTAGTAACCTGCAAATAAGAGTAGTCTGGCACATTTAAAAGAGAACTTTTCTGACCTGAAGTAACAATGACTATCTATTGCACACAATCTACTAAGCAGTAAGATTTGTAACAAATATGTAATTAAACTTAAAAAAAAATTAATCTGTAAATTTATCTAAATCAGCTGTGTGTGAACTGAATTGTCATCTTGTATTGCAGGTGATGGGGTAGAATATTTAACACACTAGACTCAGAGATGCAGAAGAAAAAGAAATAATGGTTGTAACTTCAGAAGTTGCTTTAATACTTCAAAACCACATTTCAAAGGATTGGGGATTACAGGAAATGATTTAAATAAAATGGCTTCTTTAAAAATTTTAGTTTAGCCTGCAGGCCTCCTTTTGAAAAGGGAGATTTATCAGAAATGAAACTACCATACCATGATTATCATGGTATTTTACATTTTTAGAGATGCTTGCAGAGCATTTTTTTAGCTCAGCCATAGATGAGAGAAACCTTAGGTGAATACTACTTTATTACAATGGCTTTTAAAGTGTTAAACATTATCGCTTCCACTTTGTACAAGAATCAGTCTCATCTCTTCCAGCGAATAGTGGTTTTGAGGCAGAAAAACAAACCCAGTTTATTAAGAATATAAACATAAAAAACAATCATTTTAAATAAAGTCATGTGCAAATTAGGTTGAATGTTAAATTATACTCTCCAAAGGAAAATACTGAAATTGTTAAAACACAATTCACCAAGCTAACAACGATTCATCAAAGTGATGCAAGTCTTCAGTGTTAGTCATTGAATTCATTGAACATGAAAACAGATCATCCAAAAGATCCTGTTTTGCAGAACTTTCAAAATCGAATTTCTTCAGAGGCGATTTGATCGCTGATGGGTCTCTGTGGTCTTCAAGTCCATTTTCCTGTACAGGGCTGAAGTAAGGACAGTCATTATCTATGGCCTGTAAACTGGTATTTTTGTCACTAGGTATCGGCATGTCTGAGCTGTCACCTCCCATTTCCAGATATCTACATTCCTCTTCCTGTGGAAATTCCAAAGAACCAACAGTTGTAGCTGGAGACAAAAGCAGCTCAGATAAAATGTCATCATAATTTGAACTGCTGCATTGGGACATGTCAGTGCTTTGAGAATTAACAGATTTACTGTCCCAAACATCAATCTGCCTTTCTTGGGTATATAACAAGCCAGTCTGCAAGGGTTCCATCTGTTTTCGTGTCTGGTCCTTGATAGCTTTCTTGCAAGAGTTTTTGTGTCTTGTCTTAGCTTTTACCAGTTTATCTAAGGTAGCTAATTTCTCTTTTTTAGCCTTAAGCTGCTGTAAAAGTGTTAAGCGTAGTTGATGAGTTTTATCAATAAATGACCCAGTATTTTCAACAGATATAAAATTCTGATTTTCATGGTGGGTATTTTTCAGCAAATCTTGCTTAGTAAAAGCATCTAATGAAGCTGATCTTTTAGTTACAGCTTCACCTTTTTTATCCGGGACAAGATTTTTGACACGGATGTTTGCAAGAGAAAAAGCAGTCAGAGGTGACGTTGGAAGAGTTCTACCTGAAGAATGCAATGTTGCCTCTTTACTTTTCTGTGAAGATTTACTTTGGAAACCACAGAAGTGGCCTGCTTGCCTAACAAGTGAACCGGAATTAGTTTCTTTTTGCATTGATTTTTTATAGTTTCTTGATTTATTCGGAACCACCACACTTTTAGGGATAAAGGAAGAATATTTTCCAAGTAAGCCATTTACCCAACTGGCTACGGATGGTTTAATTACATTTGTACTGGATGAGTGAACAGTAGGACTTTGGGGAGATGGAGCAGAAATGTGGGGATTTATTTTTATTTCTTGACTGAACTCTACAACATTAGACATTCCCAAGGCAGTGTTTCCCAATTCTGTTTCGCTGGTTTTTTCCTGAGGATTCTTTGGATGGTAATTGCTGCTCTCTTCTACTGGAACTAAGGTGACTGCAGTTTCTGCCCCTTGTGGTAATAGTATTTCGGATGAGAAATTTATTTTGTCATTATTTAACGTAACTGATGGCATAGTAACTAGGTTACTCGCATTAGATGGCTGTTCTTCATGCACGAGAGCATTGGTATTTCCTAACACGACACTTCTCTTTTGAGTATCTCTTTCAGGGGTAAGTGGGCACATATCTTTCTGATCCAACTCTGATCCATTCAACTGCAATGGATTGCAACCTGTTCTGATTATCTGCTTATTTTCTATATGTCTATCTTCTAACAGCTGTTCACCTGAGTCAAGATTCAGTGTTACAACATCATCAGACAAGTTGACCAAGCCATGAAGCAAATTATTTTTCTGATTGCTTGCTAAGTTTTCTATTTCCTCTATATGTGTGTTCAGCATGTCCACTGCCTTGTGACAAGTTAAAGGTACACTCTCTGCAGTTTCCTCATTAGAGTATTTAACTGGAGTTTTTGATTGTGCTGTCATTGTTTCTTCAACTTGTAAATCCAAACAGTTGGTCATTTGTGGCGGCTTTCTTTCCCAAATGACAATATGTATTTCGGCAGAAGGAACTCCAAAGTTATGGTGTCTCCTGGAGAATGAACCTTTTAAGTCATCACACTCAAGCCATATTCCTAAAAATAAAATATGAACGATTCAGTATAATAGGGTACATTTCTTATCATTCATTTCAGATAAACTAATCTTTAATACTCACTAAATATGTGTATGTTCAATTATAATTTATGCTTGGTTTGTTGAAAACAGATAATTTTGAACTATGCATACTGAAATATATCTGGTTTGTTTTTTCATTCTTTCTCTATACCTATTGACTTGCAGCTCTAGGAATTCGATGGAGAATTAGGAATATCCAGTCAACCACTAACCGTGTTTCCATGATTTAACTGAAAATCAGACAGACAGCCATAATACCCCTAAGATATTGTTTCTCACAATAAAACCTTGTGGCTTATTCATTGACATTGCATTATACCTTATGCGATATATGCATCTCATATAAATCAGCATTATTAAAAAAAATTGAGACACTTTCAAATGTTTTCCCCCTCCCCAAACATCTACGTAAGTCACAAATATTCCGTCAAGAGTCTCAAAAGAAAAACATCATTATTTGATATATTGCAAGGCCATCTCTGCTTGACTGCTTGGAGGCTCATGTGCTCACCAAGGGAGATCAAGAAAATTGTTGCTTATAATTTATTTAAAGTCTCCTGTAAGTCTCCATTAAGCACAGATGGTTATCAGGTAATTTACACAAAAAGATGTGCCTTTATGACTTAATTTTCTTCAAGTAGGGCAAACTTTCTGCTTCTTTGAGATAGATAGCTATTTCTGTGAATGCAAAAATCAGAAAAAGCAAGCTAAAATCTAATTAGATTTGGCTTGCTCTGAAGATTTACCCTAAAGGTTTTTATATATCGTATACAATTAAACCAAGAAAGAAATACTAAACTAGTCCCTAGACACCTACAAACTCTTCTTTGGACTTGAAGTTCCACGAGGTTGGCTCTGACTAGAAACCATGTAAAGACATGTTGATGCAGGAATTATTTGGAAGGTTGTTTCCCATGTACTTTGAAGCATCGTATTATCATATGAAAGGGAGAAACTAATACATACAGGTAGTCCTCAACTTATGACCAGAATTGTGCCCAAAATGACAGTAAGGAAATTGTGAACTGACATCCTAAGAGACATGACAAGTAGCTCTCGACTTATGATTACAACTGAGCTCAGAATTTCCATTGCTAAGCAAGACATTTGTTAAGTGATCTTTGCCCCATTTTATGGCCTTTCTTGCCACAGTTGCTAAGTGAATCACTGCAATCATTAAGTTAGTAATGAGGATGTTAAGTGAATCTGGCTTCCCCATTGACTGCTTGTGAGAAGGTCGCAAAAAGTGATCACATGACCCCGGGATGCTGCAACAGTTGTAAATGTGAAAAGTGGTCATAAACCACTTTTTTCAATATCATTGTAACTTTGAGTGGTCACTAAATGAGCTATTGTAAGCCAAGGACTCTCTGTGTGGGTATGTGTCTCTCTGTGTGTGTAGGGGGTGGAGGCCTAGCAGGAGGGACTTCTAGATGTTAGACTTCTAGATCCAAACACTAGGTGTTTGGAAGCCGTACGGGTCTGGATGGGGAGAAACAGGCTCAAGCTCAATCCCTCCAAGACAGAGTGGCTGTGGATGCCTGCATCCCGGTACAGTCAGCTGAGTCCACGGCTGACTGTTGGGGGCGAGTCATTGGCCCCGATGGAGAGGGTGCGCAACTTGGGCATCCTCCTGGATGAACGGCTGTCTTTTGAAGATCATTTGACGGCCGTCTCCAGGAGAGCTTTCTACCAGGTTCGCCTGGTTCGCCAGTTGCGCCCCTTTCTAGACCGGGATGCCCTATGCACGGTCACTCACGCCCTCGTGACGTCTCGTCTGGATTACTGCAATGCTCTCTACATGGGGCTCCCCTTGAAGGGCATCCGGAGGCTGCAGTTAGTCCAGAATGCGGCTGCGCGGGTGATAGAGGGAGCCCCTCGTGGCTCCCATGTGACACCTATCCTGCACAGACTGCACTGGCTACCTGTGGCCTTCCGGGTGCGCTTCAAGGTTTTGGTAACCACCTTTAAAGCGCTCCATGGCATAGGGCCGGGTTACTTACGGGACCGCCTACTGCTACCGAATACCTCTCACCGACCCGTGCGCTCTCACAGAGAGGGACTCCTCAGGGTGCTGTCAGCTAGGCAGTGTCGTCTGGCGACACCCAGGGGAAGGGCCTTCTCTGTGGGGGCTCCCACCCTCTGGAACGAACTCCCCCCAGGACTCCGTCAACTTCCGGACCTCCGAACCTTCCGTCGCGAGCTTAAAACACATTTATTCATCCGCGCAGGACTGGATTAGATTTTAAATTTTAAATTTATATTGGTTTTTAATGGGTTTTATTATTTATACTGCTTTTTAATAATTCGGCTTTTTAGAATAAGTTTTTTAATTGTTATTTTAATTTGTATTTATATGTTTTTACTTGCCTGTGAACCGCCCTGAGTCCTTCGGGAGATAGGGCGGTATATAAATGTGATTAATAAATAAAATAAATAGAGTATTTTCATTTCAAGCCAGCCTCTTTCAAGGATGCTCTTGACCTTTCTTCACCATCACACTCACTATTTTGGGGCAATGTTCTCAGGCTAATTCACCCCCCCCCCTTTATCACTTTTGATCCCGATCTCCCCCCCGCGATCTTTATGCTCCTAAAATGTCTTTTATATTTCTGTAACCCTTGGTCTCCTCCAAATGTGCCTCTGATACCACTGTATTATTATTTATACTGGGACTGTTGGTATTACTAGCCAATTCAGATAGATGGATATTTAAGAAGGATAAAGCTGATACGGGGAATAGTGTCCTTACCATCTGAAGTCAAGATCCAGGTTATGAAGTGCTTTGTCTTCTGATATTGAACCACAGCTGTTACTTGATATAAATATTCTTGAAACCGAAACGAATAGGCCATCAAATTGTTATGTGGCAAGCCTTCAACAAAATGCACCATCAGAAGTGAGGAGATCCTACCAAATAAACATGACAATTTGTGATTTCAGAAGTAAAAAACATCCCTGCTATTAGTGTTAATTACCTCACCAAAACTGAAAACATGCAGTGGGATTAAAAGCTAAATATCAGTAACCCTTCTATGAGTTTTCACAAAGACCTCAAGGAATGCAAAACATCTGGCAATCACACCCAAGTGAGATTATATAAATGAATACAATTTGTATAATCTTCTTTGGGAAATTATTGTAACTCAGAATTGTTAAAGAGCAGACCCTTAAAAAGATACGTTTCCTAACTGACTTCTTCGTATTTATATAATGTCTTTCAAGAACTGAATTAACATATTATGTTAAGCCACATTAGTTAACCATGATTTACTGAATAAACTACAGTTAGAGTAATATAGAATGCTCTGTGAAAAATATGGTATGCCTTGGCTTGATGGATGAATACAAACAATAATGCTTCCAACTATGAAATCAAGAAGCCATAAATACAGATCTTAAAAATTTACATTAGCTGTCACTTATTATTGCTTACCAACTACTGATGTAGTTTTATCTCATTTGGGGATTATAATAAAATTCTCACTTACTTTTCTAAAACCATTTTTCTTCTTTGAGATGTGTGATTACACTTATTACAGGGAGCAACATGAACAGCGTTCAGCGGGTGCCACTCTGCGATTATATTTGTAAACGTTGTCATTGCCTGCTGACAACTAAAAATAAAATGAATATATATTCAAATAAAACAAGTTTAATCATTTATTCCTATATTTACATGATGTCATCAGTTGGCACAATTAATATTTAAAGAATGGTGCACATTTATTTCACTTAAATTATGAGACACTATTCAATATTATAAAAGCTATATCTTCTGGAATTTTAAACTCTGGAGGGATAATTTGAGATTTAACTCAATAAATCCACCTGAATTTTTTTGTAAAAATAAAGTTATTTTATTTCTACTTCAGAAACATGTAAAAATTTAACCATCAAGATACAGTACTGTATAAATCTCATATTAATTATGACTTTAGATTTTAGATGGGTTATAATCAAATTGGTACAAATTATTGCTTTGAAAATTTATGTTTTTAATAGATGCCTTCATCCAAATGGGGTTTTCTGCATCAAAATATTGAATATGGGTTTTTAAGATGTTTGGTTTTTCTGAAAAGTACTGTACTTTTATGTATATGTAGTCTAAACTTATTTGTCCTATTTTGTTTTCCCGCCTGCTATTTTATACCTTACTTTTTCTTTATCCTTGATGTTTTGCTTTAGTTTAAAGAGCAGAATAAATACAAATGCAGCAGAACTAAATATGAATGCTAATTTGGGATAGCAAGAATTGACTTGACCATCATAAATAAAATGATTGAACTAAGATGTAAATTTAGGCTAACACTGAAGGGAAGTTCAGGATGAAGTTATCACCTGTAATTGGCTTCCTATTTTATGCTGAGAGAAAACATATACTAAGACACTTTAAAAAATGATGTTTATGTCTCAATGTATACAATAACAACAGTTAGGATAAATCCTGAATGGCAAGAATAAAAACTCAACCTCTCTCAAATATAACAGCAGAGGGTTATGTGGTTTCAGAGCTGTGACTCAAGATGCCCAGTAGAGAAATCACATGCTCACAACTGCCCTCTCCTGCCTGTATAATGTATTATTTGCAAAATACTGATTGAAATGCATGGTTTATACCAAAGAGGAAGGAAGTGCAGAACTTAAAGAAACTAACCTATTGTTGAAGTGGTAGCCACACTGCAAACATTCAAACTTCCAGGAGAAAGAATGGAGAAAGAGATTCTCTATATGACTATCTTTCCGCAGAAGTAATGGAAAAGCAAAAACTGGACTTTCTTCCTCCCCTTTGAAGAAAAACACAAGACAAAAATGTAGTTGTAATACATGTAATGTCGATTATTTCAAATGAGATGTGAAGGATATAATTCTAAATATACTTATACTCTATTCTCTAAAAATGTGTTTTAAGTATTAAGAAATTGTAAGAGCCAATTCTTTTCCTAACAAGTATTTGTATACCAGTTTATATTACTGTAACATGCATAGTATATATTGCCGATAGTTCATATAATGAAAGGGTAAGAGATGAAAGGATCAAAGGCATTGATACATCTATATTTAATATAAGCCTCTCATTAGAAATATCTGCAAGTACACATTCGGACTACAGATTATACATCGTGTTTCCTAGTGTTGAAAAACTAAAATACATTTAATATTTTTCAGAAACTGACACTATAAACTTTACATTATGAAAATAGGGAAATATATCACTGTGGGGTGACTCCTGGATTAATTAACTGACCCTACCTCCCCCCTGTGCTTCCTGCTCTCCATCCACCCATCTTAATTTCATATTATTGTACTTCCATTGTTTATTTTTACTGTTTTATTCCCTTGCTGTTGTCAAAATGTTTACATTGTTATCCCCCACCCCCCATTTTATTGTTGTAAGCCACCCAGAGTAGCCCCATGGCAAGATGGGTGGCAAATAAATTAACAAACCTTGAGTTGAAGAAATCCTACCAGTTGTAGCTTCACACTGCTTTGCAGCTGTATAGTAATAGTACGGTACAATACAGTATAGTGTGTATGTATTTACCGTGTTTCCCTGAAAATAAGACCCTTTCTTCTATTTTTCTGAACTCCGAAATAAGTGCTTGGCCTTATTTTCAGGGATGTCTTATTGTTTTGGGGCACGTGGAGCAAGACAGGGCTCCTCTTGCTGTCTTACCTGATTTCCAGCTGTCTCCAGAGGAAATGGCAGGGAACGGCTGCACATGCGTTTAAATATTTTCGGGGTGGGCTTATTTGGGGGGCAGGGGGCTTATTTTAGCACATGCGCTCAAAAACCCAATTGGGCTTATTATCAGGAGAGGTCTTATTTTAGGGGAAACATGGTATGTATGTAGGGACGTGGTTTAGTCATGCCAGCTACATGACCACAGAGACGTCTTCGGACAGCACTGGCTCTTCGGCTTAGATACCGAGATGATCACTGCCCCCTAGAGTCAGGAACGACTAGCACATATGTGCAAGGGGAACCTTTACCTTTACATACGTATGTAAAAGAACAAAAAATACTTAAAAGTTCTAATTCTACTGTGCATATACACCCTATTGCTGATGCAAATAAAAAGTAGAAAACTGACTAGCTTACTAAACAGAAAATTACTTGCTAACGTTAGCCAACATTCTGGGAATTCATCAACTACATACTTTATTTTATATTATTACAATGCTGGTACAGCTAATGCCAGTTATGATATGGTGCTACAAGACTTAAATATAAGGGACTCTTGGGGCTCACGTTGATAATTTTTATTTCTTTCCTTGCACTGAACAGTTCCTTACTAGTTCCTTACACAGTTGCAAACTAGTCTCTCTGGAGTTTGACACTGTTTTGTAGAAGCAGTAGAAACCATACCTTGCTATCTCAAACAATGCTGCTTACAGTGTGTCTTACGTCTAGGGTCTGGGAAGAATGACGTGTCTTGAGCTCTTAAAGTGCAAAACTATGTAGCCAGGCAGGATAGCACTATCAGTTCCTGTTTACTATTTCAACATTGAAATGATTTCTCCTCCTTTTCACCAATGCTTAAAACAACAATGCTGCATTGAGTCAAAAAACAGTTCTACTTTCCTCAAGAAGTCCAGAAACAGTAGTGCTTCTGCACCTTTCTGTTCAGTTCCCTAGCAACTGATATCCAGAGGAACAGTGCTTCTGAAAGTGGAAGTAATATACAACTATCATGACTAGCACCTTTATTTTCCATCAATCTGTCAATAGTCATCTAGTCCAGGGGTCTCTAACTTTAAATTCCAGAATTCTGGGAGTTGAAGTCCGCCAGGCTTAAAGTTTACAAGGTTGGAGACCCCTGATCTAGCCTAAGACAGCAGTGTGATGATTGGTGGCAAATGCCATAGTTTATTACTTTCTTTTCATTATCCAGGATTTCCCCACATTCAGCCTTGTACAAACACAAGGTTTGCTTTCAAAAATGTTTCAGAATTAATTCCTACCATCTTTATAGAGAGCCAGGAAAGGCTCATCTGAAAATCCCAGAGTGCTACTGCTAATGGGTGTGCGGATAAGCAAGAAAAATCTTCTTTTTGTCTAAATATATGGCTGCTTCCTATGTACTAAACTGAACTCAAAATTCTTTCTACTCAAAGGAAGTATATGGCTAAATATTCAGATATTAAGACACTAGTTACTAAAATATTAGCTCATATCTTCATGCTGAGTTTGAGAGTTTCCCAGGATCAAATGGTTGACCCTCATGAGATGAAGAAAGCTGGCTTTGTGGACTGATTTAGACTAGGTAAGTAGTATATGGCTTAGAAAGTAGCAAGAATATAAACACTAACCACAGAAATTAATGACAAATATAATCAAGTTTCCAGCTAATGAACAGATCAAGTTTAGCATGTTATAGTATATATATTAATATATAACTCGGAATGTTTTTTCTGCTGCTCTATCGAAAGAATTGGGGAGGAAAAGAACATGTAAGAAAACAAACTGCAGTGGTTAAAAATGCAGTTCATTGTTTAATAGTTCTTCTCTCCAGTTTGCAAAAACAAACTAAAACCCCACACAGAAATACATATTAGCAGTTACTTACCAAATTTACAGCCAAGCAATGGCTGAAGTTCAAGAAATATGGTATTCCTGATTTCATTTAAATGGGAATCAGCTCTTGACAAAACGTCCAAAGGAACTTCCGAAGCAAGTTTATCTGTACAAAACAGTTGAACACCTCATTTCAATAATGAACTAGGTACAGTTCAGCATTGCAGATATTTATAAGGAAAATAGCTTGCTACATAATTCGGTTCCCGCAGCCATCAGAAAATATGCTGACTGGAAGCTGCATAAGAACTATTAGCTAATACGCTTGCCAAAGCCAAATTTATATTCTGCTGTTATGATATGTTTTTTAAACAGCACTCTGAGGAAACCTAGGATCCTTCAAAAATTGATCCAACATTTCCCTAGTCACCCACTAGAAAAACAGGATTACTGATATATTAGCATTATTGAAAAATGTTTGCAAATACTAATAATCACTCTCTATAAGATGAGGAGGCCAGAGACAAGTGCTGTTTTGTCTTCACTCTTGTTCAAAAATACCTGAAACATATCCCAGAATCTATTCTAATGTGCCTAGATTTCCTTATTTAGGGCTCTTTAGCAGATAAATAGATGTAGATGTAGGAAGGTTTTCCCAAAGATCAATCTGAAAATCATATTTGCTACATTGGGACTAATTCAAGGTCATGACAAGATTCAATGAAAATTATGTTCAATATCAAACTACCATTACATTTATATTTTATCCGGTCATATCTTGATGCTAATATTGGATGGCGAAGTGATCAGCAAACATGGAGCTTTAGGAGTCTATGTTTATTTAGGGAGGATAGAGATGATAAGAATGGCATGTGAAAGTGGAAATGAGACCCGCCAAAAAACAAACAAACAAACAAACAAAAAAACTACCACCAGCTTTTAAACTGACCAGCTTTCATTAGAGCTGATTTGATTATTCTAAGAACCCTAAGTTTTCATTTCTCAGTATTAAAGGTTGCTGTACATTCTAGAAACAAATCTGATTCCAGAGGGAAACGAGGATACCATAAGCTCTATTATGATTTTTACTTTTTATATATACTGTTTACATATACCACAATATATAAGTAACACGTTTCCAAAATAAGCAACCCCCTGCTCCCAGATTGGGCTTACCCCTTTGGCAAGTGTTCACAAGTGCAGCAGCTTCGTTATATTTTGTGAGCAGGCTCTGGATTACCGACATGTTTTTGGAGAGTCCAGTCAGAATTCTTAATGTTTCCAAATGTACCAGTATTGACAGAATACAATCTAACCAGCAGAGAGCCTGTGCATTTCTCCACTGAAGCGACAAAGGCTCTCGCAGAGATGATTTGCTTTGTTGCAGATCCTGAGACACTGACGGAGCCATCTCAGGGGCTGACAATAGCTGTGTTTGCACACTGAGCACTTCTGGTGAGTGTTCTTGAGCTCCCAAGCCCATTTTCTGGTTGATGGATTCAGCTTCATCAGAAAAAGTTGGCTGCTTGGCTTCTGAAAAATCAGACTGCCCTGACCGAGTCCTAATTAGATTGTTTCCATCGCAGTTGGGAATAAGATCAGATCTGAATGTCTCCTCAGTGTCCATCAAGTCATCAGTCCTAATCAATTTTAAGCATGGTTCAATAGAAGAGGTCAATAGGTTTGTGCCGAATAACTTTCTTTTCCCACAAGTGCCCTGAGATGAATAACCTTTTGCATCACTGGGAATTATAATAGTGCTTAGTGGTGCAGATCCTAGAGGGTAAATGCACTGAAATAATAATAAAAAAAACCAATTACACTTACATTTAGTCTGAGTAGATTTATCAGCATATGATGCACAGTTCAGGAATGAAATGGAGAAACAGTCACAGAAATATTAACTAGTCATAGTCCTCAACTTACAACTACCATTTGGACTAGAATTTTCTTTGCTAATGCCTTGCATCATATGACCTTTTCTGCCACACTTTTTAAGCAAATTGCTGAAGTTGTTAAGTGAGTCATATGGTCATTAAATGAATCCAGCTTTCCTCCATTGATTTGCTTGTCAGAAGCCAGCTGGGAAAGTTACGAAATGGCAATCACATGACCCTGGGGCACTACAACTATCATAAAGATATGGTTGCCAAGTGCCCAAATTTTGATCATGTGATTGTGGGATGCCACAATAGTTGTAAGTATCACGTTTTTCAGTGCCGTTGTAACCTGAAAGAGTTACTAAAAGTAGAGGACTTCCTGTACAGAAATTAGGCATCCAATTCAAAACTATTAAAATCCCAGTCTATTTTAAACAGTACTGTTTTCTGATACAATGTTTTTCCCCCCTCAAAAAAGCATCCCTGATACTGCACAGCAAGAAATCTATAAAAGTATTTCCTTTGCATGAAGTGTCTGTTTAAAATTATTTATGAGATGAGGGGTGGGGGGGTGTAGTAAGTTTTTGAAGGCTATTTTTAAGTGTTACTTTTCTAGACATCTGTGTGCTTAGAAATACAATTCTGCTACTGGTTCCTTCCTGTACTCCACATAAATGAAGGATATTTCTAATTTCCTTGAATCAAGGTTAAACTTTACAGACTGCAGGCCACTCTCTTTCTTTTTTAGTTTTTTTTCCCTACTGATTAACCTGCCTTTACTTTCATTGCTACAATCTTTTTTTCATGTCTTTTATCCACAACCAGAATGGTACCTATTGCCTCTTTCTCACTAAGTGTTCCAGCCTGCTAAGTAAAAGATGGATTTAATATCAGAAGAGCCAATACATCCTTCTTTTTGGGTTCTTCCTTCTTCTTCCTGCAATTTATTTTTTGTGCTAACCTGCCTCTACAATTCAGAACACTGTGAAGGCTCCATAAAGGATTCTTTTTTTTATATATAAAAAAGTTTTATTTTTACAATCATATCCAACAGCTCATCCAATGTACAGTCATATACAATTAGTCGGGCTTGCCCAGTCACCACCCCCTCCTTTTAACTCTCTTCCCTCTTCTACCTTCTTCTACTTTCCAGACCTTCCTCCCCTTCTCTTATCTACATCTTCTCCCTCCACCCTACACCTTCCTTCTCCCTCTTATACCCCTCTTCCTTCCTCTTCTCCTCTTTCCTACCTCCTACTCTCTCCTCTCTTCTCCCTCCCCACCGTTCTAAAATGGGGCAGACCCGACCACATTAATTATATTTATACATCTTCAATAATCCCTGTACATTAACCATCACTCCATCCTCTACCCTCAACACCCCCAGTTCCCCTCCCCCTTACCCCCCACCACACACACCCCGACTTCCCAGAACAAAATGCAGGGTATCAAAACTAACAATCATAATCCAAAATAAATCCTAAATTATAATCTCGTCACTCCACACATAATCACACTCTCAATTCCCCTCTCCTTCAGAAATATATCCAATACAAAATATTTCCTAAATTTACTCATATGCTATTCGATATTTTTTTATCTGATACTTATTTTGAATATAATCAATCCACATTTTCCATTCTAAAATATATTTTTCTTGTGTATAGTCTTTCAAGTAAGCAGAAATTTTTGCCATTTCTGCCAGATTTGATAAGGATTCTTCTTTTTCTGGTAAACTTTTTTTATCTATAAAACATTAGGGTGTGAGTACTAAAAGGCAGGATTCATGTTCACAGGTATACCTGAGGTAAGCAGGGACTGAAGCAGACACTTAATATCCATAAATTAAGAGAAGTTTAACTACATGAGGGGCATAAGTCTGGGGAGGGAGGGAAACTAGGGATTCCTTCACTTACGGAAAAGGTTCAACTTTTTTGTACTGTGGGTGGTCTAGGAAAATTAAACTCAACATAAAATTTATCTTAAACTTTAAATATCAGTTTTAGTTTTTATTTTATATATCATGTATGTAAATTAGGGAAAGTGATTCTGGGACTCACAAAACGGGTTGTGGATACAAATCCACAAATTTACCAATGCTAATTAATATAAAAACTTGTCTAAAATTAGCTACACTATTTTACATTTAAAAATCAATAGTGACGTTATAACTTTACGTTATAACTATACTAAGCAGACTGCTCTATAAATTATCTGTGAAGTCAAAGAATGCTACAGATAATGGGAGTGGAATGGGTACTTTGCTTTCAAATCAGCTTCCTTTCATATTGTACATCATATACCGTCGGTTTATAAGACGCACTGGAGTATAAGAAGCACCTTAATTTTGGGGGAGGAAAATAAGAAAAAAAGAATTCTGCCTCTGCCTACCAGCATCAGGATCAGCAGCGTCCTCAGTTCCATTTGGATGAGCTATTTAACTGGAGTGGGTAGGGTGTAGTGGAGGATGATTTTCATGGGGGCAGAAGAGGGACTTGGCACTGAAGGCTCCACTCTCGAGACGCCCCGTCTTCCTACCTAGCACTTTAGTCCTCCTGGATGCTCCTATCACGTAAACACAGTGCCGGGCTTCCCAGCAAGCTCCCTGTGCCTTTGCTGCGTTGGTCGGACCCTGATTCGGCAAGCGCCCTGGGGAAACGCGGAGATCGGGACTTGCTTGGCGAAGCAGGCGCTGTGCAGGGGACAAAAGGCAAGGCCCTGCCACCCAAAAACACAGCGGAGATCTCCGCCGCTTGGAGATCTCCGCTGCCTCCCCAGTTCCAAAAATGGGGTGTGCAGAAGCAAAGAAAGAGCATTGCATTTTTGGGCGATTCCAGGCAGTAGAGATCAAGGCAACAGTTTTCAGGTGGCAGCGCCTTGCCTTACACCTCCTGCGCAGCGCCCAGCAAGCCACCAGTTCCTTGAAGAT
The DNA here is from genome assembly GCF_028640845.1 of Ahaetulla prasina. NCBI lineage: Eukaryota > Metazoa > Chordata > Lepidosauria > Squamata > Colubridae > Ahaetulla > Ahaetulla prasina. The sequence goes on along the minus strand of NC_080543.1, from coordinate 29,268,978 downwards.
GCAAGACCATTTTCATGAGGACGTGCGGCTCTGCAAATTGCATCGGGGAAGAAAATGTGATGTATGGAGGTGATGCTCTTGTGAAGTGGGCACTTCTGCGAAAGAGGTGTAAGGCTAGGTGGCTTGCTGCCTGGCCTGCCCCTTCTCCAGACGACCCAGGCTGAGGGCAGTTGGTTTCTACTCCTGGCTCGGGAGGTGGATCTGGCTAGGAGGAAAGAGAGTGAGACTGTGAAAAAGGAGGAGGAGGAGGGCACACGGCTCTAAAAATTGTTTCGAGGAATTGAGGAGGAAATGCTGGAAAACGCAATGCATGGAGGCAACGCTCTTTTTCCTCCCCGATTGCCCAAAGCAATTTGCAAAGCGCATGCCCTACTCCTCCTTTTCTGCAGTCGGCTTCTGCTCCTGGCCCAGGAGGCGGATGTGGCCAGGAGGAAAGAGAAAGTAAGACTATAGAAAAGGAGGAGGAAGGCGCGCGGCTTTGCGAATTGCTTCGGGCAGGAAAAAGAGCGTTGCCTCCATGCATTGTGTTTTCCAGTGTTTTCCTCCTCAATTCCCCAAAGCAATTTGCAGAAAAGGAGGACGATGATGTGCGACTTTGCGAATTGCTTTGGGCAATCGGGGAGGAAAAAGAGCATTGCCTCCATGCATTGTGTTTGCCAGTGTTTTCCTCCTCAATTCCCCAAAGCAATTTGCAGAGCCGCGTGTCCACCTCCTCATCCTTTTCTGAAGTCTCACTTTCTCTTTCCTCCTGGCCAGATCCGCCTCCCAGGCCAGGAGCAGAAGCCGACTGCCCTCAGCCTGGGTTGTCTGGAGAAGGGGCAGACCGGGCGGCACCTCGCCTTACACCTCTCGCGCAGAAGCGCCCACTTCGCAAGAGCATCACCTGCATGCATTGCGTCTTCCTCCCCGATGCAATTCGCAGAGCCGCGCGTCCTCAGGAAAACGCAGCAGCGGGGGTTTCCAAGCAGCACCCTAATGTGAGGATTCCTGCCACCTGAAACTGCCAGAAAATGCTGACAACCTCCAAACAGAGGCTGACAACCTCCAAAGGGTGGGGGGGGGGGCGATGGGTTGGTGGGGCTACATTCGGCGTATAAGACACACCCAAATTTTCACTCTCTTTTTGGGGATAAAAAGGTGTGTCTTATACACCGAAAAATACGGTAGCTCACTATATGTAAATTTTCTTGAAAACCATTTTGCTGAAAGTTATCATGCTTGACCTAGAACCTAGATAGTTGATATTCTTGTCTGTGAACTACTCAGTAATGAAGTAGAACAATAATTATCTGGTATATTACAAAAGGTATCCAGATTAAGGAGGACAGAATGTAGAAATGTTAGACAAACTTTAAGTCAATAACTTCCCAATCTACTGAAATACCTGTGGATTTTCACACAGAAAAATAGATTCTTCAAAATTGATATGGTATTTTCTTATATGTCGCATCAAACCAATCCTTTTACAGGCTGGGCAGCATCCATCTGGAGTTTCTTCAGCAAAATTACAATTCTGAAAAGATTAATACCAGACAACAAATGTATTGAGCTGAAAGATCAAAACACTGCAAAATAATTTTTATAAAATGCAATGCTGAATTTGACATCAAGAAAATAACACTAAAACAAATAAATATTAGAGCAATTCATATCATTGATCATTTGACTTTTATAGAATGTTCACTTCTATTTATATATAGCATAACACATTATTATAATTCTGAACTGTATATTTCATCAAGTAGAACAAATATTTTCACATATTTGTACTAAGATATGAAAATAGTAAATCTTTCGCCATTTCAGTAAGATTTCCGTGGAAAAAAATAATTCTATAAGAAATTAAGAGGTCATATATTAAAATTAGACCTGTAAAATCTTTTTTTTTTTTTTAAATAATCTCAAAATTGAGAAGGAACTTTGCACAATGTGAAAAAGAACTGAACTGACTTTTCCCAAATACCCCACCATGTGGAGTGCAGTTGTCCCTACATCAGTCACTTGCAAACCATTTCCAATCTTCTGGGAATCCATCATTCTCAGGCACTGGCTAAATTACCATGTCACTTGTAACATTTTCAAGTCCTAAGGCTTTTTTCCCCATATATTCTGAAAAATAAAAAGTGAACAGAAAAAAAGTTACATAAGCATTTTTCTCATAGCAATTCTTAGACAGCATAGTCTAGAAGAAATGTGTAGGAATGGGATAAGAGGGCAGTGCTTAATTACTGTATATATCAAAATAAATAACAAATAATAGAGTAGGAAAATGTGATATACACTACAATGGAGATATGCCACCTAACTAAACTTAGAAATGTACATCTCTTACAAAACAGGTGAATTAATCACCTCAACGCTCTTTAAAATACTACTGCATTTGATCTGTGTTTACAAACAAGAGAGAATGTTTCAATCACTACCTATGCTCTTTATCAGATCCAAACGCATGGCAGATTATGACTTCACATTTTGTCCTATTAATGCCATGCCGCTAGGTTTAGGCAGAAAGAATCACCTACATTGTATGTTAGACTTCATGTGGCCCAATAGCCCTGTTCCGCTAACTCACAGGCGCTCGAGTAATACCCTCAGCTCCTTTTTTTGAGACCCATTGAGATTCCATAATCAATCCCGTTTGCAAGAACCCCAGCAAGATACAAACTCAAGCTAAATACAAGTGGGAAGAGAGCACTCTATTTCAGAACAAGATTCCTGATGATCAAGAAGGGTCTGGGAAGAATCTGCTGTCCTGCACTTCCACCAACTAGGGAAGGTGGAGATGGCATAAATCTTTCTGGGTAAAGCAGAGAACGTCAAGCCGGGCATCACAGGAAGAACTGGCCTCAGTTTGTTCAGTGCAGAGCTCTTGTCTCATCTAGAAGGAGAGTGGTGTTTTTCTCTCCGTAAGAAACTTAATTACACCAGGAGGCTGATGACAGTTGACTTCTTCATTCCTCAAGACTCGTAGCAATCAAGTGAAGGCTGATCCTGATCCCGTTCTAGCTGCTTATCCCAGGAATATGTGATATAATTATGCATGATGGCACACAATACTACCTGCTTTTTAGGACTATGCTTAGGAAGGTTTGTGGTCACATCTTTAGCTTCATATCCTTTTCTTTTTAGCTTTAATGAACGTTGATTATGGTGTAGCATTACAAGAGCTCCAATATAATGATCAGGATTTCAACATCTGATTTAGAAAGTAACTTTGAAAAGAATTATATAATGCAGTGCAACTACAAGAAATGTGAAAGAAGGAGGGACACAAATAATCATAGGGAGGCTGTAGAATAATGCAGGACTATAAAATAATAAAGAGAACAGCAAATGTATCTCAAAAATTAAACATAAGAGGAACTAGGAACCTAAGAAGTACATTTACATCGAGATAATATTTTCCTCAGTCCTGTAAAACTGAGAGAACTACTTAAAATATCTAAATTAATTTGGAAGCTTTAGAGCTCATTATTTTATTACTACTCCCAAAACTCTATTCTGTAAGTGTTCTTCTTATGAGGTGTTTACTTATATAAATCCATCTGTCTTTGGTAAAATGCACTAATTGCGTGAACTACCATATACTATCATATACTGCAATTAATGCCACATTAATTAAGAATGTCTAAATGCCACTGCCACATTTGTTTTATTCAACAATTTTGAATAAAATTTATACTTAGGTTGTGCATATAACGAACATGAACGAATGTACATAGAATCCTTAACCAGCTTTATCTATTGCCTGTTTCACATATAAACTATATGTGCTTAAGGAATATGTGCTTAAGAATCAAATATGAACTGGAACTTACCAAGAACTATTTAGTTCAGATAGTCTAGAGATAATTACAGGCTTCCTCCACCTATTTTTGGATTCTATTCCAATAAACATGGTCAATGACAAACCACTGAAATTCTAAAACAAAATATCTAATAGGCTATCCCTGAAATAGCATGCATTCTTTCAGGAGTTCAAAATGACATGCACAGCATTCCCTCCTCTAATGTTTCCTCAAAACAGCTTGGCTTTATCAAATGATTTTCCAGGGTTGAGGGTGAACTAGAACCTGTCTTAATATGGTGATATACAAGCATACACATACATACTTTTTTTCCTTGTTTTTATTTCCAAGAAAATCTTATAGATTTCAATATACTATTTAAAAAGAAAATGTTAAACTTGAAAATAATTATATAGGAGAAAAATGCAAATAGGAACATTTGTATACATATGAAGGTACACTGGGCTTATCCAAATTATCTTCCAAATTCTGTGCACATTTGAAAAGATAAAGACAGAGGATATGTATTAATACATACATTCAACTAAGCATCAGATCTAAATGAACTTGAAATATGTAGCTGAGGTTTTGAAGTTCTTGGTGCTATGGCACTTAGAAATTCAGTATATGTATACGCAATGCCAGGCATTAGATATGGAAATAAATATCTTTATCTCTGAGATAGATTACTCCAACAACCTCTCTAATATAGATTGGCTGACCATAAATAGGAATCCTGCCTACTGCTGCCGTACTTACAGTACTCATTTTTGTATGTGAAAAATGTGAAACTCTTAGCTGTCTTATACATAGATGCAATATTGCCCTATTCTGCAGCAGGATCTACCTGAAACACATTGACAATACTTATCTTGTACATATTGAATCATAGCGATTTCTACTATATACATTGTACATTGTGTGTTTTGAGGTGTGTGTGTGTTGACAATAAATTAGACAACATGGCTATACTGGAGCTTCTTAACATATGTTGGCAGTCTATCACAGTAGAACACAATGAACAATTAAAAGAAATGAAAAACAGTGTTGTTCGATATGAAAAGCAAGTACACTTTTTGCACAATAGTTTCATGAAGAATGCTATGAAATATTAAAAGTCCAATCACCTTTAATGCACTTTCTGGCACGGGAAAGATGAGTTAGAATGTCACTGCTCCAATCTAATGATGTTTGGGATGCATGTTAAGAAATGCCATTTTCAGATATGTTTAATCAATTTTAGTATTACAGTTGCTATCTGAAATGGTTCCACTCAGTTTTATGTAATAATGTAGTTTATTACCACATAAAGTATTTATACAAATAAATATCATGAGAATATACACAGGACATAAAACAGGAAATAAATTTGCCTATGTTCCTGATGACAAAGAATCACAACTGTACTATTAATCCTATTCTGTACTAAACAATATGAAAGTATTATGGATTAATGAATATGGCTACACTGTGCAATAAATGTTCATAGATTAAGTACAATTATTCTATATATACATTGATAAAAACATACTGAAGGGTATTACATTTCCTTGAAAGTTTTCTGCAGTTCGGATTAAGTAGTAGCACTGTGCAACTGAAAACAATATAGTCCATAAACATATAAATAGCAATTACAGGTATTCCTAGACTTATAACCATTTGTTTAGTGACCAAAGTTACAATGGTACTGAAAAAAAAACTTATGACCGTTTTTACACTTATGACCGTTGCAACTTCCCCACGATCAAAATGTGGACACTTGGCAACTGGTTCATATTTATGACAATCGCAATGTCGCAATGCCGTTTTGCGAACTTCTGACAAGCAAGTCAATGGGAAAGCCAGATTCATTTAATAATCATGCTACTAACTTAGCAACTGCAGTGATTCAATTAACAATTGTTGCAAGAAAGGTTGCGAAATGGGACAAACTCAACTCTTGCTTAGCAATAAAAATTTTAGTTTCAATTGTGGTTGTAAGTTGAGGACTACCTGCATATTGAAAAAATCAGCATTCAAAGAATTCAATTTCATACCATTAAAATCATTTAGCACAAAATACTATTTGTATCTGTTTCCAGCTTCCTTTGTACTACAGCATTTACCACTTAATCACTTAAAAGCATTGTCTGACCATTACTGAAGCAATACGATGTCTTTCCTCATTATATCCAAGAAACATGTATTAAATATGCAGTGGTGAAATTGCCTTTAGAAAATGTTGTACCCTTAATAAAGTGTTCCAAACTAAAGGATATAGAATTGAACAAAAATAAGTGCTAATATCATGATTAAGTATCATAAAAACAACGCATACCAGTCATATGCTAAAAACAAAGCAGGGGGCGAAGGTATTCTTCAACATGTCTATGCACCATGTAACAGAGGTCCGTAATAATCATTTTTTTAAATTGAAGTCTCCCAAGTTTCACTTATAACTAGACATTTCTCTGGAAATGTCTGGTGCAAGGTCACTATAATTACTATATATAATTTAAAAATATTTTAACCAGGATAGTCTCAAAAGGTGCTTTTTAAAAAGGCAACCGGACTTTATTTTTCCTTTTAAGATGTTTTGCTTCTCATCCAAGAAGCTTCATCAGTTCTGACTGGATATGCTGAGAGGATGAAAGGATTAGCTGACAGATGCTGACAGATCTTTCCGACAGAACTAATCCTTCCAATCCAATCCAATCCAATCCCACCACCATCCAGTTAGAACTGATGAAGCTTCTTGGATGTGTTGGAAGAAATGTCCATCTGGGTTCAGTTCCAAGTGGGGAAAAAGACACTGGAAATATGGAGACTGCTTGGAAAGATGGTTTAATGGTGGACAGGAATCACATGGCTTGAGTTCCTGAACAGAAAAGGTGATCACATGTTTCAAGGTGTTGGGTGAAGAACCAGAGAAGAAAGGAGAAGAGAAGAGAACAAGATGCTGAGTGCTTGAGTTTATACTCTCTGTGGGGCCCCACCTTGGTGTTTCCTGTTCCTGTATAAGAAATGTACCCTGATTGGTTGTCAAACTCCCAGGTGGTCTAGGGGTCTTAGCTAACTTTGTAGGTTGTCTCTCAAGCTTGCTTGAGCCTTGCCATGTGGTGAGTTTCTGTTGCTAGATGAGCCCTATTGTGTTGTATTTTCCAAAATATTTCATTTTTCTAGGAGAGGGGTGAGTGCTAACTTTTTACTGACGAAAAGCGAAATGTCTTCCAGGAAAAACAAAGACCTGTCTAGCTGCCTTTTGAAAAAGCACCTTTGAGACAACCATGACCTGGATGATTGAGAATCTCCATAGACGTTTACCATAACCAGAATAATGTTGCTGTTTAAAAATACACTGCATATCAATGGTGGAATTGGCAAAACAGTGGAATTCCGTCTCATGTATAAAGCAGGTGTGCAGAAATCAATCCTATGGAGTTCAACTGAGTTTACTTTCGGGGAATTCCAGGCTCTCCCTTAAGACAGGGGTCTCCAATCTTAGCAACTTTAAGACTTATCGACTTCAATTCCCAGAATTCCTCAGCCAGCAAAGCTGGAATCCACAAAAAGTTGCCAAGGTTGGAGACCCCTGCCTTAAGATCCACGCTGTCTAATAACAACCAACACCTGGCTTCCATAAGGAAAGAAAGGGGAGGTGAGTTTGCACCCACCTGATGGTGCATGGAGTTACAACTCCAAGACCCCAGCTAGTCTTAGAAACTTCTGGAAGTAGCCGTCGGACAGAGCTGCAGGGCATCATCTTGGAACACTGATGCTGGTGAAAACTCCTTCCCCGTCCTAGCTGCGTATGCCCAAAGCTACCTGCATACACGTGTTCCAGCACGCACCAAGTCCGGTTCTCTACCCTTGGAGCACCGCAGGCAACTTACATATAGAACACGCCGTTACTCGTAGTGACGCCAGAGCACGCAGCAACCTGGCGAAAACTGGGACTAGCAAAACGAGGGCTCCCTCCCCCCCGCACAGGGAAACCTGTAACCCGGGCACGATTTAAGGGCTCAGCTCACCTTCTTGGGTCTCCACGCTTAGCCCGCGAAAGCCACGCCGGGTCAATCTTCCCTGGAGAAACCGCCCGCTGCGCTTCCCTGACGACGTTCTCAGCGCGTTCAAGGCCGGCTTAGGCCTGGTGCAACTTCCGGCGAGTCCTCTTGAAACCGTCCCCCGCGAAAAAAGAGTCCTCGCCCCGAACTGCCCCGCCTCCTCTTCCGAGCATATGCGGCAAGCGGGGTGGGGGGCGGGGAAAGAGGAGGGAAAGGGCCTCTGTCTGGAAGATACGGCGGTTTGAATTTTATTTTTCCTTGGTAAACGCTCACCGAGGACGCGGGGAAGTAAAGAGGCCACTAATGCGAAAGTTATTCTGTGGGATTTTATAAAAATAAATAAATAAATTCCCCCCTTCTTAGTTTTGGCGTGGGAAATTTAAGACTCTCGAATTAAGCCATGGTTCCAGGTTCATTCCTTCAGAGAGGAGGAGTTCCCTTACTAAATACTGTATGCTTCTTTGAGGCTATAGTTCTAGATGCAGTTCTTTAAAAATAAATCCTATTGAGCCTCCGAGGGGGATGATCTACTGCAAAGGAACTCCCGAGGTATCTTCGTCTAAACTTTTGCTTTGGGGTTTCTTTCATTGCCATTTTGTTGTATCAAAACTGTTTCATTCCATATGTTTGCCGAGAGGAAACGGAGGTATTCTACATTCCTAAATATGGTTTTATCTGCTTGGGATTTTATGTAATTTTGTTAAGAACTAGACAAACAAATTATCTTAAACAAACAAGTGAATTTTAAATAACGTGATTTAAAACTGAGCCCTTTACTCTCTTTGGGGCTAGGCTTTATGCATTCCTTATGTTTAAGACTTGTGCATGAATTCTTCATTAAAAAGTTGGATGTTCAGTTAAAGGGCTTTTTGGCAGACACAGAGTTTGGGAATCTTAAATGTATAAGGTCTAGTCAGTCATTCTTAAGAACAGTAAACTCTTAAAAGTAGTTGTTTGGGCAAAGGGGCATGTAGCAAACAAGGCTAACAGCATGTATACTAGTCTGTTCTGCAACTGGGAATCTTTATCCTCCATGAATTTCTTTGTACTTCGTTTTAAAGTTTTTGCCCATGTAAACACAAAATTTCACATTGTAATTAAGATCTCCATGAAACTGTATGTATATATCCTTTTTTTTAGATACTCAGAAGTGAAGGCACTGGCACTACAAAACTGTCATTATCAAACTGAATTGCAACTGCAAAGCTCTCACTGAAGAAAATGATCCAGTTGCTTTTTTTGAAATTAGAAAAACAGACTGAAAAAGAGTTACCGGTATGTTCTACAACTTGGGACCTGTATAAAGGTTTTACTTTAAGTGTACAAGAAGTGAAGGTATTTTCAAGAGGGCCTCTCCTGCTACTGTTAATGCGTAGACAGCTTCATATCAAGATAGATAGATTCATATCAAGATAGATTATCAAGCTTACAGCATCTAAGCTATTAGGGCTTTCAACTTTAAAATTTAGAGTTTGAATTGTGAGGAGAAAATATTTACAGGATTGCAAGGATGCCTAATTGTCAAATTGTCACAGGGTAATTGTTCCAATTTCTTGGACAACTTGCAACTTCTTCAGTTATATGGTATCCTTTTTGTGCTACTTCTAGCAAACTTGTAGATATATTCCAGGTGTGGATGTATTATAGATTTGTAGAAAAGTATTATAATATTGACAAATTCAGTTTTAATTCACAATTACCTCCAAGCACTTGTATTCTATCTTTTTCACAGCAGGAGCACAAGTAAAGCAACATTTTTTATTGATCTATCTGCCATAAACTCAAGATCCCTTTCATGGTTAGTTATTCTTACTTCAGTATGTATGTGAAGTCAGAATTTTGCTCTAATATGCTCGCTTTACGTTTGTTTATTCTAAACCATGCTTGGCATTTTAATATTTATTCTTTCACAAATTCTTTTTTTTAGTAATTCTTAATAAGCTGATGTTGTTTGCAAACTTAGTCATCTCATTGCTTATTTCTGTATCCCAATTCATGTGTTGTGCTAAGCCAAAATGTAATTTGTTTGGTTTTTAGCTTTATATATTGGGTAACTACAGATATTGGTTTATAAACCATAGTCAATGTCTTAAGAGTATCATGTGAATCCCATTAAAGAATGTTTGAGGTTTTGAATTGTGAAAGGACTTATATTTGCCCTCAACTCACATCCATTTGTTTAACAACTGTACTTATGATGGTCACAGTGTTCCCATGGTCGTGTGATCAAAATTTGGACTCTGGGAAACTCAGTTTGTATTTACAATTGCATCTTCCAGGAGTCATGTGATTGCCATTCTAACTTTCCCTGGTGCTTCTGAAGAGCAAAGTCAATGAGGGAAACCTGATTAATTTAATAATGACATGATTCACTTAACTACAATGATTTACTTAACAACTGCAGCAAAAAGTTGTAAAATTGGATGTGACTCACTTAACAACTGCACTTAGCAATAGACATTCTGATCCCAATTCTGACTGTAAGTATGTATACAAAAATTATATTGATTCTTTGTTAAGAAAACTTCCTGTTTGTCCTTGATAATTTCTGTCTTTATTCATCTATTTCAGTAGTAATTCACTAGGTCGTCTAGAAAAGATATTAAGTAATCAATCTGTAATTTAGTGGATTCTGATGTTTCCAGATTTGCTGACATGACATCATTTATTTAGAAGTGCCACTGAGTTTAGCATAAATATACAATTATAGTCTTAGTTTGGATCTGTCCAACTAAAATACGACAGAGTAGTATTTTTGTTATTTATCTGGAATTGTTTTATCATTACAGTTGGTCCTTGATTTACAACCATATTTGGGACCAGAATTTCCATTTCTAAGGCAGTTGTTAATTGAGTCTTAAGCAATTTTACAATTTTTTTGTCATTGTTAAACAAATCACTGTGATTATTAAGTAAAGCATGAAGTTGTTAAGTGTATCCAGTTCCCCAGTTGATTTCGCTTGCTGGAAGCTTCTGGGAAGGTTTCAAATGAAGGTCACATGACCCCAGGATGCTGCACCCATTGTAAATATATGCCAGTTGCCAAGTGTCCAAATTTTGATCACTTGGGGATGCTGTGAATGTTGTAAGTGTAAGAACCAGCCATTTTTTCAGTGCTGTTGTAACTTTGAATGATCACTAAATGAATAGTTGTAAATTAAGGATTACCTGTATGTAAGGCCCAGTTTGGTATAATGGTTAAGATATCAGGTGAGAACCCAGGAAACTGTAAGATTTTAAAACAGGATTAAATTACAATAAGCTAATTCTTGTAAAATACCAATACAATCCCATATGTGATTAATGACAGCTTCTAATAATTTCAGTGGGACTTTTCCCCTACTAGGTGAATGTAAACATTTCTCCAAAATGGTCTACTTGCTCCTTAGAGAGAAAATTGGAATTAATACAACTACTGAATAAAAACAATTTATACAGATACAAATTTTTCTGCAACCAAGTGCTGTAACAAATGTATTATAACTGGTTAATATGTAAATCAGCTGTTTTATTTTAAAGATTCATATTTCTTTAATACGTTGATAACTATCAGAACAAGTGTCTGGTGAGGTGGACTATAATCTATGAAGATGTGTGGTGTAATATTAGTCAATAAGATGTCACAAGACTTTACTTGAAAGTAGTATCTTGAAATGTCTTTGTTTCCATTGGGATATGTATAAATAAATTGCTCATTCTTTCCTCTGTAGATTTCTATATAGAACACGAATGGAAAAAGAAAATTAGGAGTAAAGCCAGATGAATGGAAGGTAAGAAAAAAGGTAATTATTTTAAGGTAAAGAGGTAATTTTTTAAAGGTAAAGGAAATAAAATGGAGACAATAACAAAAACAAAAGTATAACAAAAAGGTTACATTCACCAGGCAAATGCTTGTTTCAAGAAACAGCTGATTTTCCAGTTCACTTTCAAAGGTATCCATGCTTTTTAGCAGGTAGCCATTTATACCTCAAGCCAGTCCCTTGTTTTCAACATTGCCCTCTGTTATTCTTAGTAAATTTAAGATGGCATTCCCTCCCCTCCAAATTCACAGTTAACTGTTGTTGTTGTTTTTCGGGGGGGGGGGGGAGAATCTAGATAGACAGAAAGACATTGTATGTTGGTATTTTTGGTCTTCCCTTTTATATGTATTCATTTATTAACTCTATTTCTTATTCTAAAATAACATTAAATAGGTCAATTTGTCCTGAAAAAGTTGGAAGCCACATTCCATTCCACCTGAGGGTTTATGCCATTCTTACTAAGAAGACAAAAAGGATTGATAAGAAAAATAATTTTATAGTTTTGCAGATTTATGAATAGGGAATCTAAATGGATCTAGGAAGATAACTTTAAAAGTAAGCCTCTATTTATTTACTTATTTGATGATTATTTGATGATGATTGATTATTTATAACTTTCCAATCTACAACTGCTGCTTTAAAAAACTTGATCTTGCAAACAAAATTGTGGATATTTTTCCCTTTCTTTTGTAATCCTTAACAATTATTCTGAAATAAGTAATGCATCTAACACATTAAATAAATCTCTAAGGGAGGATTAGGAGCCATAGGTAGCACTTGGGTGGTAATATCTTCTAAATTCCCTGAGTTACTTCTTGCTTTCTTCTTCAATAATCCTGCTATGCAAACTGATTATACTGTTGTTTTCAATGTTTTTTTAAAAAAGTAAAACAGAAAACCAAAGCAGGTGGGATATATATCTGTGATGTAGGATGCTTAGAGTCACTTGTTGAGATACATGGCTGCAGAAACTAAATAGTTAGATTATTTTTAAGTCAAGAACCAAATATGGATTGTAGGTTGCCAATTTCTGTTTTCCATCTTTGGATGGATAGTATTGACTCTTGGATAAGGATTAACAGAAGCTAGTCAGAGATGTTTTTCTAACTAAAATCACCCAATGGCCAGCTAAACGAAAAAGCAGTAGTAAACAGATCTAATTAGAATTTTCACATTCTGGAATCTATTCCTTTGTGAGAGGTTAAGAGGTGTCTTTTATTTCAGTGTCTAGAAAATATAATTAATATAATTTAAGATATACAGTACAATATCATTGAATCAGGTTTATCTCCCTTACATTTTTTATTGTTTTCAATTTGTATTATAATTTTTTTTTACTTTCTTCTCAAAAACAGATAGGAAGATTTAAGTCTGAAGTAAAAGATTATGCAATTTTAATTATTTTGACATCAAAAATATCACAGTACAAATACATAGTGGTCATAGAATTGTATATAATAAATAAAATACATGCAGATTAATTCCTGATTAATAAAGGAAATCAAAGAATGAAAAATTCTCCCTAGTTGACAAAAATAGTAACTGTCTCCTGTGTTTTCAAATTCATGAATGAATGGGTTTTCTGGCAATATGACACATTATTTAAAATAGCTAAAAGTGAAAGATAATTCAAGCAGCCTCAAAAAGATCTTTCAGAATTTAGAGAAGGCATATGTTAAGGACACGCGCACCTTTTCCTAATTTAAATAAATACAGATAGGATCTGATTTGTCAATGACTGACCAGGAAAGGAGTAATGAGGTTCTGGTACATAGTTTAATTAGAAACTATAACTGCTGTTCAACAGTACATTTCATGTTTGGTTTCTTGAAAAAAGGGTAAAAAAAGAAGCTGCTTGTATTGTCGTCCCTGTATACAAATTTATTGTGCAGCTGTTCTTGGAGTAGTATATACAGATCAGTTCACTAACCTCAAAAATAATATTATAGAACTGGAGAAAATGCCAAAAAGAATGACCAAAATAACTTAGGAATTAAGGTCATAGGCTGTAAGAGTGTAGCATTACTCCCTAAGAATAATATTAATTAAATTAAAGTTTGATTAGGGACAAAAAAATCTAAAACTGCTCACTTTGATGTTTTCATGGTGACACAATATACAATTATTCCGACATGGAAAGATGCTTTTAAGAAATTGTGCAAAAAATTCTATTTGAAATACCAACTTTTCTTACTGTTAACATTACCGTACAATAATACAATATTACATTAATATAAGCTGCCCAGAGTTACCCTGTGGTAACATGGGTGGGCAATAAATTGGATAAATAAATAAGTATAGTGGTGTATTGTATTTGTGGATTTTATGTCATAAAAAACCTGGGAAACTTTAAAATACATTTGATGAAAGATGAACAGAATAAAACTCTAACAGAAGTTTATGTCACCAAAAGCAGTTCAGACTTCTCATATAATTTTGAGTGTTTGCTCTTCCTAATTTGAGAAACTTTTCTTCAGTTGCTGTTATTAGTCTTCTTGAGTTTTGTGAGATTTCCAATACAGGTATTGCTTAAAATAGATTATGAAATAGCCACATGAATTACATAAAATTTATGACTATCTAATACATTGTTTCATAATATTATGTAGTTGATGCTAAAAACAGTAAAAACAGTCTTTAGATAAGTAATAATGGATTGGATAAAGCTAATAAGCTAAACAATAACATAAATAAAACAGAAAATCTAGGAATAAGAAGCTTACGGGACCATGGATATAATACTTGATTTGTACAGGCTATGAAATTTGATGTGTCCCTGTGGTCCAGAGTTTTCAAGAAGTTGTAAATGCCTGGCATTTGGGACTTGATATGTTAACTTACTCTTCTCGCCAAAGGGATATCTATATGTGAAATATTTGTTGACAGTACAGAGATATTTTGTTTTTTTTACTATATGCATTGTTTTAATTTGATTGCTGTATCAGGTATGTATACGGTCACAGTCTATGGTTAAAGCAGCCTAAGAGCCCCAAAAATAAATACATGCAGATTAATTCCTGATTAATAAAGGAAATCAAAGAATGAAAAATTCTCCCTAGTTGACAAAAATAGTAACTGTCTCCTGTGTTTTCAAATTCATGAATGAATGGGTTTTCTGGCAATATGACACATTATTTAAAATAGCTAAAAGTGAAAGATAATTCAAGCAGCCTCAAAAAGATCTTTCAGAATTTAGAGAAGGCATATGTTAAGGACACGCGCACCTTTTCCTAATTTAAATAAATACAGATAGGATCTGATTTGTCAATGACTGACCAGGAAAGGAGTAATGAGGTTCTGGTACATAGTTTAATTAGAAACTATAACTGCTGTTCAACAGTACATTTCATGTTTGGTTTCTTGAAAAAAGGGTAAAAAAAGAAGCTGCTTGTATTGTCGTCCCTGTATACAAATTTATTGTGCAGCTGTTCTTGGAGTAGTATATACAGATCAGTTCACTAACCTCAAAAATAATATTATAGAACTGGAGAAAATGCCAAAAAGAATGACCAAAATAACTTAGGAATTAAGGTCATAGGCTGTAAGAGTGTAGCATTACTCCCTAAGAATAATATTAATTAAATTAAAGTTTGATTAGGGACAAAAAAATCTAAAACTGCTCACTTTGATGTTTTCATGGTGACACAATATACAATTATTCCGACATGGAAAGATGCTTTTAAGAAATTGTGCAAAAAATTCTATTTGAAATACCAACTTTTCTTACTGTTAACATTACCGTACAATAATACAATATTACATTAATATAAGCTGCCCAGAGTTACCCTGTGGTAACATGGGTGGGCAATAAATTGGATAAATAAATAAGTATAGTGGTGTATTGTATTTGTGGATTTTATGTCATAAAAAACCTGGGAAACTTTAAAATACATTTGATGAAAGATGAACAGAATAAAACTCTAACAGAAGTTTATGTCACCAAAAGCAGTTCAGACTTCTCATATAATTTTGAGTGTTTGCTCTTCCTAATTTGAGAAACTTTTCTTCAGTTGCTGTTATTAGTCTTCTTGAGTTTTGTGAGATTTCCAATACAGGTATTACTTAAAATAGATTATGAAATAGCCACAGGAATTACATAAAATTTATGACTATCTAATACATTGTTTCATAATATTATGTAGTTGATGCTAAAAACAGTAAAAACAGTCTTTAGATAAGTAATAATGGATTGGATAAAGCTAATAAGCTAAACAATAACATAAATAAAACAGAAAATCTAGGAATAAGAAGCTTATGGGACCATGGATATAATACTTGATTTGTACAGGCTATGAAATTTGATGTGTCCCTGTGGTCCAGAGTTTTCAAGAAGTTGTAAATGCCTGGCATTTGGGACTTGATATGTTAACTTACTCTTCTCGCCAAAGGGATATCTATATGCGAAATATTTGTTGACAGTACAGAGATATTTTGTTTTTTTTACTATATGCATTGTTTTAATTTGATTGCTGTATCAGGTATGTATACGGTCACAGTCTATGGTTAAAGCAGCCTAAGAGCCCCAAAAATAAATACATATCAAAGTAAATAAATCTATTTGAAAGGTGGTTGTACTTCTAAATCCACTTTTGCTTATTGATATATATGTAATGTGAACTGTTTTTGTCTCCTTTGTTGTAATACTACTTGCCACAATTTCAATAGCTATCCATATGTTGTAATACTGATTAGATTCACAAATTGTGTTTAAATCATAATGTAGCTTGTTTGGATTTGTCCAAGTGCCATTGTATGACTCTAGATACTATGATTTATAAAATCTGGTCTGTAGACTTAATGTAATGTATGGATCTAGTGCCTATAGCTTTTTCAATAATCCATGTAAAAGAAACATAAATTAATGCACAATGTGGACGCATTATGCTAATTCTTGTGTTATTTAGAAGGCTGCCTTTGAATATTTTTACAAATGTCAGTGCAGGTAGTCTTTACTTAATGACCACTTTTTCAGTGTGTATTCAAACTTTCAACACCCCTGAATGAGTGAAACCTACAACCATTTCTGCTCTTCACAGTGTCCTGAGGTTACGTGATCACCATTTGCAACCTTCTTTGCTGACTCCCTACAAGCAAGCTTTCCAGTGAGAAAGCTGGAAAAAGATCACAAATGACTACATCTTTTTAACTATGGAAATTCCAGCCCCAATTCCCATAATTCCATCCTTTTGAGGTCGGTAACCTGAGGACCCAGATTGTTGGGGGCAATATGCTGACTCTGTAAAGCACTAAGTGAAGCGGTATATAAGTCTGAGTGCTATTGCTATTAACCGAGGGCTATGTTTGTTAGAAAGCAGAGAATAAGTTCCTTCAGACCTACATGTGTGTAGGTCTAACTATTATTATTTAAATTTGTATTCTATCTTTTTACCTTGGAACCAAAATTCAAGAAACATAACAAAACAACTGTGTTTAACTGCATTTAATTAAAGTAATAACACAAATTGATACCATATAAATAACTCATTAAAAGCTCAAGAAACATTACAAAAACAATAACTATATGTAATTGCATTTAATCAAAGTAACAACACAAACGTAAAATAATACCATATAGGAACACATGAAAATTGTTCAAAAAAGTAAATAAAAAAGATGTATCTTGATACATTTCTTGAGGGTAGACTAAATGGAGAGTTACAGCAACTCTAAAAGGAATTCATTTCAGTCCGGGAGAAATTCTGCTAGAGATCTCATCCTATGTGTCCAAAAAAAATAAGTATCTATAACAGATCTGTGATAAGGCCTCCTAATTTTTGTCCCTCAGATAGCCATTGAAGAATTTAATGATTACATCCAACATCAAGCCCACAAAACAATTGGCCAATATAAAGATTTTTCAGCAAACATGTTGACAAAATATATTTCCTTGTTATTATTCTGACATTGATGTTTGCTTTTGCATGTGGATTTTAACAAAATCAAATTACCGGTAACTGAATGCATACATGCCAGTTTGTGGTGGTAGCTAAGATGCTGGTCTAGAAACTACAAGACCCTTGAGTTGTAGTTCCACCTTAGGCATGAAAAAGCAGCTGGATGACTTTGGGTCAGTCACACACTCTCAAACCAGTCTTCTTCACAGGGTTGTTCATGCTGGAAGGAAAGGAAAGGAAAGGAGTATTATGTATGTACACCATCTTGACTTCTTTATAAAGTAATAAAGATGAGATAAAAATTTAATGAAACTAAATATTTTAAAATTAACAAAATTATGATACTCTGGTTTTTTTCATTTTTCATTTAAAGACAAAACACAACATGAAAAAGAAACACAATATATGGAAACTGTATGACAATGTTTCATAATTTATTAATCTACTGTAATAAATCTGTTCAGCTTGACAGACTATTTTTGAAAACTTACCTGTGATTCCCAGAAAGTCCTTCTTTTAAGTATAATTTAAAAGAGCTTGTTTTATAGGTCAAAAGTTACAAAACAAATTACTTGTCTTTGGTAAGAGGTTAAAAGTTATAAACAAATTGCCCAAGCCTTTCAGGATCAATGCAACACAAACTTCTTGTAAAATTTTACAGTAACACTAATCTGTATTAATACAGTGACGTAGTGATATGTGTATATGTATCACTGGCTACAATGGGACATGTTTTTGAATATGCATGTTTAGAGAAGCAATTTAAGATGAAAACAGCTTTACATCCTCAGGCAACAGATGGCCTCAACGTGGACATCCTGTTTTGAAAAACAATGGTATATACAGGATAGGTTTTAGATATTTTTCTAAAAGATTACTGAATTTGAGATTTTGATGGGTTATCAGTTTAAGTTTTGTGTTCTCTTCTGTTTTTCCTCTGACATTCTAGATGTGTTCATGAAAACCTGTTGTTTCATTCAAGCCTTTTTTTTTGTGAATGCCAGGAATGGATATTCATTGTACTTCTTTCTTTTCCTGTCCAATATAATATATTTTATGTTAAATATTTAGAGAACTTTAATGTTTGGATTTAAGGAGTTTCTATTAGCATTAGGAATATCTGCAGACATAAGGCTAAAACATATGAAGAACGGTTGCAGGAACTGGGTATGTCTAGTTTAATAAAAAGAAGGACATGGGGAGACATGATAGCAGTGTTCCAATATCTCAGGGGTTGCCACAAAGAAGAGGGAGTCAGGTGTTCTCCAAAGCACCTGAGGGTAGAACAAGAAGCAATGGGTGGAAACTGATCAGGAAAGAAACAACTTAGAACTAAGGAGAAATTTCCTGACAGAACTAATAAGTGGAACGACTTGCCTTTAGAAGTTGTGAATGCTCCAACACTGGAAATTTTTAAGAAAATGTTGGATAACCATCTGACTGAGATGGTGTAGGGTTTCCTGCCTGGGCAGGGGGTTGGACTAGAAGGCCTCCAAGGTCCCTTCCAACTCTGTTGTTATATTATATATATTATATTATAAGAGTAGGGCCAGCAACAAGTCCAGAGAGTGAATAATCAATAACATGCATACCTGTTCTGTCAAGCTGACAGGAAGAAGGCAGGTACATGCCCTGGAAATGTTATCATTTTTTGCAAACTGGACTGGTAGCACTAATTCGAGAGGCCACAAATTGGGATTTCAGTGGCAGTGACTGCTGTGTCCAAAGATAAGTGTATTTGTGGGTGGAGATTAGTTGGCATCCATCATGAGGAAAAGTGGAAGCCTGCATGAGCAGTAGTGGAAATGACAAACAGCACATCTTGACAATGAGATGGGCGGCATATAAATTTAATAAAGTGCTGCAGGAAGACAAAGAACAATAAAAGAAACAAGAAATGAAAAATTGTGACTAGGAATTAATTGAGTACCAGATGCATAGGTAGGTGAATGGACTCCATTCCGCCTGATTTTATTCAAGGATTATAGCTTGGTGTAAGTAAGTAAAGGGACCTAGTAAAGGGAACATTGGAGGAATGACAAAGCGATGGAAAGGACAGTTTCATTTCTTTGGTGGGAGATGAGGAATGGAGAAGAAAGGCTCCAGCTCAAAGTGAGAGAACAGGGAAGGCTCCCAACTTTGGAATGAGATGAAAATTCAATGGAAAGGAGGGTTAGAAGTGTGGGCTATAAAAGAAGTAAAATTGAGGGTGTTTTGTTAGATGAATGTAGGAAAGTGTGGAAAGCAGTAATGGATTATTACTGAGTAGCTGAGGGAGGTATGGGAGGAACTGAGGATGAGCTGTTACAGGAGAAAAGAGATTGGCATGTATGATCACTCCCCAATTCTAGCTTCCTAATCTTAACTCAATATGCAGATAATTAGACTATTACCATCACATTAGCTTTACCCTCTTGCTATCACTGCTTGTACTGCTCTCCACTTTTCTTCGTTGAGGTGGGAAGGAAACACTAAGCCAAGTATTACTTTTAAAAGAAGAACTTATTTGCCCATCTTTAAGAGGCCATTTTTGCACCTGGCTTTATTAAATGATTGTTGTCCAGTCTCCAGATTTTCTTTTCTAGAGAAAGTTGTTTAAAAGGTGGTATGGTAGCTACAAACAATTCTGAAGGAAATGGATTATATAAAGACTTTTGTGCCAGGAAACCTAGGCATGTGATAAAAATCATATTGTTTGGTCTCACGGGTGCCCTCTTATAGAATTTGGTGATAAGGAACATGATTCTCCTCATACTATTGAATCCTTCAGTTTTCAATATTATCAACCTTCCAAATTGCTGTGATTCTGTTCAGTTATGGTTTCATTCCTTCCTACCCGCGCAATGTCAGTCAATGATTGTGCAAAGGAATGGGGATTTTGATTACAGTCACTCATGTTTTTGATATTTCTTAATTGACCTACTGCAGCACATTGTATACGAGGCCACCTAGAAATTTCAGATGGTACAAAATATGATTTCCTGTTACTAATGGATTAAACCACGTACAACCTTTTAATCCCTATTTAATGTAAGCTGTACTTGTCTACCAGTTTATTTCTGGATGCAATTCAAGGTGCTGGTTAATATCTATATGGCTTGGAACATGGCTATCTTTGATGCTGTACATTCCAAAGACAGGTGGTCCTCAAATTATGACTATACTTGAGCCCACAATTTTGGCCATTAGTTATGGTCATATAGTGGGTCAGACATCACCACACCTGATTTTATTACCTTTTTTTCAGTGGTCATTAAGCGAACACCACAATCATTAAGTGAACATATTCGCTATGGTGGTGTGCTCCAGCAAAATGGTGTGTGCACCAGCAAAACTGATTTCCAGCTAAACATGTGACCATGAAACATTGCAAATGGCTGTAAATGCAGGCTAGTTGCCAAATGCCCCAAATGTGGTCACCTCACTGGAGGGTAGATGTCAGAACTTCAAATTTACATCATAAATCCCTTTTGGGGTCTGTCATAACTTCAAATGGTCACTAAGTGACTAGCCATATGTCAAAGACTATCTGAACAATCTACACTAATCAGATATGTTTGGGAATCCCAATCACTAGGAATCCCAATCACTAGGGAAGGAAGCTCAAAATAAGCATTGTCCTTTTCTTCCTGTGGAATAATTTGTCCAATAGTAATTTGGACCCCTCCCCTCATAAGACACTCGTAAACAGTTGGCTATTTCAGAGAACCTTCTGGGAAAGATGATATAATAATAGAAAATACCTAGTAAAATTATGAAATTATGCAAGATTTGTATTGGGTTCCAAGTAATAAATCCATACCAAGCGAGACTCCGAGGCATGTAGATTCTTCAAAAAATACTTTTATTTGGAATTATCATATTGGCACATATCTAATGAAAACTGACTCTGAGGTCTCCTGCGGTTTTCACCTAATTAAAACTAAAAGTTTCACAATTTTCCCCCAGAGATTAGAATAGCCCCCACTCTAACACTCTTCCAGAAGGCGCTGAAGACCTGGTTCTGTCAGCAGGCCTGGGGAACCCAAAGTGGGATGGAGCCCATGAAATGGCTTGTGTGATCGTCGGGGTGGGGGGTGATTTTATTATATTTTATTATATTAATTTATTTGATTCTTTTTTATTAGTTTTATTGTTTTAAATGAGGTTTTATATTCTGTAAGCCACCTTGAGTCTCCATGTGCGAATAGGCAGCAATAAAATTCAATAAATAAATAATTTCTCAAAACAATCAGCCACATGGTCCAATCACAGAATGGGTTGGCAGCCAAATGGCATCACTGTGCCTTCTTCTGACCAGGTGTGAGAATCTCCTTGGTTTCCAAGAGAAAATATGTTGTTTTGGCTATATGTTCCTCTCTATCTCAATTCTTCCCTCCCTATCCATCAGCTTCAGTGTGGCAACACTGAAGCTTCAGTTAGGTCAGCCTCATAATTGACAATTTGTGGAAAATTTTGATTATGATTATATACAATATTACTGTTTTGCTGGAGCTTCCTCTATCTTGTAACTTGGTTTGATTGATGTATCATAGAAATTATAGTAAATAAAACATATTAATGAACTATACCCAGTAGTAACATAAAAACTCCACAAGTAAAGCGAGCACAGCAGTCACACCGACCTGTGCGTTCTCACAGAGAGGGACTCCTCAGGGTACCGTCAGCCAAGCAATGTCGGCTGGCGGCCCCCAGGGGAAGGGCCTTCTCTGTGGGGGCTCCCACCTTCTGGAACGAACTTCCCCCAGGACTTCAACTTCCCGACCTTTGGACCTTCCGCCGCAAGCTGAAGCCGTATTTATTTATACGCGCAGGACTGGCATAGAATTTTTAGAAGTTTGTATGATTCGGTTTTAAAATTTGAAAGTGGGTTTTATTGTTCTAAATGCATTTTAATTTGGGGCTATATTTAATAAGTTTTTTAATTATTGATTTTATTCTGTATTTATTCATTGTTGTTTTATTTGGCTGTGAACCGCCCTGAGTCCTTCAGGAGAAGGGCGGTATAAAAATTTAATAAATAAATAAATAAATAAATAAATAAATGCTGGTGACAACTTCTAATTGCTGCATATTACAGCCTCTGACCCCAATATTGGTGTCATTTAGATACAGATGTCTATGGAATACCGGTAGAAAAAAAATGATGTTTTATCTTGGAATTCTGAAAACAATTCTGGATTGGTTTTGGTCCAGCCAAAACAAAACCTGGATCATTTTGATTCCAAGTTTTGTCTGAGAAAGAATCTGGAAGAGCAGTGCAAAATGAGGAGGACAAGGCTGATACAAATGATACTGCTCCTAATTTCTTTCTCTTTCACATTCCCAGTGTGTCGGCCTGATTTCCCTCACCTCCCATTTGTTGCTATTATACCTGAATTCAAGTGCAGCATACCATTACTGTTCCTTTTTTTATTTGCCATATGCCTGCCCAGTCCATTTGTTCTTCTCCCCATCTTTCTTCCCTGTAGCAGCCTCACATATATCTGTCTCCCCAGTCTTCCTTTCTCTTAGCTGTGACTGTTGGGCTTGAATCTAGTAGATTGCCTGTCCACAAATAAGGAAGCCTTGGTAGCCAAGGAAGTTTACCAACAGGAGTATAACAGTTTATTATATAGATCTCTATATACCGGTGCTATACTATACTGTATTTATCGATTTTGGTCAACCATTTTGACTATCCCTGAGCTTCCAGGGCACGGATGCAGATGGAAAGATGTTAATTTAGGCCTGAGAGACTATTCTTCCCAGGTTAGGCAATTCCAAAATGGTAAAATATATGGATGGCTGCAGACTGCTTCAGATTCTAACTCCAAGGCCTAGTACCGTTAGCAGCTAAATTAACCTAATTTTGCCTTTCCATATCCAGGATTTCTAGTTTAAGAGGTATTGTAGTTTGATCAGAACTCATGGATAGGAAAATCTTTAGCAATAGGGTGTTGGGAGTTTATCCAATAGGGTCTGGTTCCAGATTAATAGGAATTAGCCAGAATTTATGAAGGGAATCAGGGACATTGGGTAAAGTTAAACTTTTTTTTTTTAAATTAAAATTGTTAGCAATCACAAGGTTCTTGAAGTAAACCAGCCTCCACGCAGAGGATGGCATTTGGGATATACTTGGAGATTTGGAGCACTGTCTTCAGGAATTTATATTGAACCGTTCCAAGGATAATATTAAGGATGTACTGTAGAACAATTTTTCATATACTGTAGGATTTAGCTTCAAATAACTAGATAGTCACAAGTACAATGCTTTCCCTTTTTACCTGGAAGAAATTCAGGATACTTGAAGCACATTTCTATGTTATCTCTATTTGAACTTGGACTGTCTTTTTGCTTGGGGCATTGAAAACTCCCCCATTTCCCATATTTAAAATATTGGATCTGTTCAATCTTAATGCCGTGGATATGGATGAAGTGAGAGTAGAATAAATTGTTAAAATCACACATAGTGCTTTGGATTACCTATCCAAATTACTACAATTACTACCCAATTACTTGGGTTCTGCATATGGAAACGTATTAGCTATTAGAAGCAAGTGGGAAGTGTGGAAAGCCAAATCATCAACGGTAAGTCATTCTAGCACTACTGCATTTTGCATTTTGAGCACAAATTTTGAAAACTTGAAGTCTTTATATTATAAAATTAGAATATAACTCCATTTTCATTGTGCTTATAAAAAAACCAAGTACCCATATAGCAAGTTTTAATCACTTTAAAATAAGACTTGAAGTGGAATCTCAGTGTGTCTTCTGTAAATAAAGAGTTTTATAAATCCATGGTTGAACTTTAGGTCCACAGAGAGAATTTGAATGACTATAAAATATAAGGATTTCAGAGATTTCCTATTTAGGTCATGTTATGTGCCATCTACCTGAATGAAGCTTATGTAAAAGCTTGTCTTAGGATATTTGTATAAAAAATATTTTCAAACAGTATTAAGACCAGGGTTTTATAGTAACAATATGTATTTAATGTGTAGATGTGTTCCACCAGTTTATAACTAGACCTCAGTTTATTCATATAGAAAATGGGATTATTTTGTAAAATTGGATCAATTCTTTTGGATCTAATGAGGTAAACTGCCAAATGTATTTAACTGGCAAGTTATGTATACCTAAGATCCATGAGCCGCTTGGTTAAAGTTTAACACTAAAGATTCCCTTATTTTTGTTTTCTGTATTTAATAACAAGGAACTGTTTGGTGTTAGGAGTGTTTTTAGAACCCTTTACTCAGGCTGCAAAAGGGTTCATTTGACGGTGCGGATGATGGTGCGGCTAAAGCAGAAAGGCTCCTTTTGCCTGCACTGAAAGTTATGCCATTGCCTATGAACCGCTCTCTTCATACACTGTACTAGAGCAGTAGTTTCAGCCTCAGAGCTGTACATCCCGCCTCAGCCATCTCTCTTCCACTCATTTTTACATTTGCGCGCCCTTTCAATCCCAAGTGACGTATCTCCCGCCGCGACCAATCAGCACTCTCTTCTGGTCAGGACAATGGAAGGTGTTCCTCCAACCCGCTTAGCTCCTGCCTCGGCGGCAGCCAATGACAAGAAGCCTGTGTTGAGAGTAATGTTACCAGTGCCGAGAAGAGTGAGGAGGCTGCGTATCGATCCAGCTCACAGCCATTGCAGTGCATTGGACTACATACTAGATCCAGGCAGCCGTGGTGGCCAGTGTGAGCGTGTTTGCGACTTGTTTGAACTGCGGTTCTTGAGTGTAGGAGAGTGTGGCACAGGGTAAGTATATTGCGGGTCCTCGGCTAAGAAGCCAGCCTGAGTTGAGGAGGCCGACGCTCCCAGCCTGGCAACGGTGAGGCTTTGGGGTGCGAGGGGCAGGATTCGTTCCTCACAGCCACACACACAAAGGGGGGAAATCGGGCTAGGACCGAGCACACACTTTCCCTCGTCACCTCGGAGGCGGAGAAGGGTGGCGGGAAGGCGGTTGAGCCATTAAAAATAAAGCCGCCTGGGGAGTTTGGAGAAGTGGGGGAAAAGGGACCATAAATCCTAGGGAACCCCCCCTCGTGCCCCAAAAATCCCCACAGTCACGATCGGGATCGACGCCGTAAATCCGTGTAAATGGAGGAGAAGGAGGACTCGATCCGTTTTAGCCCGGCAAGCGGGGCGGCGGAAAGCGGTCCAAGTGTGAATAAGCTGCTTACATAGCACGGCGATACAGAGCCATCTAGCCATTGCTGCAGCGTCTGTGAAGGGTTGGTGGGGGGGGGGGAAGCGGCGGACTCCACACGGACGCCGTGTGGTCGGTCGAACGCGGAGGGGGGGGGAAGAAGAAAAACCGAGGAAAAATGGGGAGTGGGCGCGGTGTGTGTGGTGGTGGGGGTCGCCTCGCCCGCAGGAAGCCCCGCGATGCTGAATTGCAGGAGCGTTTCTGGGCGTTGCTGGCCTCGGGGCGATAAATCACCTCGGGAACTGCGCTTGCTGTAACATGGCTGACGAGAGCCGTGTGTAGAGCAAGAGAAAACAAGGCGAGAGGAGGGCTGGCTTAAGCGCAAGGCAGGGAAGGGGGAGGCGCGGACGGGCGGGCGGGGGCGCAGTTCAGGGGAACTTTTTCAAGGCGCCTTTTCTCCCTGGGCGAGAAAGAGCGCCGGCGACCGTTTAAAAGTCCAGATCGGCCGCAGGTGAAAAATTTTTCTTTTGCCTTTTTTTTTTAACCCCCCACCGCAACCCCCCCTCTTTTTTTCCCGCCCTTGACTTAATCGGGGCTTTTAACTATATAATATATATAGACATATAAAACTGAAAGGAGAGGTTCTGGCGGGCTTCAGGAGAAACGAGACACTTCTCTCTCTCTCCTCCCCCCCCCCAGTTCGCATTGCTTGCAATGGCTGAGTGTGTGCGCCAGAGTACAGAGCGCACTGACACACACACGCACACACACACGCACAAAGGGAAGGAAGGAGCCATATTCTCTATGAAGCAGCGGCCATTCCGAGAAGCGGCCTCTCTTCCTGCTGCAAAGGCAATGCACGGGCAGCGCTTCTCGCTATAGAGGCGCCGCCACGCAGCGGGCAGGGCTCGGGTCTCGCGCACCCGCTGCCAGCCGAGCCTTTCCGCCGTAGCGGAGCTTCCGCGAAGCGCATTTCAAGGGGACTTTCTCTCATCAACAAGGCGGTTGCACAAAATGGAAGGAGAATCGCTGCTGCCGGTGGTGACCTTCTTAAGCAGAAGCCTGCGCCATTGTAAAAAAAAAAAAAATCCGCCTCGCTTCTTCCATGTAATAGTGAAGCACATGGAATTAGAAGGCTCCCTCCGTTTCACGGTTTTAGCTGTGGTGCCTGCGGCCTTGTAAAAGAATGCCTATTAGTTTTGAGGCAGTTTTTCTCAACCTTTAAAAAGGAAAAAAAAAAAACTCGCACGTGATACTTCGCTTACCCATAATGTGGACTTCTCCTTACTTTATCGCACAGCTTTTTAAAAAATACATGCCTGACTTCATTACTTAATAAAGTATGTTTACTATGGCGTGGTTATTTTTCTATTCTACTTTTAAAAGGCTCTGTATTATAGGATGTAAATTAACAAGGAAAAGTTTAAGATATATTTACACTTTTCATATTGTATGTTTGGAAATAACTTTATTTAAAATAACATTTTCTTAAGGTAAGGCAAATTAAATATAGTAACATGTTCTTTATATATTTCTCTTTTTTCCCTATTTTTTATTATTGAGTCCAATTATTCAGATATCCTTATTTATTCTTGAGTTTTTTTCTGACCTATTTCCATATAGGCATGAGTACTTGATTTTTGAGTCTTGTTTACCTGATCAAAACTTTAGACTGGGCATGTCTAGAAAAAATTTTTTCGTGTCCACAGGCCAAACTGGTAGGAAATTGCTTTTATGGCAATACTGGTCAGAACTACATTTCTATACTTAAATTATGCAAATTAAGGCAGAAGTGCTTCTTGAATATCTAAGAACACTCAGAAACAGTATTTTTGCTCCTTAA
The DNA here is from genome assembly GCF_028640845.1 of Ahaetulla prasina. Lineage (NCBI taxonomy): Eukaryota > Metazoa > Chordata > Lepidosauria > Squamata > Colubridae > Ahaetulla > Ahaetulla prasina. The sequence continues at coordinate 29,241,479 of NC_080543.1, read as the reverse complement.
TAGAAAAGTTTAACGCAACCATTTAAACACTTGAAAAAACAAAATACTTAATTTAAATTATACACATTAATTTAAATATTGCTGGATAAATTTAAGGTCTATCAAGTAGGAAACTACTGTAGTTATATTTTTTTAAGTCCTTACTAGTCTCACAAGGGCAGTTTTTTATTGCTTTACCAACATTTTTTTCTAAGTGTTGATGGCAGCTCAGAACTCAATTGTTTTTAAGAAGTAGAACTTCTGTTTTTTGGCTCAGTTATAAAAGCCTGCAGAATTACATTTGTCATTTTATTGCCTACTTACTATGTAAAAATAATGATAGAACTTTTCACAAACCTATTTTTAATCCATAATTTTCCTAACCTGTTCTAATATTCATTATAAGCTTGTTTTGAAGTGGCACATGGAAATTTGTGTCTATGAATATGCTCACTGTGTGCTTATGTGCCTGGAAAAGTCCATAACACATGCATTCCTCTCTGACATAATGTAGAACTCAGAAAAATTATATTCACACAATCCAGAGAATAGGTGAAGTATTAGCATGTCAGTCTGGTTTGAAAACATCTCCAGAAATGTTGTGGCTGGCCTTAATCTGCCAAAAATGTTCTGGCATTCTAAAATGTGGCATGCATCTTCACAGACAGTGACCTGTTTCCATCTGTTGGTGAAATTGGTTGTTGCACATGAAATTGGATAATTTAGTACCAATTTAGTATTTGTGATTAAATACCATACCATAAGAAGGTTGAGTAAAGGACAATGTTTCTGCATGAATTTCATGTGGACAGATCTCATATATGAAAGGTTGTAAAGGAACATGGTAAAAAAAGTCTTTGATTTAATTTTATACATGGAAGAAAAAAAATGAAAAATAGAGTACTTGATATAAAATACAGAAAATAGCCGGGGCAGATTTTTTCAGGTAATTGTACAAACATACCTGTGCATGGAGGTTAGTTTTGGGTTATTATATAATCAACAAGGTATGCTTGGCAATTTAGTTTGAAAGAAACAAAAGATTCAGAAGTTGTAGACTTTTTGACTTCTAACCAAATTAGTAGAAAATATTTTTTTTCTCCAGGATTTAGTATCAATTTATGTTATGTGTCATAAAATTTATAGATATGTTATATGTATAGACATTCCTTGTGGTCAAGGAGAAAACACTGAAGCTAGTATAACATTTTGTGATAATTTGTATAAGCCAAGGCTGTTTGAATTCTTATCAGTAAAAATTAACAGGTATCTTGTAACATAATTTTTGTAAATTGAGCATTTTATTTTATTTATTATTCATATTTGTATACCGCCCTATCTCCCGAAGGACTCAGGGCGGTTCACAGGCAAATAAAACATTTATGTACAAATTAAAATAACCATTAAAAAACTTATTCTAATGCCAAATTATTAAAAATATAAATATAAATATTAAAAAACCAATTAAAACCCCTATAAATTTAAAATCTAGTCCAGTCCTGCACAGATGAATAAATGTGTCTTGAGCTCGCAACGGAAGGTTCGGAGGTCCGGAAGTTGACGGAGTCCTGGGGGGAGTTCATTCCAGAGGGTGGGAGCCCCCACAGAGAAGGCCCTTCCCCTGGGCGTCGCCAGACGACACTGCCTAGCTGACGGCACCCTGAGGAGTCCCTCTCTGAGAGCGCACGGGTCGGTGAGAGGTATTCGGTAGCAGTAGGCGGTCCCGTAGATAACCCGGCCCTATGCCATGGAGCGCTTTGAAGGTGGTTACCAAAACCTTGAAGCGCACCCGGAAGGCCACAGGTAGCCAGTGCAGTCTGCGCAGGATTGGTGTCATACGGGAGCCACGAGGGGCTCCCTCTATAACCCGCGCAGCCGCATTCTGAACTAACTGCAGCCTCCGGATGCCCTTCAAGGGGAGCCCCATGTAGAGAGCATTGCAGTAATCCAGGCGAGACGTCACGAGGGCGTGAGTGACCGTGCATAGGGCATCCCGGTCTAGAAAGGGGCGCAACTGTCACTGATAATATCTTCATTATTCATCTCCAAATGTGCTGGCAAATACAGCCCCAGGAACCTAATGTATAGTATATGCAAACTTCTGAATTCTCCTTTCCTTAGGTCTCCAGAGGGTTTCCCAATATTTGTTATAGATTTGCATATATTACTATAACAATATTTAATTTTTTGATCAGAAAACCTTTCCTAGGCTAAGGGCTATACTTGACCTTTGTTATCCAGGGCCACATTTCAAAAAATAGTAGGTAGCAAAGACATAAATTAGATATATATTCTCTGGTCATGCATTTTAGTATTTTTTCCTTCTATCAGAAGGGAAGGGTTTTGGGGCTTTGCACATACTTAAGGAGCTAATGCATTTCTAGACTAGATAATAATCAGAAAAGGTTTGATTAAAACTTTTAAAGTAAACAGCCGTCCCCAAGTCAGATAAGAGTGCAGCTTTATCTCAATGACCATTCTTAATCAAATTGCTTACTATGAAATTCAAAATAGTTTGTCAAGAATTTCAATTTGTCTTTTAGAAATCTTCAAAAATGGGCAAAGGTGATCCTAAAAAGCCAAGAGGTAAAATGTCCTCGTATGCCTATTTTGTGCAAACCTGCCGGGAAGAGCACAAGAAGAAACACCCAGATGCTTCAGTGAATTTCTCAGAGTTCTCAAAGAAATGTTCAGAAAGGTGGAAGGTACTGTTTGCTAAGATAATACAAAGCACGCTTATATTAATATAATTTTAAAATTATCATTTTTGATTCTTTAAATGTCATTTTAAAATATTTTTATTCATAAGAGGTTTTATTCCATACTAAAAGGGATGATAAGCTTTTATTAAGGATGCTTTTTGGTCATGTTTTATATGCATAGACTATGTCCGCTAAGGAAAAGGGGAAATTTGAAGATATGGCACGAGCTGACAAAGTTCGTTATGAAAGAGAAATGAAAACCTATGTACCCCCAAAAGGAGAGTCAAAAAAGAAATTCAAGGATCCAAATGCACCAAAGAGGCCTCCGTAAGTAGATTTTTATAGTTTGTATATATGTGGTAGTATTATACTGAATTATTTTGAAGCTGCTATGCAAAATTCATTTGTTAAAACTTAATTGTTCTGTAAATTTATTTTCAGTTCAGCATTTTTCTTATTTTGTTCTGAGTATCGTCCAAAAATCAAAGGAGAACATCCTGGTCTTTCCATTGGTGATGTTGCAAAGAAACTTGGAGAGATGTGGAATAATACATCTGCAGAGGATAAACAGCCCTTTGAAAAGAAGGCTGCTAAACTGAAGGAGAAATATGAAAAGGTAAATTACAAATCCATTTTAACATAATATTGGAATAAAATCCAGGCATTTATTATCAAGAGCATAGCCATACGTTTGTGCATTTTTTTCTGGAGTATTGAATATTTTAATACAAATTCCAATTTGGTAGGAAAAACAAATTAGTGCATTTAGTCTTGTTTGCTTTTGTGGAATGGAAGTTCAAATCCCACCTTAGTAATGGAAGCCATCTGGGTGACTTCTCTCAGCCTAACTCACCTCACAGGGTTGTTGTGGGGAAAATAGGAGGAAGGAATATTAGGTACGTTTGCAACCTGGAGTTATTTGTAAAAATAAGGCAGAATTTAAATAAAATACATTTTAAACGAAGCTGGAGAATTAGTAAGACACTAGTGATAATTTTTAAAAATAATTTGGATTAATAATAATTGCATCTTGTAAGCAACTTTTAATAGATTCATAATATTATGGCTTTACTGCATGTTGATTAATGTAAAATATTAGGATCCTATCTTAGAAATCCTATCTTCTGTAAAAGAAGTATTTATTGAATTGTCACAATCATAATAGGAATTTTATGAATTTGGAACATAAATTTATGGTAGTGCCAAAATATACTATATAAAACCACTTTTAGTTGGGATTATAACATGTTTCAACTGGGGATAGGGACTAGGGAAGGACTGAATAACATGAATGATGGCTTGATATTAGCATGATGAATTTATGAGTTGAGCATCAACACTTTAGACCACTCAGAATATTTCTCAATATAAAATAAAATTTAGAATATCAAAACACGGACTTGGGGCAATGGAAAAACGTTTTAAAAAACAAATGAAGCAAAAATGAATTATTTGAGGATTGGTTTACTGGGTTTTACTATGCAGTTCAAAGGAACATAGTTCATACATGCTGAAGGTGGCACCATCTACTCTTTAAGTGAAGTGTGTGAAAAGTTGGATTCTTTCATTTAAACTTTATTAAGTGTAACTGCAGCCGGCTTTCTGTGTCATCCAAACATGTTTTATGATCAGAATTGCATTTTTGTTTTATTTGCATTTAAACTGAATAACTATTGATCCCATTATAAACGAGTTTATGTTGTGTAAACAAAATTCTTTTTGCTTTCAAACCAAGGATATTGCTGCATACCGAGCTAAGGGAAAGCCTGATGCACCCAAAAAGGTAGCTCCTAAGCCTGAGAAAAGCAAGAAAAAGAAAGAAGAGGAAGATGATGATGATGATGATGAAGAGGACGACGAGGAAGACGAGGAAGAAGAAGAGGAGGATGAGGAGGAAGAAGATGATGAATAAGTCTTTTAGATCAGATTTTCTTGTCTATAAAAGCATTTAACCCCCCTGTACACAACTCACTCCTTTTAAAGAAAGGAAAAAAATTAAGCATAAGGCTGTGTAAGATTTGTTTTTAAACTGTACAGTGTCTTTTTTCCTTTTTCTTTTTTTGTATAGTTCAAAACTACCAAATATGTCTTTTGGTAGACTTGTCCTTTAGTGGTATCTCAGTGGCCACTAATGTTGCCTAGTACAGAATGGGGGTTGTAAATTGGCATGGAAGTTTAAAGCAGGTTCTTGTTGGTGCACAGCACAAATTAGTTATACATGCAGATGTAGTTTATTATTCATCTTGAGTTGTCTGCCTCATAAAATAATAGTTGTTCTGTTAACTAAATACCACTCTGTAATTGCAAAAAAAAAGAAAAAAAAGTTGTAGCTGTTGACATTCTGATTGCTTCTAAGTAAATACATTTTTAAAAAATTTAGTATTGTTGTCCTTTTAATAGGTGCCCTTGTAAAGTCAACATTTCCCTTTTTTTTCCTCTGGAAACTTAACTTTTTATGTTTTTGCCCGTTTGGGATCACGTCAGAATTTTGTCTCTTCATGTAATAAGTTGATAGAATGATAACAAGAGCTTTGAGCAACATGCCCTATATAATCATGATAGGGTAGGAAATAAATATATACCGGAATATGCAAAACATGTTTTTCCCCATGTAACTGGTCACAATAAAAAAATGTTCTTAACCAATTTGTATTTGCTCAGCTTTTGCTATGTACAATATTCTACTGAGTTGTATAAATTTGCCAGTTTTGGAAGGATGAGAATTAAAATACCATTTCTGTGGCATGAAGTACTTCCAGGATAAAAATAATTTAGGATGCTTCTGCAATCACTAAGTATATTCTCATTTTGATCTGCAAGGAATTTACATGTATGACTTCATTGGCTAGTAGTAAGTTTGAATTTGCAAATACTTTAATACAGAGGAGAGTACTCTATCTAAGCAGGTAAAGTTAAATACTAAATTACTGTAATCCTTTTAGGATACCATGTCAAGTGATGATTGTGGGCTTTATGCCATGGATACTCCTGGTAGTAAACCTCCCACAATAAAATACTTTACTTTGCTAATGTTTTTTATAAGTGATACCATTGATTGATTTGTATAAATTCATGTTTTCAATCCACTACTAGTTTTAGCCCATTTTCAAAATTTTGTATTGTCTCAAATTAAAATGAGATGTATCTTTTTCTGTTATCTTTTATAACATTTTTGATGTCTGCCCATTTTGTAAGTTAAAATAGCAGTAGGGGGGGAAGTACATTTTTTCCATTTAGCTGTGAAATATAACATGGTATTCCAATAACCTCTGATTTGATAAAATATAATTGCTTTGAAAACCAAAGTTAAATTTTTTGCATTTTCAATAAAAATGCTGGCAGTTATGAACTCGGCGGAATAATCTGGGGATTGATTGAGAATTCTGTAGTTATGAAATAATGGTGCCAGTGTTTAAAAAATAGCATTCTTGTAATTTTACACACTTTTTTGATGGAGTATTGTTTTGTTATACAATTTTGACTTTTAAGATTCTTACTTCAATTTTGCATTTGTTTATGTATAACCTCAGGAGAATATTGAACATCTGATTTCCTGGTTGATACTAATAAAATAATAATTACAGAGGTTTTATATATTTAGTTAAGTTATTTTACTTAAAATAATTTTCACTGATTTAAACCACTCCAATATATACCTATACTATGGAAATTCCATAAGCAGCAATATTTATCGTTAATGTGCAATAGCACTATTACAAATTACAATAATACAAAAAAATGTTCAAGGAAGGTGTTTCATGACCTCATAAATTGCTTCAGTGCAGGTGTCTCTTGTGGAAAGACAAAAAATATTTTTATGTAATTTCTAGACAACGTAAGCCTATGAATATCGGGTAAGAAATAAGATTCAAGTCAACATTTCTCCAGATAGCTAAAAAATTCATTCCATGTAAAGTTTTAAAACAAGTTTGATTCTATGTAATTTTTCTTTGCTCTAGCATAGCGGTCACCAACTGGTGGTCCTCAGAAAAATTATTTGCATTTTTTATATTGCACTAAATCAGGTCCTCAAACTATGGCCCCTGGGACAGATATGTGCAATGAACTTTTGTGTTGCTGCAGAGAGTCTTCCCCTTCAGGGTCTTTTTGTGTAGGTTGGAAGGGGGAGAAATTCTGACTTGGGGGTGGCTTTGGGTGAAGGCTGGAGGGAATTGCCACTGGTGGTGAAGAACTGGAGGGCCTTGTTCCAGTGGGACTGCCTCATGCCCGTCTCAGCCTGCTAAGCCTCCAGGCACTGGTACCTGGCCTTGGAAAGCCTATGTTCATAGTCCTCAGGTGCTTCAGATGAGCCTCCTCGGTCAGATCCAATTTGAACTGAGCCAGCTGTTTTGCCAACTTTGTGGTGGCTGCTTAGCTCCAACAACTGCTTCCTGTTGGGGCCTTAAGGAGCCCAGGCCGGCAGGCAAGGAGTAGCTGGGAGGGGAGGGGTGAGTAGTGGTTGACGAGGCGCCCCTCGATGTGAGTGACATTGAGTTGGCCATGCTCACCCAGTCACTTGACCACCTAGCCACACCCACCAGTCATTAGGCAGGTCATATTAGTGGGATTTAAAATGAATTTAGTGGTCCCTGAGGTCCAAAAGGTTGGTGACCCCTGCCCTAGCAGCTTGTTGCATATTTAGGAGAGCCACCACCTCTTACGAATACTGACATAAGTAATAGTGGTACTTGTTAATCATGTAATGTAAATAAGTAACCCATTTAAGAATATTGAGAAATCAAGCAATATTTTGATTTCCAAGGTTTTGTAATTACCCCAATTATGCAGGCAGTAAAGTATAGAAAATTAATACTGAAGTGAAAGGATAAATTGTTAAAAGGATTAAGAGGCCTATAACAAGTTTTTGTTATAAAATGTTAGGTTAAGGCACCTTTGTAAGATCAGATGTAGTTGCATAATAACAGTCTAAAGTGAGAATCAAATCAATTTTAGTGTTTCCCAAAATGGCGCTGAATAAACCACGATTAAGCTAAGCGTACTTTGCAAATCCCTCTAGAATGAGAATCCAGTCTTTTCAAAGTGCTTTTTTTCTGACACTAAAAATGTAGCACCAGGCATTTTTAAAACACTTGATCAAATTAGCTTTTTTGGAACTGTATCCTCTTAGTGTTGAACAAATTTCAGGTCTTCAATATGTAGTCGGGCAATTTCAAAATCTGAAACTGATTTTTAAATTAAAAGTTCCAAAAAGTTTTTGTAAAGATTTCAAATTTATAGTAATATTTTAGCCGTTCTTAAAAATCACATAAGGTAAAAACTATAAGGGCCTCTCTGAGGCAGCAACTGAATACCTGTGACAATGGTACCTTCTGTCTGTCTTCCTTGGAAAGAAGTTTTGAGAGACATCTTGTCTCCCAACATGAAAAGCTTTGCCATTATGATATTAGTAGCTGAATACCATTATCTTACATAATTCTGTTTATTCACTTGTGAGGCCATAATTCAGACACAATTATTTTTCTGTCCCAAATCTGAATTCTTCACATGATCATAAATCGTAGCATTCGTTGGGAAACAACAACGTTTTTTCTTTTTTTGTCTGAACAGTTCCAAATATTAATAGACCACATAGGGGAGTTTTAGTGTCTTATCTCTGGGGTTGCCATTTTCCTCAGTTCTACAAAGAGTGACCTGATAACTTAAAAATTTCCATGTCTTGAAACACACACATATATACACATGCAGACACAAAATAACCAGGTGGAGCTTTTATCTCCACCATCTTGACTTTTCCCCCCCAACCATATAACTGGACACCTCGGCTAGGCTTGAGTTTGTATTCCAGGGTGTCCCCTTTGCACTGATGGTGACCTGCGCTTTGTCTTTTTCATACTTATTTTCACCATGATACTTCTAGAACTCTTTGCATTATAGTTGTGATTTTATAAATCTGAATAATTTAGTGCTGCTAAAATTAAAACATACTTTTTAGGGATAAAAGCTTTAAACTGAGGAAACCAGGGATGTGTTTCAGCTGTTCCATGAGAGAATTTTACAAATGGAGATGAGGGAATCCAGTGGATTTTTCAATATTTTGAATCAATTTGCTAGTTTAACAAGAAATAGCTTCTTGTTGTGTTACAGCATTTCTGTTTAATCTCCCAGACGGACCAGATGTCTCTCAATTGGTCACAAACAGTACACGAGAATCAGTTTATTAGCCCTTTGATACATTAATAGGAAAAGTCTCTAGGAGCAACTTAATTGTTGGCACTTCAGAAGACATTTGGGAAATGCAATAACTGCTGAACCTCCAGGCAAATGTGTTTGCCAACCCTACCCCTACTAGCCCTGGACAGCCACTTTGCACTGGGCTCACTGATGCACGCTGGGCACATAGATTCCAACATGCTGCATCTCCCTTTACCAGTGGTGTAATCCAATTTTTTTGTACTATGGGTTCTGTGGGCGTGGCTTGGTGGGCATGGCAGGGGAAGGATACTGCAAAATCTCCATTCCCACCCCACTCTGGGGCCAGCCAGAGGTGGTATTTGCCAGTTCTCCGAACTGCTCAAAATTTCTGCTACCGGTTCTCCAGAACCTGCTGAATTTCACCCCTGCTCCTTACCAGAGGTGCCAGTGGAATGAAAGACCATCCCAGACTCGCCAAGACCTAAGCTGTCTTTTCTCTACTTGCAGGCTCCCTACTTTGCCGGCTCCCGCATAACTGTTAGGGATTTCGACTGAAGAAAATGCAGCTCTGCGTCCAAACCAAGCCAGACCAAGAACTCCTACAGTCTTTACTCAGTGCCTTGATACAGGGCTAAGGGCAAACACCTTTCGGCCTGACCCATTTGGATACAGGCTTCTGATTTCTCTGCAGCCTAACATTAGAGCAAGGAAAACTCCACGATGGTTAGTCAGTTTGTTTAGCCATAAACATGACTGCAGATATTCCTTGGTCTGACCTATTCAGATGTGGAGTTGCTTCTTCTCAGGCTAAAGAAGGATCTGTAATGCCTGGCAAAGTTGTTTTAACTTTGAAGCTGCTCCTTCTTAACTCAATGTAAGCCGCCCTGAGTCTTCGGAGAAGGGCGGGATATAAATTCAAATTAAAAAAAAAACCTCTGCCAATCTGGCTTGATCTCACCTCATTGGTTACACTCATGACAATGGGCAGGAACACTGCTGCTCTCCTTTCGTGGACTACTTACCATAAAGAGATTCAATTTTGCAAAGTTTCCTAAATATTGTTTCCTAAGTATTGCAACCTGTTTGTAGGGCTGCATACCACCCAAAGGCTGTAAGTTAAAAGCTCCTCTCCTACCCCTTACTCTTGATACTGAGGCAACAATGTTCTTTTTGTTTTTTAATGCACGCATGTGATCTGTAACACATTCTGAGTGCAGGTGCCAATTCAAGTTGAGGCTTAGTTCAGAGAATTCTTAGGAAACACAAAGCAAGGGAAAGATAGCACATCCATGGAACTAAAGATTTCCACCTTGTATTCATGTGCCATATTTAATAAAGCAATAAAACAAAGCTATGATTTGCTTTTGTTCGCTTCTCGTGGTTTTTCGTCTGGAAACATCACATTACAACATTATTAAGGCACTCTAAGTAATCGCCATAAATATGGCCTGCTTTTTAACTGGGCCTGCTTGCAGGAAGAGCTGGTGGCTAAAAGTAGGTATTGATTTCTTCGTAAACTTAGTATGTCTTATGTGTATATGATGTTCCTTACAGAAGAGGCAGTTGTCATTTATTTACATTCACAATATAAAGATTTGTCCCCTAGTTAAATGCTAAATCTAGAATCATTCATTCACTCACTCACTCACTCACTCACTCACTCACTCACTCACTCACTCACTCCTTGTGATTTGATTTTGCCCAACTTCAATTGACTGAATCATTCTTTGAAAATGTCCATTATAAGAAACATGCACAGGAACTATGCATGTAGGCATTCTGGCCACATGACCATAGAAAATGTCTTTGGACAACTTTGGCTCCCTCAGCCAAAAAACGGAGATGAGCACCATGTAAAATGTCTTTGGACATGACTGGACAGGGAAACCTTAACCTTTACCTATAGCAGGGGTGTTAAACTCAAGACCTGCTGTCCAGATCTGACCCACGGGTTGCTTAGATCTGGCCTGTGGGGCTGCCCTGGAAACAGTGAAGGACCAGCCTGCGGTGCCTCTGCCAGCGAAAATGGGCTCCCAAGCTCCATTTTTGGTTGCGATGGCCTCCTGTAACCCTCTGCCAGTGAAAATTTTGCTGGCATACCGCTCGTGCCACCACAGGCGCCAACACGAGTGATGTTGAGCTGGCCACGCCCACCCCGGCCCCCAGGGCCAAACACAACCCTGAGGCGGCCCTCAATGAAATCGAGTTTGACACTCCTGACCTATAGGAACTAGTTGATTTACAAAAGTTAACAAGTTTAATAAAAAGATGTAAACATTTGGTTGCATATACAGAAGAAGGCTGAAAAATAGCATGCTAAGAGAATAAGGTTGCTGCATAATATATAAGTGGTAGATGCTGGTTTTCTATAGAAATACCATACTTACAGCATGCAACAAAATCTCAGTAAAAATTGTATCCACTTTTTTCTTGGCTGCGCTGGTTGTTCACGTGCAGCATTCAAAAATGAAACCCCGTATCTATATCTGAATTTACACTGTCAATTTGTACCACCTCATCTTGCTCACATATACTCAGGGGGTCACTTTCTGAAATACACTTTCAGAAGTATTTTTGTCAAGGTATCAAGAGAAACCTGAAGTAGCTATTTCCCCACAACTAAACATTGAGAAGCAAAGAGAAAGATTCTAACTTTGGCTGTTTTAATTTTCTATTTGTATAAAGTTTTTCCTGTATGGAAGAATTTAGAAATGGCTGTCTGAAATGATCTGGTCTTGTCTAGCTCACCTCAGGCCATTTCTTTCTGCTTTGCGTATAAAGCGGGCAAAGTTCCAAGCAATTTGCAGAAAGGTAGCTGTTTAATCTTTCTGAATAAAAACTTTGGGAGGGGCGAAATACAGCACCCTAAAGAACCTTCTCTGGAGACTTCAATCATCAAAAGCTTACAAATCCATTTATCATTGTAGTGACAAATTAGCATGAGTAATATACCCTGTATAAAAAGTAAGAGTTTATGCCATAAGGAATCAGTAGCATATATTGCAATCCATAGTTTGATAATTAGAACCAGAGTCACTGGCATATAACAATAATCTGTTTTTTTTCCCTAGGTGTCAAAGTCTTCTCTGCTGTGTTTACTGCTCTGATAAATGTTAAATACTTTCAGAACAAAAGCCAATAAGTCATGCATTGAACTAGCATCTAAGTGGAAATGTTCATCCACAGTTTTCAAATTATATTATTTCAGATTTAATATCCAAATTTATGACAGGGTCAGCAGTCTTTTTATGTGGGAAGCATCATATGCAATTTCATGCACTGCTGCAGGCAACCATATACAATGTAAATTACATTTTACAATTAATTGTATTTAATAAACAAACAAACAAATAAATACAATATATTTGTTTTAATTGAAAGGACTTTCATCTTATAACGGGTGGTTTCAAGATTTAGCTCTCTTGATCTCTCTTGGATTATTGTTGTTATTATTTAACTTTGAAGGTAAGTGAGCTCAGATAAGGGTGTCATGAGTGCTAAATTTATTTATTTTTATTTTATTTATTTATTTTGTCAAACACAACAATATATTTAAGTATAAGCATGAAATAACCACACAAATTGAATACAACCAAAGGAAACATTAGGATGGGAACGGTAGGCACGCTGGTGCTTTTATGCACGCTCCTTACAGACCTCTTAGGAATGGGGTGAGGTCAACAGTAGAAAGTCTTTGGTTAAAGTTTTGGGGATTTTGGGATGAGACCACGGAGTCAGGTAGTGTATTCCAGGCATTAACAACTCTGTTACTGAAGTCATATTTTCTACAATCAAGATTGGAGTGGTTCACTTTAAGTTTAAATCTATTGTGTGCTCTTGTATTGTTGTGGTTGAAGCTGAAGTGAAGACTACTTCAACAGGAAGGACATTGTAGCAGATGATTTTATGAGTTATGCTCAGGTCATGCCGAAGGCGGCGTAATTCTAAATTTTCTAAATCCAGAATTTCAAGTCTAGTGACATAAGGTATTTTGTTGTGATCAGAGGAGTGGAGGACTCTTCTTGTAAAATATTTCTGGACACGCTCAATTGTATTAATGTCCGAAATGAAGTGTGGGTTCCAGACAGGCAAGCTGTAATTGAGAATTGGTCTAGCAAATGTTTTGTATGCTCTGGTTAGTAGTGTAATCTTTCCGGAGAAGAAGCTACACAAGATTAGGTTTACAACCCTAAATGCCTTTTTGGCGATGTAGTTGCAGTGAGCTTTGGCACTTAGATCATTTGATATGAGAACTCCAAGGTCTTTGACGGAGTGAGGGTCATCTACAAGGTCATGTCCATCAAGCTTGTATTTAGTGTTCTGATTCTTTTTTCCAATGTGTAAGACAGAGCATTTGTTAGTTGAGATGACTTTGGAAAACATGTTGCTAATCCTTAATATATGAAAATATTGCCTTAAGTCTCTTGAAACATTTTTTCTGACTATTAGAAGCTGCCTATTAAAAGGACTGACTCATAGAAGATAGAATAGTTTGGTCCAACTTGGAGCAAATATAAATTTGTACTGAATTTGCTTACATAAAGTGCTGAATTTGGAGTTCTATAGCAAGTTTTTAAGAAACAATATCAGGGGAAAAACAGGATGGATTTTCCATGGTATCGCAATATATTTTATATATATTATAGTTTGTTATTTATCTATATCTATATCTTTCTATTCACTTGCATACTTACCAGTCTCCTGGCTACAGGGCATGTTTTTGTAAATGTATTTTGCATTTAAAATGTGACAGTATATTATAAGAAACAATTCTTTAATAGTATGTTCCAGAACTTTTAACAGCTGGAAATCCATAGTTAGTGGATAAAACACATTTATTTTATGGAGATTATAGAAGGGAGGTTAATATTTTTTATATAGTTTACTGTATCCACATAAGAAAAAGAAGTTTTCAAATACATAGAACTGCAGGAAGCTTGCAGGAAATGCAGAAGGAAATAGCAAGAGAGCAGAATGACCTTGCACTGTTTTAATGCAACTAAAGGACTTTAAAAAAATCTCTTAGTCATGATTGAATTTCCTGCCACATCTTTTACAAAAAAGGAAAGCTGCTAATTGAGCAGAGAAAATTCACAATGAAAAAAAGAACAGAAAATGAAATATACAATATTTTTTTTCTAGATTTCTCAGACTGCCTAATCTTTAAGAAGTCATAATTATAGTTTTGGTCAATTTATTCCTAAACATCTATATAGAACAAGTCTAACTAAACTGTATTTAATTCAGTTAAAACCATTCATAAAACTTTTGTATAATTAAAACCTGGATGTAACTTACTCAAAGTACTTCTTTCCAGCGTAGATTTGAGTAAAGGGCCAAATTCAACAGAATGAATGGATGACAAGTATAATAATCACCAGGCTTTCATCAGAAAGGAAAATCAAATGCATAAGTAAATATTGATCTGGCTCACAAAAGTGCATGTGAGATGGAAGTGGGCATTCTAGGGGACTATAGAGTGATCTGATGTAATTGTTTAAAAGTGTAATGCAAATTTGGGATAAATTAACAGAAGAACTGTGTCCAGATTGCAGGAAAGAACAGTCATATACTGTATTCTTAACAAATTAGGCTGCTTCAGGCAGTTGCTGGGTTAAGAACTTAAGAACAACTTGCACTTACTAACAGACCAGTAGTGGGTTGCTACCAGTTCGCACCGGATCAGGCGAACTGGTAATGGTGACTGTGGGAGGCTCCGCCCACCTGCCCTGACGCTTCTGCGCATGCAAGTCAAAAAAATTCATGATGTGTCAGATTTGTGTTAAAAAAGCGCCCCCCCCAAGCAATGTACATTACAGCATCAATCTCCTTATATCTAAGGTAAAGGTAGAGATCCCCCTCGCACATATGTGCTAGTCATTCCTGATTCTAGGGGGTGGTGCTCATCTCCGTTTCAAAGCTGAAGAGCCAGTTTGTCCGAAGACGTCTCCGTGGTCCTCTGGCCGACATGACTAAACACCAAAGCCACACAGAATGCTGTTACCTTCCCACCAAAGGTGGTCCCTATTTTTCTACTTGTATTTTTTATGTGCTTTCGAACTGCAAGGTTGGCAGAAGCTGGGACAGGTAACGGGAGCTCACCCCGTTACACGGCACTAGGGATTTGGACCGCTGAACTGCCGACCTTTTAATTGACAAGTTCAGCATCTTAGCCACTGAGCCACCCGGTTCCTTATATATAGATTGCTTCATATGTAAAATGTATGCATAATGTCAAATGTATGCCTAACACTCTAAAGTGTGAGTCCTAGCAAATATTTGACAACATGTGCCTTGCAAATATACTACTTTAATCAGGGAGTTGGTTTTGGCTCAGTTCTGCTTACTGAGGAAACATCAGTTACAAATCAGTACTGGTTGCTGTCTAGTTTGTAAAAATGATGCAGTGTGTGAACTTTCTGAAAGAAAAGCAAGCATGTTTCCTGCTTGTGTGTACATTAGCTGACATTGGCTGCTGCAAATGATTTGAAATTAGCAAAAGTTGTATTTAAGAACATCTCAGTAAAGAATTCCATACATCAAAGAAACACGTAAATGTTTGTGGGCTATATGAGGAATGAATTTTTAATTATTTGAAAGAATAAAAATAATCATACAACATTGCAAAGTCAGAACTATCCAAACTTTAAAATCTTGGATTATAGATATATGTTCTTTCTAGTTACAAACTGACACCCCATCATTGCAAACATTAATGAAAATTACTTCACTTATTATATGTAGAAATCATTAATGATTTTTTAAAATTTTGACTAACAGTTATTTATCAATTTTTCTGAACATATATTTTGATGTGTCATTTTTTCTTTTGTATAATAATGAAAAACAGAAGACATGCATAGTATTCTATAAATGTACTTTTTAATTGTTTGGATTGAATGTTTTAGTTATTAAAAAAGATTGTTTTTACCTTCCAGTGAATAGGCTTAAAGTCAATGTGAGAGAGGGATATTATTAAACCCGCTTTCCTGCATGCTCTGTAAAAGGAAATTGTTAATACTTTTAGCATATGCTTCAGTTGTTTACTTTAATTACTTGTGAAAAAAACAGCTGCAATCCTAACCAGGCTGTTAGGAAGGTTGCAAATCAGATTGTATTTATTTTTACCACATTATTCTTGTAATGTAAAAGTAAGGTGGCATGTTTATTACTCATGTTGCTCTGAAATAGAATTGGGAACATAAGCATATTAATACTTACATCAGTTCATTTCAAACTGCAATAATAGATTTAATTAATGATGAAGCAATTGCAACCAAATGTTGCTTTGTAGTTTTACATTTTTTTTAAATAAGAGAACTTCTGTTCAGTGTTATGGTCCAGTCAAGCCTTCCCTGAGATTATAAAATTCTTTAGATAGTGTGCTGGCCCTAACCATTTAAAATAATTACTTCATTAAACTCTTCTCTATTTGTTTGTATTATAATGCTTTTTTTGCATTCCTCACCATCATTAGATTGCTTTTTAAATTTGTGGGAAGAAATATCCATCTGGTTCAGTTTCAAACCGGGAGAAAGACACTGGAAACATGGAGATTCTTTGGAAAGATGGTTTAATGATGAAGCAGAACCACATGGATTCTGGGCAGCTGACCACATGGAGTTGAGAGTGAGGGGTTTTTAAAATCTTCTTTGGGCTTTGCACTTGAACTTCCTGTTCCTGTGCAATTACATGTCCTTTAATATTCAATTGGCTGTTGTCAGATTCCTATGGGGTTATGTAGTGATTATGTAGGGGTTATGGCTGGCTCTATAGGCAAAAGAGGCAATGCAAATCCTAGGTGTTTGTCTGAGCTCCAAGGTTTGGTTGAAGTCTGGACTCTGAGATGATGCAATGTCAGAAATACCCTTAGGAGATTGTGCAATGTAGTGAGCTCTGTGTCTTCTGCTAAATGGTAGTGGGTTAATCCCATTATGTCCTGAAGGGTCATGTCCTGTTTTTAATCCCATCCCCTGAATCTGAAGATCTTTTGTGTTGTAGATAGGCTGGCCCAGTGTTTCTTAATGGACACAAAATATCTGCGGAGGGGGGGTGCTATTAAGAGTGAGTCTGCTTCCTGCCTCTAAAAAAAACATGTTTCTCCATTTCTCATTATTCTGCCTTTTTAATATTCCTCAAAATATTTCATTCTTCAGGGGATGTGTGTGCTGATTTTCCACAAGTTTCTGCTTTATTTATGATATTTCTGCAAATAAAAACTATCATCCTTCAAGTATGATGTTTAGTGGTTATATATTGGTACCGTATCCTTTGTTACTCATGATTTGAGATGATTGTTTAGAGAATGTACAGTACACATTTGCACGCAACCAAAATATCAATATTGTAAAACTGATCAAAAATAACTGAATGATCAATAATCGCTTTGGAAAGCAATGGTCATTTTAAAAATATTTTCAGTTTTGGTCTCCGTTACAATACATCAAAGCCAAAGTGGGTTTAAGTGATTAAAACTACAGTATTTATGTGACAACTGAAACTTTAGTTAATCATTTTTACCATGTATATGAACTAACAGTAATGATGAAGATAAATGTATGCAATATCTAAATATTTCCTTAGCTAAGCGAAGAAGATTTCCTTGGATAAGTAAATAAATCTATATCTTTTTCTTTTAAATGTCCTGAGAGTTGATTAGCAGCAAAGTAGCCACTAATGTCATGAAAAAGAAGAGAGAAAAAAGACTATGGTTACACCATACAACCAGGGGTAAAATCCAGCAGGTTCTGACAGGTTCTGGAGAACCAGTAGCAGAAATTTTGAGCAGTTAGGAGAACCGGCAAATGCCATCTCTGGCTGGCCCCAGAGAGGGATTGGATTTCACCACAGCATACAACGTATAAAAATTATATGTATATGTGTATACGTATTATACACATTATACACATATACATATTATATACATATTATACACATTTATGTGTATAAAAATTAAAATGTAGAAATCATTATTTTTAGTGAAATAGAAATAAAATACATCTGTCAGTAATGAGAACAAAAAAAGTTACAATGTCAGGAGCTTACCTGACCCGCTATCCAGATGCTAACTGTTGATAGTGAATTTCAAGCCTGATTTGAAAGTCTTAACAGTTTCCAGCATGTTTTGCCTCAACTTATTTTGTTCTGTGTTGCAAAATTAATGAAATGCTGCAATTAAAACCAAATCAAAGCATCTGTAAAGCTAGGGAAATATCTGTGTGATTCTAATAGTCTCACATCTGATTGAAAGAAGCAGCTGCTCTTCAAAAGTATTTCCTAGAGAACTAGGAACAGCCTGTAAGAAACTGCTCAGCTTTTCAAATATGACTTCACTTTTGTCATCTTCCTCCTCCATTTTCTTTGCTCTTCCTATTTTAAAATTGGGAGAAATAATTTTCTCAAGCTTCAAAGGTCCCCTCAAAAATCCTGATAGGTCCTGCAATTGTTGTAGGTGCCCTCACAAATCCTGATAAGTTCTAGAAACCCTGTAGGAATATGTCTCACTGGCTGATAATGTAGTGAGCTCTGTGTCTTCTGCTAAATGGTAGTGGGTTAATCCCATTATGTCCTGAAGGGTCATGTCCTGTTTTTAATCCCATCCCCTGAATCTGAAGATCTTTTGTGTTGTAGATAGGCTGGCCCAGTGTTTCTTAACGGACACAAAATATCTGCGGAGGGGGGGTGCTATTAAGAGTGAGTCTGCTTCCTGCCTCTAAAAAAACATGTTTCTCCATTTCTCATTATTCTGCCTTTTTAATATTCCTCAAAATATTTAATTCTTCAGGGGATGTGTGTGCTGATTTTCCACAAGTTTCTGCTTTATTTATGATATTTCTGCAAATAAAAACTATCAACCTTCAAGTATAATGTTTAGTGGTTATATATTGGTACCGTATCCTTTGTCACTCATGATTTGAGATTATCGTTTAGAGAATGTACAGTACACATTTGCACGCAACCAAAATATCAATATTGTAAAACTGATCAAAAATAACTGAATGATCAATAATCGCTTTGGAAAGCAATGGTCATTTTAAAAATATTTTCAGTTTTGGTCTCCGTTACAATACATCAAAGCCAAAGTGGGTTTAAGTGATTAAAACTACAGTATTTATGTGACAACTGAAACTTTAGTTAATCATTTTTACCATGTATATGAACTAACAGTAATAATGAAGATAAATGTATGCAATATCTAAATATTTCCTTAGCTAAGCGAAGAAGATTTCCTTGGATAAGTAAATAAATCTATATCTTTTTCTTTTAAATGTCCTGAGAGTTGATTAGCAGCAAAGTAGCCACTAATGTCATGGAAAAGAAGAGAAAAAAAAGACTATGGTTACACCATATAACCAGGGGTAAAATCTAGCAGGTTCTGACAGGTTCTGGAGAACCAGTAGCAGAAATTTTGAGCAGTTAGGAGAACCGGCAAATACCATCTCTGGCTGGCCCCAGAGAGGGATGGGAATGGGGATTTTGCAGTATCCTTCCCCTCCACGCCCACCAAGCCACAGAACCGGTAGTAAAAAAATTTGGATTTCACCACTGCATAAAACGTGTGTGTATAAAAATTAAAATGTAGAAATCATTATTTTTAGTGAAATACAAATAAAATACATCTGTCAGTAATGAGAACAAAAAAAGTTACAATGTCAGGAGCTTACCTGACCCGCTATCCAGATGCTAACTGTTGATGGTGAATTTCAAGCCTGATTTGAAAGTCTGAACAGCTTCCAGCATGTTTTGCCTCAACTTATTTTGTTCTGTGTTGCAAAATTAATGAAATGCTGCAATTAAAATCAAATCAAAGCATCTGTAAAGCTAGGGAAATATCTGTGTGATTCTAATAGTCTCACATCTGATTGAAAGAAGCAGCTGCTCTTCAAAAGTATTTCCTAGAGAACTAGGAACAGCCTGTAAGAAACTGCTCAGCTTTTCAAATATGACTTCACTTTTGTCATCTTCCTCCTCCATTTTCTTTGCTCTTCCTATTTTAAAATTGGGAGAAATAATTTTCTCAAGCTTCAAAGGTCCCCTCAAAAATCCTGATAGGTCCTGCAATTGTTGTAGGGTGCCCTCACAAATCCTGATAAGTTCTACAAACCCTGTAGGAATATGTCTCACTAGCTGATAATGTTGTGACCCAGGCCCAAGTAGGTAGTAGTAAACTCAGTCAGTTCAAAAACAAACTTTATTAGAACAGCTGAGAATTAACTCATTCTCAGCATAGTCCAAATTAAATCAAAGCAAATTCTTCATAACACAATTCTTTAGTCTTATTACCAACCTTGGTCTAATTAGGCAAACTGCCAAAGGCTTTTCTTGGCAAAAGTTCAAAAGCAGAAAACGCCGACAAGAAATAAATGCAGCAAGACAAGACTATCAACATTGTTTTCCGGCAAAGAGCCCGAACGCCGTTGCTGGTCTTTTAAGCATTCTGGGAGGGGCCAGTCATCTCTTGGCCCTAATCCTGAGTCGTCCTTTTTGCTTTAGCTGCTCCTGCCTTCTGGCAGATCTTCTCATGAATGCATTAGGAACAGGCCCCTCCTGTTCATCTGCCTCACTACTGTCAGCCTCTGGAGTCTGCACATCATTCCCAGATGGCCCTGGCCCCACCTCTGTCTCTGACGCAGAGCCCTCATCCGGGCCTTCCCCAGCCTCTGGCCCGTGTTCTTCCTCAACCTCATCGCTGTCCGACTCCGTTGCCAGCTCTGCAGGCTGCTGGTGGACCACAACAGATAATTACTCCTTGGCACTGGTCAGGTGCAATATTTAGTGTCCACCATTGTAGGATGAGCTCATCAAACATATTTGGTAGTCTTATATAATCCAGCAGAAAATGTGCAGTTTTTATTAAAAATTACATTATACAGGTAAAACAAACTCCGAAAGAAAGAAAAAAGAAAAAGAAAAAAAAACCAAGTACTTGCCCCTGCTGCCCAGCAAGCATACAGATTTCACAACTTATTGTTTAGTGACTGTTCGAAGTTACGACACTGACCTATGACCATTTTTCACACTTATGACTGTTGCAGCATCCCCATGGTCACGTGATCAACATTTGAACGCTTGGCAAGTGGCATGCATTTATGACGGTTGCCGTGTCCCAGGATCTTGTGATCATCTCTTGTGACTTTCTAACAAGCAAAGTCAATGGGGAAGCCAGATTCACTTAACAGCCATCTTACTAACAATTTCAGTGGCAAGAAAGGCAGCCCCTTCTGGGCTTAGAGTTAATACATTTACTTAATTTGTAAGTAGCCCGGGTTTGAATCCCAGAAGGGTATGGCTAGCTGACGAGAGCTAAATAGCTTGAAATAGATTTATATTAGATTCCCTTTATTTTTTTTGTCGGTAAATATAAATTTAACGCACATGAAGGCAATGTCATGAGGCCACAGGAGGACAGGAAAAAATAGGTTGGTGGGTCATATTTGTGTCACGGTTAAATGCAAATTTGGAAAGGCTCATGTTCACTTTAGAGGCTTGATTTTTCCCTGTAAAGCTGGAGGCCCAGCCAAAGAGCAAAACAAAAGCAGTACTGGAAAAACAAGAGTACTGGTAACACCCACTTGTATGCCAATAAGGATATTGCAAAATATGTCATTAGAGGGGATGTTTCTTCCGCAGCCAGGCATACAATGAAGCTGTCTCAAATAAAAAAATGTTTATCCTCAGGGCAGGCCTGAACCAAGTTTTTCTGATGTTTCACAGATTCAAAATTGATCTGCCAATGTCAGGTAGGGCGAATTTGTGCCACCCTGATTCAGCAGCTTGAATAAGGAAGGTAACATGGGTCAATAGCAAGCATTGCAGGAGGGTGTGTGGATTGGGGAGGAAGAGAATATTAAAAAATCATGCTTCTGCGTCAGTGATGGTGTTGGATTTTTTGCTTTTATTTTGTTGTAAAAATTATCCAGCTGTAAGCAGGGCATGGACAAGCAGTTTATACACAAGATGCTGTTGCTTTGAGTTACTAAGTTTTGTTTTGCTTTTGTGGCTTTAAAAAGACATTTCCAAGTAATTTAATTTGTTTTGAATGCAGGGAGTTCATTTTGCCTTACGTCAGGCTGTGGAGAAACAAGGCTGTGGAGAAATAGGAATGACTCTTTGAGTTAACAAGCTATAAGTTTGTTAAAGTCAAAAATTTCCTTCACACTTTTGAAAATGGTTTAAGAAACAGAACTTTTTGCAACTTCTGTCTCTCTTCTTCACCCCAAATAAATATCTTTTATTAGTGCCTTTCTTCCTTCTTTTAACTTTTGCATGATGTTTGATTACCTTAAGCTTCTCAAAGAATATGAACATCCTGTTTTCAAGCAAGTACTTTTTCAAGTCTCCTGTTAAATTATGTTTTTTGCTTATAAAGACAAATAACATAATAACAATGATTTTGTAAAATGTGCTTTTAAAAGGCTATACAATATTAATTTGCATTTTGTATGGAATTCTACTGTACCCTTTATAACCCATCTTTGACTCAAAATGCCAAAAAGATAGGATCCAAATTACATAATTAGATTAATGTCAGTTCAAAAATAATATATATTAATATATTAATTAATTGAAAACAGCATAACATATATTACATTCTCAAATAATGACCTTAAAAGTATTGTCTTTGAGCATTTATCTTTGAGCATAAGTCAACCAGACGTCTTGTTCATGTCAATGGGAGAAATCTAAACGTATGTTTACTTAGTACTGGTCCTTATTCTAACACTGTATCATTGTTATTTGACTTGAATTACTATAGTCTCATCTTCAAGATCAGTTTAATGTAGTGGTTAAGGCACAAACTTGAATCAAGGAGATTGTTCAATTCCCACTTTTGGCACAAAGCCAGCTCAGCGACCGTAACCCCTCTCAGTCCTAGGATGTAGGAAATGGCAAACCACTTCTGAAAAACCTTACCAAGAAAACTTGAGGTGGACTTATCCAGGCAACCTGAGAGTCAGACACAATTGAATGGAAGAAAAAAAAAAAGAATCTCATTTATTACTTAAGCTAATGGAATTTTAATGACTTCAGTGAAACAATGCATAATAATTATACTATAATATTGTCTGTGACCACTTTCTCCAACTTTCAGAGGTCAAGATTACAATTCCTAGAATTTCTAGCAGGCATTGTGTGATGACTGGATCAGTGGCGGTTTCAATTTTTTTTACTACCGGTTCTGTGGGTGTGGCTTAGTGGGTGTGGCAGGGGAAGGATACTGTAAAATCTCCATTCCCACCCCACTCCAGGGAAAGAATACTGCAAAAATCCCCATTTCCTCCCAATCAGCTGGGACTTGGGAAGCAGAGAATAGATGGGGCGGAACCAGTCACAATTTTTACTACCGGTTCTCCGAACTATTCAAAATTTCCGCTACCGGTTCTCCAGAACTGGTCAGAACCTGCTGAAACCCACCCCTGGACTGGGTACTTTTAGAGGATTCCAGATTGGGGAAAGGTAGGTGTATGGCATTCCTAGGGAAAGTAAGGGACAACCAGATTGTATGGTGTAGCTCCAGGAATTGGTGAGGTGTTGATAAAAACTAAATATTAGAAGACTCCTGCTAGATCAGCACAAGTAGAGAAGCCAGAAAAATACTTCCAGGAAATCCCTAATCTGAAGACCAGACTTCCCTGGCACAATAGCTAAGTAAGTATTCAAAGATAGATACAAGACTCTTTTGACATCACAATTAATTATTGCTAATAAATACAGTATGTCTTCCATGAATTTGAGTTTTTAAATTTTCCTCCAAGCTAGTGTCTATTATGTTTTGTGGAAACAACAGTCATCTATCAAATATTTATTATTTCAGTGTGGCTTTGGTGTACTTAGAAGAAAGGAGACCTTAAGTTTTAACTATGCCAGGAGAACATTGATGGGAGCAAAGCATATTCCTTTCTACCAAATTTTTAAAGGAGGAAAGAATCTGTAGTGGGGGACCAGACCACACCTGTGTTTATTGGTGAGTCAGCTGTTCTTAATATGCTCTTAATATAGAAAGATGAATATAATTTTTAGTTCCTCCTAATAACTGTGCTAGTATGTAGTCTTTGAGTCAACAGATAAAATTATGATAGCTTACTTTCTGCTATGGTACTTTAAGGCCAAATTCCAAGCTGTCCAGTAAGAATGCTTGCAAGAGGCCTTAGAATGCACTACCAGACTCTGTGATCTCATCCCTAAACCCCCAAAAGAAAGAGGGGCAAATAACTAAGGCAGAATATCAGCAAATAGCCCGAGCCTGTAAAGATGAAGTGAGGAAAGCTAAGGCTCACAATGAACAAAGGCTAGCGACAAAAGTTAAAAATAACAAAAAAAGCTTCTTCCAACATGTTAAAAACAAGAAAAAAGTCAAGGAAACAATTGACCCATTGCTGGGAGAAAAAGGCAAGAAGATGACAAGCAACAGGAGAAAGCAGATCTACTTAACTCATTTTTTGCATCTGTCTTTACACAAAAGGAAAAAACAATCCAACCTATCAAAAACAGCACCACAAAAAACAGATTAGAAACACAAGTTAAAATAGGGAAGAAAATGGTAAGTGAACACTTGTCTACCCTAGACAATTTCAAATCACCAGGACCCCAAGGTTCTGAAGGAACTGGCAGACGAGATCTCAGAACCACTGAACTATATCTTTCAAAGATCCTGGAGCACAGGGAGCTGCCAGAGGACTGGAAAAGAGCTGATGTAGTTCCCATCTTCAAAAAAGGAAAAAAAACAGATCCAGGAAACTACAGACCTATCAGCATGACCTCAATACTGGGGAAGATTCTGGAAAAGATAATCAAGCAACGAATCACCGAACACCTAGAAGCAAACAAAGTAATAACCAAAAGCCAACATGGGTTTGTCAAAAACAGATCATGCCAGACTAATCTTATCGCATTCTTTGACAAAGTGAAAAAATTAGTAGACCAGAGGAATGCTGTTGATATAATTTACTTGGACTTCAGTAAAGCATTTGATAAAGTAGACCATAACCTACTACTAGATAAAGTAGAAAAATGTGGGTTAGACAGCACCACCACCAGATGGATTCGTAACTGGCTGACCAACCGCACTCAACGTGTAGTCCTCAATGGAACTACATCCACATGGAGGGAAGTATGCAGTGGAGTACCCCAAGGCTCTGTTTTAGGCCCAATACTCTTCAACATCTTCATCAATGACTTGGACGAGGGGATAGATGGGGAACTCATCAAATTTGCAGATGACACCAAGCTGGCAGGAATAGCCAACACTCCAGAAGATAGGCTCAAGTTACAGAAAGATCTTGACAGACTTGAACATTGGGCACTATCTAACAAAATGAAATTCAACAGTGAAAAAAGTAAGGTTCTACATTTAGGCAAAAAAACCAAAATGCACAGGTACCGTATATGTGGTACCTTGCTCAATAGTAGTACCTGTGAGAGGGATCTTGGAGTCCTAGTGGACAACCATTTAGATATGAGCCAGCAGTGTGCAGCAGCTGCTAAAAAAGCCAACACAGTTCTGGGCTGCATAAACAGAGGGATAGAATCAAGATCACATGAAGTGTTAGTGCCACTTTATAATGCCTTGGTAAGGCCACACTTGGAATACTGCATTCAGTTTTGGTCGCCACGATGTAAAAAAGATGCTGAGACTCTAGAAAGAGTGCAGAGAAGAGCAACAAAGATGATTAGGGGACTGGAGGCTAAAACATATGAAGAACGATTGCAGGAACTGGGTATGTCTAGTTTAATGAAAAGAAGGACTAGGGGAGACATGATAGCAGTGTTCCAATATCTCAGGGGTTGCCACAAAGAAGAGGGAGTCAGGTGTTCTCCAAAGCACCTGAGGGTAGAACAACCCAATGGGTGGAAACTGATCAAGGAAAGAAGCAACTTAGAACTAAGGAGAAATTTCCTGACAGTTAGAACAATTAATAAGTGGAACGACTTGCCTGCAGAAGTTGTGAATGCTCCAACACTGGAAATTTTTAAGAAAATGTTGGATAACCATCTGTCTGAGATGGTGTAGGGTTTCCTGCCTGGGCAGGGGGTTGGACTAGAAGGCCTCCAAGGTCCCTTCCAACTCTGTTGTTATTATATTATATTATATTATATTATATTATATTATATTATATTATATTATATTATATTATATTATATTATATTATATTATATTATATTATATTATATTATATTATATTATATTATATTATATTATATTATATTATATTATATTATATTATATTATATTATAAAACTTTAACCTAAGACTGCCTACTGTTGACCTCATCCCATTCCTAAGAGTCTGTAAGGGGCGTGCATAAGAGCACCAGCGTGCCTACCGTCCCTGTCCTAATGTTACCTTTAATTGTATTCATTTTATGTATTCAATTCATGCTTATACTCATATATATTATCTAATATGTACTCGACAAAATAAATAAATAAAATAAAAATAAAATCTTTATTATGAGAGAACTTCAGGGCAATGATTGGCAGATTCCTATTTAGAGTAGTGATACCAGCTATTGTCTTACAATTGGATAAGGCACAGGCAGTGGTGGGATTCAGCCAGTTCGCACCACTTCGGGAGAACCGGTTGTTAGTTTACTGAGCAGTTTGGTGAACTGGTTGTTGGAAGAAATCACTAGGGCAGAGAACCGGTTGTTAAATTACTTGAGTCCCACCACTGGGCATAGGTATAGGTTGGGAAGGCAGGTATGAAGGACAATATTACAAGAAAGAAAATCCATCTAGATCAGAGGTGGGTTTCAGCAGGTTCTGACCAGTTTTGGAGAACCAGTAGTGGAAATTTTGAATAGTTCGGAGAACTGGTAGTAAAAATTCTGACTGGCCCCACCCCCATCTATTCTCTGCCTTCCAAGTCCCAGCTGATCAGGAGGAAATGGGGATTTTGCAGTAACCTTCCCCTGGAGTGGGGTGGGAATGGAGATTTTACAGTATTCTTCCCCTGCCACGCCCACCAAGCCACACCCACCAAGCCACACCCACAGAACCGGTAGTAAAAAATTTTGAAACCTACCACTGATCTAGATGTATTGGTGGATTCTAAGCTATGAGCCAATACTACAGGTATATCAAATACCTGATGGGCAGCTACGTAGAAATTAGAGTACTGGTGTTAAATTTTTTTCCACAAGACAAGAAACAATATAATAATGGAATCCAACATCAGATAAAAGATTAAATTAGTTGATCTCCATCTATTCTTTCCCAACTCTTTCACTTCATGAGTCTATGTCCAGATACTTCAAAATACTTGCTGCATCCATTTCTGATATTTGAATAGATGCAGTGGTTTTTCAGAGTTCAAATTTTAATCGCAAGATAATTTGTGGAAAGTACGTCTTGGCCAGAAGCAATATTTGAAAATATTATAATCACACCAATTGTATATTAAATAATGCAATTCTAATTTTAATTAAATGAACTATCCCCATTTGGAGATTAAAAGACAAAGCAGGAAGTCAGCATTTACCTAACGGCTTCTATTAATCATTGAAAAAAGAAATCACTTTTAAAATATTTATGATCGTTTTATTTTAGAAAACAAAATCTATGTGGCCTTTAAAACCATCTGTTTCCACAGTATGTCCTGGCTTTATTCTTCTCTTATGGAAAAGGAGCCAATATTTTAAAACAAATGCTGTATTCACATATAATACTATAGCTTGGTTTCTTTAGCAAGGAATTATGTAATAAGCCACAATTGGCTAAGTTCACCCTACAGGCTAAACCAGGGGTAGTCAACCTTTTTATACCTACCGCCCACTTTTTTATCTCTGTTAGTAGTAAAATTTTCTAACTGCCCACCGGTTCCACAGTAATGCGCTGTGTATCATCGTCTGCGCATGCCTCTCACGCATTGTGGATTGGGTTTGGGGAGGGGGGTGCCGGCTACCAGCTCTGCTTGTCTGTTACAGCTGGGTGGTGTGGGGGGAGATGCACGAGCTATTCTGGGACAAGGCTCTTTTGTTTGCGGTCACACTATAGCGCCATTTAGTTCCACGTACGTAATGTGAACTAAACTTATGCGTGGGCAATACAAATAGTATATTTTCAGAAATTTAAATTGTCACGGGGAATTTTATGAAAACCTAATGAAAATGTTTTTAAATGATGCTATGAAATTTTTTTAAAAAGTCAATTAAATTAAAAAAAGGAAAGTGCTTCAGTATTGGACAAAACCCCTACCGCCCACCATGAAATCTGGAACACCCACTAGTGGGCGGTAGGGACTAGGTTGACTACCACTGGGCTAAACCAATGCCTGATTACATTTTGTCTTACTTTTATGATAACAGTAACAGAGTTGGAAGGGACCTTGGAGGTCATTTAGTCCAACCCCTTGCTCATGCAGGAGACCTGTACTAGGAACCGCCGAACTGCTGACCTTTCTGATCAACAAGCTTAGTTCTTAGCCGCTGAGCCACCTAGTCAGTCACCTAGATGTGCAAGCCCAACCCCAAAATACTATTAAAAGCCACCTTGGCCGAAATATAGTTTAAGATAGTACTTTCTATAGAACGCTTTTCTTACTACCACCATTATTGCATTGAGTTTACAATGGCCACAAGGTTGGTGAAAAAAAATAATCTCTGCCATTTGAATGTTTGATTGGAAGCACTAGATGGGCATATCTGAAGCAAACAGTGGCTGGATTACTATCAAAAGTGTGGGGGACATTGCACGTTTTCTGACACCTCTTTTTGATGGTCTCTTCACTCTAATCCAAGCTGTAGACAGAAATAGATCCCTTTTACCAGATATATTGAAATTCCTCATGAAATTAGTTTAAAAGACATATGTGGCTTGCAAGTTTTCCATCACCTAAAAACAAATACACCACAGTACAAATCAGTGCAGGGATCAAAAAAGAAATAGTACTTTTGGGCTACATATAGTTCACTGGACCTTAGAGACTTCATGATTAGCCAGGTGTACATATTCGTTTTTGTTCTGAGGGCTTTAGGGCAGATTTAAGTGGAAAATTATATGCCTCAAGCCTTTCAGAGATTTTAGATATACTTTTTACTCCTCCTGTGCCTCTCCCTGGGCGTAGCATCTACACTACAGGGGAAGAAAATCTTAAAATGAAAAACTCCTGTAGGCCACATCATTTAATTAAAAGACTGATAGGGCCACCAACTCATGAAACACAATTCTGTTTGGCTCATAACAATAATAAAAATCAATCAAACATCCACCCACCCACCAACCATAACCCTCTTGAGATGTTTTGCTCCATGTAGCCTAAAAATCTAAATTTATTTTTCCTTCTCCACTTTTATCTTTAATTCAAAACGCACACAGGGACCCATATTTTCTTCTAGAGTTGGCTTACCATTATTCAAAGTGAATGGCGACTTGAAGTAGTAGTTATTGAAAGAAGCCAGTACACTATGGGAATAAAAATGGTTTGACTTTCCAACCTGTCTTGCATTTCATAAGCTAGCCTGTTCTCCTTCAGTGCTCCTTTTAGGCCATTGTGCTTCTTGAGATATGATCAAGTACCACTGATCAGGGGTGGGCTTCAAAAATTTCATCAGTGGGTTCTCTGCCCGGTTGCTGGGTGGACGTGGTCATGGTGGGCGTGGCCTAGTTGGCCTCCTGCACCACAGTGGAGGGGCATTTTTGCCTTCCCCAGACTCTGGAGGGTTTCCTCGAGCCTCTTGAAGGGCAAAAACTGCTTCCCCTGGGCTCTGGAGGCCCTTTGGGTACTTCCAGGAGACCCGTTTTTTCCCCTCCCCAAGCTTCTGCACGGGCCCTGCACTTACCTCCGATCCAAGACGGGCTGCGAGGAGACTCCTGGGGCCAGCCAGGGGTGGATTTGGAGGAATGATAAAATCCATTTTTTTTACTACTGATTTTGTGGGCGTGGCTTGGTGGGCGCGGCAGGGGAAGGATACTGCAAAATATCCATTCACACCCCACTCCAGGGGAAGGATACTGCAAAATCCCCATTCCCTCCCCACTCCTGGGGGAAGGATATTGCAAAAACTCCATTCCCAACCTACTCTGTGGCCAGCCAGAGGTGGTATTTGCCGGTTCTCTGAACTACTCAAAATTTCTGCTACCAGTTCTCTGAACTGCTCAAAATTTTCGCTACCTGTTCTCCAGAATTATCAGAACCTGCTGGATTTCACCCGATTTGGAGGTTCTACGAACCGGCCATAATGTTAGCTACGGGTTCTCCCGAACTTGGGCGAACCCGTAGCAGCCTGCCCCTGCCAGTGATGAAGCCGAAGGTAACAGCATCTTTGATTAATTTCTGCATTTGATAGATCTATGCTACCCTGCCCTTCCTGTGCATTATGGCAGCCAAATACCTTAGCTGAAGACAGTTATCCTTTATTGCTACATGATGTTTGTGAGTTCAGGCACTTGTGTTGTTGAGGACAGGGTGTCATTCCTGCCACACAAGGAGAAGACTGATCTTTTCTTCTTTTCTTGCTTAGCTGTAAAAATAGCAAATGGCCCATGGCTGGGAGGAGAATCATTTAATCAGCAGTATAGTAGTAAAGTATATGAACTGCATGTCCGTACACAGTTCTGCTGCATATCTGTACTTTGGATCCCTGCCTAAATAGTCAACCTCTGTATATTAACAATAACAATACAAGACTCAACAACTGCCTTGACCTCATCTTCTGCAACAATCCAAACTCAATTTACGGTATACAAATTAAAGAACCTTTTTCAAACAGTGACCACTGCATGATTGATTTTCGTCTCAATATACGTCCATACTTAATTCGTCATAACACCAGAACTCCCAACTACAACTTCAAGAAAGCCAATTACGACCTTATAAACAACGATCTTTCACTTCTGAACTGGCAAAATCTGTTTGCAACCTGCATAACCGCTGATGACCTCTATAGAATCTTCCTACTTGAAATCAATAGAGTCATTAAATTATATGTACCACGAATGACTACCATGTCCAAGAAAAACAAACTACCCATATCAATAAAAAAGCTTCAATCAAAAAAATCCTCTGAAAAGAAACAAAAAGGCTATGTTACAAACTTCAGAAACCGTTACAGAAACATATGCAACCAAATTAAAACTGAATGCACAAATTACCACACCAAGCAAGAAGAAAACCTTTACGCACAAATTCCAATCGTGCCTTTTATAATTTTGTCAACAGTAAACTTAAAGATTCAAGATCCATCCCACCACTAAAAGATTCTAACAACAAAGAATGCAATGACGAAACAGTCAAAGCAAACCTCTTCAACATTTTCTTTGGCTCAGTTTTGTTAACTCCGATAACACATATCCAACATTCCACAAACGAACCAGCAATGACTATGATGATCTAACTCATATAGATTTCACAGAAGACAACGTTGGTAAAGCTCTTCACAACTTAAAACCATCGCTTTCTATTGGACCTGATGGTCTATGTGCATATTTCTTAAAAAAACTTTCCATTAATATAGCTGAACCCCTAAGTATTATCTTTGATAAAGCTTTCACTACCAGTTCTCTTCCCAAACTTTGGTCACTAGCCACAGTCATCCCCGTCTTCAAAAAGGAGACCCCAGCTTAGTCGAAAACTACAGACCGATCTCCCTTTGCTCGTCACCTGCAAAGTCATGGAATCTATCATCAATCAATCCATTACCTCACACTTAGAAACTAACAACCTACTCTCCAACAAACAATTTGGTTTCAGGAAAAGTTATCATGTAACTTACAACTTCTCCACTGCAAAAACATATGGACTTCAAATCTAGATCAAGGCAAATCAATAGATGCAATCTACATAGACTTCTGCAAAGCTTTTGACTCAGTAGTACACGATAAACTTCTCCTTAAACTAACATCCTATGGCATCTCAGGACCCCTCCACAAATGGATATCTGCTTTTCTGTCTAACAGACAACAAGTGGTCAAAATTGGCAATGCTTTATCAAATCCTGTTCCTGTCAAGAGTGGCGTTCCTCAAGGCAGCGCCCTTGGACCAACACTCTTTATTCTATACATTAATGATCTTTGTGACCATATCTCAAGTAATTGTGTTCTCTTTGCTGACGATGTCAAACTATTTAACACCACAGACAACACTTCTATCATTCAAAACGACCTTGACCATCTAACCGCTTGGTCTAAAATTGGCAGCTCCAAATTTCAACCAGCAAATGCTCAGTCTTACATATAGGAAAAAGAACTCTAAAACTAAGTACATACTAGATGGACATTACCTTACAGACGACCCCATCCCGTTAAAGACCTTGGAGTTTTCATGTCAAATGATCTAAGTGCCAAAGCCCACTGCAACTACATAGCAAAAAGCTCTAAGAGTTGTAAACCTAATTTTATGTAGCTTCTTTTCCAAAAACACCACACTACTAACCAGAGCATATAAAACATTTGCTAGACCAATTCTAGAATACAGCTCACCTGTTTGGAACCCTCACCACATCTCTGACATCAATACAATTGAACGTGTCCAGAAATATTTTACAAGAAGAGTTCTCCATTCCTCTGAAAACAACAAAATACCTTATCCCACCAGACTTGAAATCCTAGGCTTAGAAAACTTGGAACTCCGTCGCCGACAAGACCTAAGTTTAACTCACAGAATCATCTATTGTAATGTCCTTCCTGTCAAAGACTACTTCAGCTTTAATTGCAATAATACAAGGGCAACCAATAGATTTAAACTTAATGTAAACCGCTTTAATCTAGATTGCAGAAAATACGACTTCTGCAACAGAATCATCAGTGCTTGGAATACTTTACCTGACTCTGTGGTCTCTTCCCATAATCCTAACAGCTTTAACCAAAAACTTTCTACTATTGACCTCACCCCATTCCTAAGAGGACCATAAGGGGCGTGCATAAGCGCACAAACGTGCCTACCGTTCCTGTCCTATTGTTTTTCTTTTCTTCTTCCTATATATGTTTATATGTGTATATACTATATAATCTTTTTGTATGATGTTGTGACAAAATAAATAAATAAATAAATAAATAAAAAATATTCTCTCTGGGCGGTTTTTACCTAGAATCTAAAGGGCAAAACGTTGCCTTAAAGCATATCTCATACATCTGCTTGTACTTATTGCACAAGTATTTAGCGTAGAGCAACGTTTTCTTGCCTGCAGCTTCAAAGCAAAAATGAAGTTGTTGTTTTAAAAACCCATTTAGCAGTAGAGTGAGTTTATAAAACAAAACAAAACAGGGAATTATATTGAAAGCAAAACTTGCTCTCTCTAGTTGCAGCTAAGTTTGGGACTTCAATTTAGGCTGTTATCATACTACCACAATTTCTGCTTTCCACCCTCTCAAAAGCAGTTTTAAATGTCTTCACATCTACCACAATCAGCTGATCAGACTGCAAAGAATCAACCATCTTCCCTCAGCCATCGCTAGAGTATTGAAATCCCTTTGATTTTACTCCTCAAGAAAGGAAAAACATGCATCACAAGGTATTTTTTATTTGTCTGGTCAAACATACCTTAAAAACTTGAATGGTTGCAACGAGAGGGCAACTGCTGAGCCGTCAAGCTGCCTTGATTTATTATTATGTGTAGGTGGTATTATTATTATTATTATTATTATTATTATTTGTATAATAAGCGATATGTTTAAGACTGGCTTTGGCATTTTTATCCTCCTATTGAGTGCTTCCCAAGAACCTGGAATAGGTAGAAATTATTGTTTGATGGTGTTAAAATAAAAAAATGTTCCAAGTAAAGCTTCCTTTTGCAATTGACTGATGGTGATTTTGTCTGTGCTGATAGTGTTCAAGTGGTGCTCCAGTAGTTTTGAGATTACATCCAAGGTGTCTATTACAGTGGTGGGTTGCTACCGGTTCTCCCCAGATTGGGGGAACTGGTAGCGGTGGCAGCGGCAGGCTCTGCCCACCACTTCTGCGCATGCGCGCCTACAAGCGAACCGGTAGTGACGGGTTTTGAAACCTGCCTCTGATCTATTACTACTGGTATTATCTTTGCTTTTTGCCACAATTATTCAACATCTATTTACAGATATTTGTATTTGTAATTTTCTCTTTTCTCTTCCATTCTGTTGTCTCCAGGTACCGCAATGTCTACTATCCAGACTTTTTAAATCTTTATTATCAACAATGGTTAAGTCTGGTGGTATTGTGTGGCAGATAATTGTGTGCTTGAATTCTAAAGTCCCAGAACAACTTTAGTTTCCTCATGTTCTATTACTTCATTAATAGTGATCCCTCGAGTGCTTGTTTGCAGGTAAATGGTATTTCTTGCAATGAAATGAAGTCCCGTGGCTTCAGTTCCTGACACTAGCTCACAAAAAAAAACAGCTGACCAGAGTATATGTGGATGATCTCAAGATGTCTTCTTTTTCCAGAAAGATTTCTAAAAACTGGAAAGTCTGGATCCGACATCCTTTTGCCAATTCCAGTTGTACAGATATTCCTCAACTTGCAACAATTCATTTAGTGACCGGTCAAGTTTACAACACTGAAAAAAAGAGACTTTTGACTGTTTTCACACTTACAACCATTGCAGCATCCCCATGGTTATGAGATCAAAACTCAGGTGCTTGACAACTGGCATGTATTTATGACAGTCCAGAGTTCTGGGATCATATGATCAACTTTTGTGACCTTCTGACAAGCCAAGTCAATGAGGAAGCCCGATTCGTTTAACAACCGGGTTACTGACTTAATTGCTGTGATTCACTTAACTGTGACAAGAAAAGTTGTAAAATGGGGCAAAAGTCATTTAACAATTGTCTTGCTTAGGAATGGAAATTTTGGGCTCAACGGTATTCATCAGTCAAGAACTACCTGTAATGTCTCCCGGGAGGTCAGTTCACCATTTCCTTACTGGCAGTCCCCCTTAAATACTTTAATTCCAATCTCCTTAGGCCTTTAATGGTCATAACCAGCATCTTGAATTTTAATCAGAAGTAAACTAGTAATTAGCGCTGTTGGAGAAAGAATGATGTGATGTACTAGCTATTTCCTCTCTGCTTTTCTTTCCGGAGCCTGACTTTTGAAAAACAGAATAACAGAACAAGTGCATGCAATTCTTTCACTTTCCTACTCAGAGACCATGGTTTAATGTTACTCATGGATCAAGGAGCTACAACACATGCATGCTATACCAGATGGCAAACCAGAGCTTGTTGTGGTTTGCCATTCTCCAGATCCATTTTCTAGCAGCATTATGGTGACTTGTCAATTAACATTTTATTTCTTTTTTAAACACAAAGGCCTCACAGTGGCCTTGATCAGAATCAGCGGCACCACAAACAAGAGAGGAAGAAGCTAATTTCCCTCTTCATCTCCTTTGTGTGCCTGATGTACATATCCCCATGGGTGAAAAAAATCTGGAGAATCATCTCAGGTTGTGTTTTTTTCTTCATTAAAAATTAACCGTAGATTGGCCTTGTAGTCTGGATTTATGATATCAAAGAGAGCTACTTTTGTGTAGCAGTTAAGGTACCAGGTTAGAAACTGAGAAAAAAAAAGAGTTCTAGTCCTCCTTAGGTACAAAGACAACTGGATGACTTTGGACCAGTCACTCTCTCACCCCTAGTTAGCAGGCAATGACAAACCAGTTCTGAAAACTTTGCCAAGAAAACTGCAGGGACTTGTCCAGGAGTCAAGAGTGACGCGAGAACATGCAATGATATCAAAATAGAATAGAATAGAACAGAATTTTATTGGCCAAGTATGATTGGACACACAAGGAATTTGTCTTGGTGCATATGCTCTCAGTGTACATAAAAGAAAAGATACGTTCATCAAGGTACAACATTTACAACACAATTGATGGTCAGTATATCAATATAAATCATAAGGATTGCCAGCAACAAGTTATAGTCATACAGTCATAAGTGGAAAGAGATTGGTGATGGGAACTATGAGACGATTAATAGTAGTGCAGATTCAGTAAATAGTCTGACAGTGTTGATGGAATTATTAATGGAATTAGGGAACAGCAACAACTCAGGATTGAAGATCGTTAAGCTATCTATAATGTGACCCAAAATATGGGTTTGAATGCATGGCTAATCCAACTCGTAATGCGATATAAATGAGACTTGCCAGCAAGGATTTTCCTTGTGTTTGCTGCTGGGCAAACTGCATGGAACTGGCAGTCAATCGGCGGTGTTGGCTCCTTGCCAGCAGCAACCGTGCTTTGTTTTTTTCATTGGAAGGCTGCCTGCCTGCCACAGCCCCCCTGCCTGCCCCCAATCCCGGCTCAGATTTCACATCCATTCATCCAGTGGAGTGAACTCCTGAAAACATCTGTGATCCAATGTTGGTGACGACAAAACAAACAAAAAGCAGGATGCATTTACAGACCATTGGAAATGGCTTACGGTATGGCAAGGCTCATAGTTTCCATTCATTTTTTCCCCCCTCTGACTGCATTGCTGCTTTTTATACAGATTGGGAACAGAAGATCACAAGCAGAGGTATTGCTTGTCCTGCACTTTGGGCATGAACCCAGGAATTTATTTTTAAAGGTCTCACCACATCTATAACCAGTAAGTGCTGTAAGTGTCATCTGGTCTCATTTGCAAATTTACTTTTCCTTGGAAGTGGAATTGCTATATAAGGGGGTGGGTTTATTAAGTTAGTGAAGTGAGCATTAATTCTCTCCCTACATGCTATATAATTGCATACCGCTCTTTGCTACAGCTCTCCCCTACAGCAATTAAGTTTAAGAAAAGCATTCCATCGGGGAAAAAAGGAAGACTTTTTCTTTAATTTTGGGGGCAATTTTCCCTGGGAGGGCAAATAAATTATTGATTACATTGCACAAGCAAAAATTGCCTTGACTTGGGGATAAAAGAGTTATTAGCAAAGTAGAAAATTGTATGTTTTAGCAGTCTATCTTTATACCACAAATGTGTTTATGATACTGCAGAAATAGGAAGTGGAGTGAGGAGGGAATTACTGTCTCCAGGGATTATGCTGGTTTAAATAGCTTTCCTATGCTGAAGTGCAATGAGAAACTTCACTTTCTCTTGGGAGAGAAATGATCTATTTAAGGCAGTATCAGAAAATATTCCCAGATGCTCCATCATTTGGCAAGCAATTGGGATTTCAGAGAAGTTTGTTCAGTTTCCAGAAATCTGAGTTGAATAAGCAATGGTTATTCCAATGTTTATTTTTGTGGTTGAATTAGGTCTATGAGTGAGAAATATAGAAAGACAGATAACTGACTCTCTGTTGGACATCAGAATGCAATTGCTTCTATATAAAATATTCCTTCATTTTTTAAAACATGATTTTGAGAAGTCTTCTCTAACTGGCCCTCATCAGATATATTAGCTCTCCCAGAATTCAGAATTAATGTGGGCAAAGGAATTCCAAAAGTCCTAATACATCAGTATAAGAAGACTGATTTAGAGATTAGTTTCAAACTTCAAAGTTATAAAGTGTCACCTCTGTTTATGTAATTCCCCCCTTGTTTAATGTTTTGCTTTAACCATGGTCTCTCTTGTCCCCCTCCCCCAATTCTTCCCAACCTTATATTTGGAATAAAGTTCCAGAAATCCTAGGTTGCATGTTTGAGTTGTTGCTGAACATTCTGGCAATCTGGCAAAATATTTGGCGTACTGATTGAAAAATGTTTTAAAATAGTGTTTTTACTAGGAATCTTTACGAGAACTTACATCAAAGAGATAAAATATCAGATTTTACACATTACAACAGCTGCACGAATAACATATGCACAAAACTGGAAACAGGAAAAGACACCAACAGATGAAGAAGTGATAGGGAACGTTTTACAATGTGCCAAAATGGACAAGTTAACAAAAGAAATTAAAAAGAAGAGACAAATCATTATATAATCTGGAACAAATGGTATGAATGGCTTGACACAGGAAAAAAAATAAAGGGGAGAAATTAGAAATGTACAATATGTAAATAATAAATATATAAGAATCTAGAAAAGTAAAGCTATTAGTATTAGATAACTTAATGTAAATAAAGAAAATGGGATAAGAAAGAAAATAAAATAATAAATGAGATATGGGGGGAAAGGTATAAAAGCGAAACAAGACCACTAAGAAACGTTGTTTAAAAATAGTAGATATTTATATGTTGTATGTTTGTCAGATTGTGTATCAAAATAAAACAATAAAAAAAGTTTTAAAAAAGAAAGAAAAATGTTTTAAAATAGTGTTTTCAATACAGGTGCAAATGTCCATAATAGATGAAGAACTGACTTTGGAGCTTTTACAGGAGTGTTTTTCAAATTTGGCAACTTTTAAGATGTGTGGATTTCAACTCCCAGAATTCCTCAGCTAGCATGCTGGGGAATTCTGGGAACTGAAGTCCACACATTTTAAATTAGCCAAATTTGAAAAACACTCCTGTAAAAGTTCCAAAATCAGTTCTTCATCTATTATGAACATTTGCATCTGTGATGGATACTTCATAGTCTGCTTCCTTATATATTTATTACTTTAAATGTTTATGTGATTAAAGTGTTGCATTTTTTTTGACACGAAGGAAACAAACCTCAGGATCCTAATCTTCAGGCTGCTGATTTGAATTCGTCCCTGTACCATTTTCTCCTTCATTGTTTTCCTCCCCTTTTGACCCAAAAGTATTGCTTTGGGTGTACCAGTGCCCACTTAATTATCAGTGACATAGGAACTGAATAGGAACATCAAATATATACAAATACATTGGATCTTCTGCCTGTCCACACAGCTAACGACTATTGCTAAAAGCAAGAGTAAACACTGCTATTTGATTTAGTGATTTCAGTATGGTAAGTAACTTAGGAGAAAGCATTCCAAACTTTTCAGACCAGCTATGTTTCGTAACCAGCAATTATATGGACTTCTTTCAGTAGTACACCTGAACTCGATTGAAATATTTAAACTAGATTTTTAACCCCCTATGCATCAGCCCTCTTCTGCCTCTCTTCAAAGCCTATAAAGATTATAAAAACATCTATTGTGTGACTTTGTTTATTGTCCAAACATGTTTCCTGGAACATAAATAACTTGGCACAGATATGATCATAAAGGCTTCTATTTCTGATTGTGTTTATACATAAGTGTTGGGAAGAAGCTGAGGTTTATTTTGTAATGCAAGTTTCTAATATTTGCATCAGCAGTTGTATATACTACGTCTGGGTAAATACAGATACCTCTATCTATTAAAGGTACATTCAGGTAATAGAAGAAATTATTAACTGCCTGGCACACACCAATGCATGTAGTAATGATTTGCTTCCTGTGTTAATATGTGCAACCCCAAGTGGAAATCATCATTTCTCTGGGAAAATGCAGATACCTTTTAGTGTGAGAAAAAGGGAAATTGCTATTTTGAAGAGCAGGAGAATGACCTTTCCATTTGGTACTGCAGGCATTAAACATACTGTAAAACAGCCCATCTAATTCCTTTAGGTGCCTCATTATTTCTTATCCTTAATCTTTTACCTCTTTGGAGGAATACCAGGAATTCAGTGTCCAGAATTCTCTAGCAATAGATTCAGTGCCTTCTTAAGCACCATACAACGCTATCTACAACTTCAGTCCTCATTAATGTTCTCTGTACAATGCTTGATTATTTCTTATATATATTTCTTGGTTGGGCTATGACATTCCTGAAACAATTCTGCTAAGCGGTTGTACATATAAGTAATTATGTTTACTTTTTATTTATTTATCAAAGATAGATCAATGCACTTACTTATATTGAAAAACTGTAGCATAACTGTGAAGTGGAGTGAAAAGGATAGAAGGTAAGAGTTGACTGGTGGATTTTCCAAATCTATTCTCCTACAGGTCAAAGCCTTTCTGGATGATTTAGACATTAGGAGGAGTCACATTTAATGCCAATACAGGCTTTTCAAACTATAGTCCTTGAAGAACCTGCAGGTGTCTGGTTCACATTTAATGCTAAAATGAATATGTCAAATCAAAACCAAACTGCACCATGGTTTAATGTAGGGCCTCAATGCAGGGCCTATATGGCTTTCTGACTCATTTTCTTCAGACTACAATAATATTAAGAGGAAGGAAGGCCTACTGGGTGCCAGTCTCTCAGCTGCTGAGGTTACCTCAAAAAAGATAGGGTTGCTGCCTGCCCATTTTAATTGATGTAACAAGTGAGGCAAAGCATATTAGACATAGGTGGAAGAAGAAAGCAAGAGGGCCAGAAAATAGAAAGCACTTTACTCACACCATAACAGGAGAGCAAATGTGCAGATTCTTGTCTTTGGCTAGACACTATAGTACAGTGATGGCTAACCTTTTATGTCATCATGTGCCGGCCTGTGTGCCGGAAATGGCATGCGAAACCATCCCATGACGAATGTGCGACCGTGCTGGCCTTCGCATGCGCGGGAGCACCAATATCTAGAAGAGCAGCTGTCTGTCGCACATGCGCGAGCTGGCACCCAAACTTTCCGGTTTCCGGCACGGACACATGCCCAATAAACAGCCGGCCATTGCGCATGCATCTGACATAAACGTGCAAGTTCGGGTGCCGGTCTGCGCATGCGCAACAAAACACTGCTCTTCCAGGTTTCGCCACTCCCGCATGCACAGCAACCAGCTGACTGGCGCATGTGTGTGCACAAGAACGCGGAAGAGGAGCTAGTGAGGCCGCGCCTACCCTGCGGGATGGTTCCATAGGTTCATCAACACTTCTATAGTACCTCTCTTAGACTGATAATAAACAGTGCCCCGAGTGCGACCAACAAAGGGATAGTTGCCCTCCTAGGCCTACACAGATATACCATTAGAGTCAAGCCAGGCCAGTTCTCCCTGCCAAAATCATGGTTGCTCCTTGCCATGGCTTTAGATGGAGAAGAAAGGATGATTTTGCACTGGGCAGGGCAGCTGGGAGTCTCTGCCCTTCTAGCTCTGCATCAAAGTACCATGGAAGGTCCTGGCCTGTTCAGGCGTGAAGCCACATTCAGCCCTTGTTCTGGCTGAGATGGCTTTATTCCTTTCTCTTCTAGGAAACGACTTGCCAAAGTAGAAATGGGAAGGTATCTCAGTCTGGAGCTTCAGTGATACCACATTACCACAAGGTTCCTTGAGTTTCTTGTGGCAAAGCTAATGGGTCCAATACTTCTAGATTTTTTTTTTCATTGTATAAAATGTCAAGCACCTCACAGAACTAGTGAGATGGCACATATTGATAAATTGAGTATGAGACTTCTCGGGTGGCATGACCTGGAACAAGCCTATTGACTGTCAAGGTCTTCTGATAACTTAGTTAACCTCTAGATCAGTATTGGCAAAACTTTTCAGTACCAAGTGCCAAAACTGGAGTGTGTGCGCGCCCATGTGTATGCTGGAAACTGGAAGAGCAGCTGCCCGGTGCTCATGCACGTGCCAGGTGGCTGCTCTTCCGGTTTCTGGCGTGCGCATGCGCACCGGCCACCTGGTCTTCCAGTTTCAAAGACCAGCTGGCTGGTGTGCATGCATGTGCTGTAAACTGGATGTTAAATACTGACATCCTGAAAGGCTTCAGTCAGGTCTGGTGTTTCAGCAGGAAGAATACTCAAACACGATTGGTTGAAACCCCTGACAGCTCCTTATAAAAGGGCAAGTTGTCAGAGAGGCAAGCTGCTGGATTGTAGATAGTTGTCAAATAAAGAGCTGTTGTCCGAAGCTGGTTTCCAGTCTCTTCACTCGCCCAACTTAACACAGTGCAGCTGCCCGGTGCGCATGCCAGCTGGTCTTCATGCACGCATGTGCACCAGAGACTGGAAGACCATGGGGCTGCTGTGCATGTGCGTGCCAGAAACCGGAAGAGCAGCACGTGAAGATTAGCTGGCGGGCGTACCAGAACCCAGAAGTGCAACAGGCAACGGCTCACATACCCGGAGTGATGGCTCGGCGTGCCACTTCCAGCTCGCGTGCCATAGGTTTGTCATCACAGCTCTAGATTATAAGAATTTTGTTTTAACTCTTGATTGGAAGGGTTCTAAAAGATTCTTTGCATGGACAATGGAGAACTAAAATTTCTAAAAAAATTAAGATGTCAAAAAACAAACAAACCCAGCTAGCATTGGATTATTATGAAATTCATGTTAAAATCTATTTTGAGATCATGACACTGTATATCATTACATTCATATACCAATTTTCCCCTTGTGCAATCCATGAAGAACTAGAACTTCCTTCAGTTTTTGCTAGAGCTTTGCAAGCATAATTACTGATTTCCCAAAGCAGGAATAAAATCCAGTTGTCTAGCTTCTTGAAACTTTTCTTAGGAAAGTTCTTGGGAAGTCGTTGCTAATTGTTTGCTTGTAAAAATAAATGCTCTTTTTCCTGTCTTCCAAGATATAAGAAGTATTGTGACATATCTGTGTTTCCTACGCTGATTTTGGATTATACTTTGAAACTGTGCATCATGAAGGAAAGACAAACTTTTGCTTTAATTTAAAGTAAGAGGTTACTTGATTACATATTTGTACCACTACTGAAGAAAGTCAGAAGTCCATTCTTTTTGTTTGTTTTTCTTGTCACTTTTTAATTCCCCTCATTGATTCTGTCATCCTTTCTTTTAATCTTTTTTCTTTTTGTTAATTTGCATTTTATCTTTCTTTGAAACGATTGTTTGAAGACTTTTGAGGTTGGACTTGATCTAGAAGGTTTTGTTTATAGCTTGCCAACGGTTTAGTTTAATTACTAATATAGCTAAACGTATTGCTAGATTTTGTGCAAGATAGCAGAATATATATAAGATAAAATCAACCATTGGCAAATATTACCGTAGGAGAAAAAAAAACACATTTAAGACCTTTCAGTTGGAATGTAGCTGAGTCATAATGCACGAGTCTTTGAAGCTATTGTAATCCAAAGTACACTGTTTTCTCTTCTTATATAAGTGTTTCTATCCAGCACAAAATGCTAGCACAGAATTGGTTCTAAAGGTATATTCT
Organism: Ahaetulla prasina; assembly: GCF_028640845.1. Classification (NCBI taxonomy): domain Eukaryota; kingdom Metazoa; phylum Chordata; class Lepidosauria; order Squamata; family Colubridae; genus Ahaetulla; species Ahaetulla prasina. The sequence goes on along the minus strand of NC_080543.1, from coordinate 29,198,752 downwards.
CCATACTTAAGTATAAATGTTGGGGACTTAATTGTACAAATCGCCCTCAAAGCCACCTCAGGAATTGAGTATATTTCTCCTAAAAGATAAGAATTTTAATTTTCCATTTCAAACGGGAAAGCAAAGAGCATTTTGAGATTGATTCAACCAACATGTTTCTAAAGTGACTTTGGACTCTTTAAAGCATGTTTTCTAAAGAAAGCAATTCATCAAAAAAAAATAAAAAGAAATTTGAGATTAATTAAACTGAATAAGCAAAAAACTGAAGCCATTAAAAAAATTTAGGTTTTCACCCCTCCTCCTTTGGATTTTATCTAGTCATATACCTGCAGCCCTGTCTCATTAAAGCCATCCCAGGGATAAGCAGCAATTAGTCAACAAACTTTTGTTCTAGTGGAATCTTCTTTTTTATTATTAAACACATTTTTGTGACTACCCAATTCATGCATGATGACCCTGTTCATACACAGTGACTTTGGGTGGCTTACAACATTAAAATATCACAGTATAAAACCTACAAACTCGTTACTTGTCTCAGTGACCACACACTCACTCCAGCCATTTGTCACCATGTCAATAAGGGGTTACCAGGCCTCCTAACATAATCATGTCTTCAGGCTTCCTGGAAAAGAAACAAGGTGCGATCCAATCTGATCTCTTGGGGAATGATATTCCAAAGGGAGGGAGTCACCACAGGAAAAGCCCTTTTCCTTGATCCTAGAAGATATATCTTCTTAATAGACAGGATCTATCATGTACCTCATCTTTCTGTTCTGATGGGCCAAGTAGACATACCTTAAATAACCTAACTCCAAGCCATATAGGCCTTTAAAGGTGATAACTAGCACACTGAATTGTACTTTGAAGCAGATTGGTAACCAATGCAGCTCCAGCAAAAGTGGTGTCACATGCACAGATCTCTACTTGGGCAGAACTATGCAGACCACTGCAGTTTGAACCAACAGAAGCTTATGGATACTTTTCAAAGGCAGTCCCATGTAGAGCACATTACAGTAGTCCAAATGGCAGGTGACTAGGGTGTAATTAACTTGACTTGAATAGGAGTTGAGGGTCCAGAAGAACTCCCAGATTACATATTGGGTTGGTCTGAGGCAGTACAAACCCATCCACAACCAACAATGGTAATTGTCTAAGAACCAAGGAGCCCTGAACCCAAAAGGGTCCTTGAGTGGCTCAGACTGCTAAGACAGCAGCTGCTTGCAATTACTGCAGGTTCAAGCCCCACCCAGGCCCAAGGTTGACTCAGCCTTCCATCCTTTATAAGGTAGGTAAAATGAGGACCCAGATTGTTGGGGGCAATAAGTTGACTTTGTATATAATATACAAATGGATGAAGACTATTGCTTGACATAGTGTTAACTGCCCTGAGTCTTCGGAGAAGGGCGGGATATAAATGCAAATAAAAAAAAAATCACTCTATGTTGCCAGAGTTCAGTTTTAGCCTGTTGCTCCTTATCCAGATTTCTACAACCTCCAGGCACTATAAAAGCACAGCCACAACATTGCTTAACTCAACACAGGCAGAGATGTACACCTGAGTAATATCAATATACTGATGACATTTCATGCCATGGTGATAATCATGGTGAAGCTAGTGGCTTCATGTAGATGTTAAATAGAAGCAAAGACAACCCCAACTACTGTGGAACCCTCCAAAGCAGGGGATGAGGGTCAGACCCATTCCTGATCAATACTGACACTATCCCCATCCCACTGCCTCCAGAAGGAATGGGACAACTTGCCACAGCCAACTTGCTGCGGCCAATTCACCGTGGCCAACTTGCCATGGCCAACTCATCATAGCCAACTAGCTGCGGGGCAACTCGCCATGGCCAACTCGCCAGGGGACAACTCACTGTGGGACAATGTAACAATTCTATTTAATTATGTAAAATAAATAAAAAATATTTTAATTTTTGCCATTCACATTTTATTCTGTTCCTCTTTTTGCATCCTTTCTTTAATGATTCTATTCCACCATTTCTTTGATACTAGTGTAATTCTTGTCCTGTAGCAAGTTGACCTGTGGGTGTTGTGTCTCGTCCGATCTCACCACCACAGCCGGGGTCTGCTTATCTGCTTCTGAACGCTGAAGAATGTCCTAGCATGCCTCCCGGCCCCAGCCCTGGCTCCATGCCCAGACAGGCTGAGGAGGGGGCATCTCCCGGCCCCAGCCCTGGCTCCATGCCCAGACAGGCTGAAGAAGAGCAAGTATCTCCAGCCCCCAGCTCTGGCTCCATGCCCAGGCAAACGGAGCAACTAGACCCCTCCCCCTCCTCCACAGCATGTGAGCCTGAGGAAGGTCAATTACCAACAGCTGCTGATTGGAGTGACCCTTGCTTCAGAAGACTTGATAGGCGGCGGCGTCAGAAGGAAGGGAGGGGCAGGCCTGGATAAGTGCTGAGTCATGGAGCCACACCCCATGGCCTATATAAAGGATCTGCTTTCTGGCATTCTCTGAGTCAGGCAAAGTCTAAACATATCTTGCTGAAGTCACTTTCTGGTCTCCTGCCTGCCCTGAGGACTTTGCTAGGACTTTGGCAGAGCTGCAGAGGCACACCTGATTTGGATTTCCCTGACCCGGCCGTCAGCGGAGGAGTGGGACACGACAGTGGGGAGATGGCCATGGCAAGTTGTTCTGCAGCAAGTTGGCGGTGGCGGGTTGGCTGTGGCGAGTTAGCCGTGGTAAATTGGCTGTGGCAAGTTGGTCATGGTGAATTGGCCGTGGCAAATTGTCAAAGTTTTAAAATAGAAAAAAAAATGAAAAGAGAGAAGTTAATTTCTTAACAGCTGAAAAGATCGTTGGAGCTGGGAGGTTTTCTAAAGCAATCCTTTCTTAGAATGATTTTGTAAAATGAAACACAGACATGTAAAGTTTCCTGCAGGCAACATCAAGAAGGCTAACATGCTGGGGCAGTGAATTGTGGCTACATGTTACATAGACATGTTCCAGAAGCTATAGATTTCATCATTCTGTCTGAAAGCAAGTAGGAACAACTTGATCAAGCCACAATGGCACAAGCAGCAATGAAAAACGGTAATAGCACAATTCAAAAGTTGCTTCCTTATTTTACAACTTGTCTGCAGTCACTTGTAATTTGCCTGTGGATTTGTTTGTGTTTTTTTTTTTTGCAGATGATTTTACTACTGCAGAATTTTTTTTTCATATTGGAAGAAAAATATACTCTCTACAATGTGAAATCCTTGACTTCCTTTGCTCACTTCAGGAATGTAACCCTAACCCCAGAGGTGAAATCCAGCAGGTTCTGACAGGTTCTGGAGAACCGGTAGTGGAAATTTTGAGTAGTTCGGAGAACAAGCAAATACCACCTCTAGCTGGCCCCAGAGTGGGGTGGGAATGGAGATTTTGCATTATCCTTCCCCTGCCACGCCCACCAAGCCACACCCACAGAACCGATAGTAAAAAATTTTGGATTTCACCACTGCCTAACCCTAACCTTAATTCGTTACCATTTTTCATATTAACTCTGCCATTAATTCGCATCACTCTCAATTGATTGAAACCTAAAAAATATATTCCTCTTTAGTTTTATTGTGAACTGCAATGATTGTAAACCTATATATTGAATAAGTAATTAATGATTGATTTAATTCAATGTTTCTCAAACTCGCCAACTTTAAGTCGACTTCAGCTTCCAGAATTCTCCAACCAGCATGAGTTGAAGTCTGCCTAAAAAACTCCTTACAGTTACAGTATATACAGTAACTCCACAATTCTATATCTTTTGTTCATATGATGTACAGTATCAGGTGGTTTTGAAAAAAAAATCCGGTTGCAATGAAAGGAGTGTGTGCAAAAGTTGATTTAAAAGCTGGCATGATGCTTTTGCATGAGGCTGCGGCAGCTGAACCGATACAGTACAGAGGGGGTTAGCAAGAGAACGAAGAAAGCTTCACCCAGCAACTCAGACATAAATTAAGTTCTAAAAATGAAAGTAACTACTCATCAGGATTTCTGTAATTTTATCCCTTTTCTCTTTTACTAAATCTAATTATAGAGGCCTTTGTAAAAACTGTTTTCTATTACCGAGAGTTTGGCAGGAAAGAGTACTGAGCGTGCTTTTCAAACACAGATTCGGTGCTCTTTGAATGAGCCCTAGTCCTCTGTGCTATACGGAAGGTTGACTTAAACCAGGAAAGTGAGTCAGATTCTGCTTGCTATGTATTTGTTATAGCTCTGTCATCGTTGAATGCATTACAGATTTTCCACTGCTTCTGCCAAGAAGGGTGGTTTTTTTAAAAAAAGTGTTTTAATTACTTCTATTATTTCTGAGGTCTCTCAACCAGGTGCTGTAACTGCTTCACAGATTGATCAATACCGCTTGGAGTAGCAGCGTGCAGTCAGAGTTCCTAGCTGTGCAATGCACCATGGCAAAACAGCACCATTTGTATACTCCACTCTGGTTTCAGCTGCAAGAGGCTCCATGGTGATGACTTGATGACTATTGTTGTGACACAAAACGCAGTCACAATTGCTGCTTATGTGGCCAGAACTAGACATCTTGATAACCCGCTAACAGAATTGGCTTTTTTTTTTCCTTGCTGGAGTTTACTCATCAATCATACTCTTGCTTTCTCCAGTGCAGGGCAAGGGTTGCACCAAGCAGGATCATCAGGTGAGCTCTTTCTCATAGAATAGAATAGAATAGAATAGAATAGAATAGAATAGAATAGAATAGAATAGAATAGAATAGAATTTTATTGGCCAAGTGTGATTGGACACACAAGGAATTTGTCTTGGTGCATATGCTCTCAGTGTACATAAAAGAAAAGATACGTTCATCAAGGTACAACATTTACAACACAATTGATGGTCAATATATCAATATAAATCATAAGGATTGCCAGCAACAAGTTATAGTCATACAGTCATAAGTGGAAAGAGATTGGTGATGGGAACTATGAAACGATTAATAGTAGTGCAGATTCATCTTAGCCATGATACCCTTCTGTGCCTGCAACCTGTTAAACAGGTTTAATTTGGTGCTCTTTCAGAAAGAGGGCTAACCAAAAATAGCCCAATAGACAGATAACAGGAACAGAGAAGAATTGTGCTGAGAAAAAACATTAGGAGAGCTCTCTCCCATTTTACCCCATGTTACTCCTTGAACCAGCTAGTTGTTATTACTTGACAGGTAACTGAACCTGTCGTCCAGAGTTTTCCAGCCCTATCCACTACTGCAGCAGTCACCAACTGGTGGTCTGTGCACCACTGGTGGTCCGTGAGAAAATTTTGGTGGTCCGCAGAAAAATGATTTTCATTTTTTTATATTGCACTAAATCAGGGGTCCTCAAATTACGACCCCTGGGCTGGATATGTGCAATGAACATTTGTGTTGCTGCAGAGAGTCTCTCCCTTTGAGGACTTTTTGTGCAGGTCAGAGGGTGGCAGAAATTCCGACTTGGGGTCTACTTCAGCCTCCTGGTGCAGGGCTTTGGGCGAAGGCTGGAGGAAAGTGCTGCTGGTGATGAAGAGCCGGAGGGCCTTGTTCCAGTGGGACTGCATCATGGCCTGGAACTGGCTGACCATCTCAGCCCACTGAGCCTCCAGGCGCCGGTATCTGACTTGCACTCCTGTAGGTCTTCCCTCTGCTTGGAAAGCCTATGCTCATAGTCCTGAGTGAGGTGCTTCTGCTGAGCCTCCTTCTCGGTCAGATCCAGTTTGAACTGAGCCAGCTGTTTTGCCAACTCTTTCTCATGGTAGCTGCTAAGCTCCAACAACTGCTTCCTGTTGGGGCCCAGGTGGGGACGCAAGGAGTAGTTGGCAGGGGAGGGGTGAGTAGAGGCTGGCGAGGCGTCCCTTGATGTAAGTGACATCAAATTGGGCATTGAGTTAACCACGCCCACCCAGTCACATGACCACCTAGTCACACCAACCAGCTGGTCATTAGGCAGATCATATTAGTGGTCTGTGGGATTTAAAATTATGAATTTAGTGGTCCCTGAAGTCCAAAAGATTAGGGACCCCTGCACTCCTGAGTGGACAGAGCAATTGGTACAGTACTGATGTACTCCCATCCCTCACTGGCAGATGATGTTCGATGGGCAGGAAAACAAAACCAAGGCAATCCATTATAGGTAGCCCTCAACGTACAACTGCAATTGAGCCCAACATTTCTGTTGCCAAGTGAGACATTTCTAAGTGAATTTTGCCCCCTTTTGTGACCTTTCTTGCCACAGTTGTTAAGTGAATCACTGCAGTGTTAATTTACTGTGGTAACCTGGTTGTTAAGTGAATCTGGCTTCCCCATTGACTTTGCTTGTCAGAAAGTCGCAAAAGGGAATCACGTGACATAAATAGGAACCAGTTGCTCAGCATCCCAATTTTGCTCATGTGACCATGGGGATGCTGCAGTGGTTGTTAAGTATGAAAAATGGTCATAAGTCACTTTTTTCAGTGATGTTGTAATTTGAACAATCATTACATGAACTGTTGTAAGTCAAGGACTTTCCTGAAATTGGGCTGCATTAAATCTATAGTGATCGGTCTCATTGCTATGAGAAAATAGTGGCAGCACCATTTGTGTTATCCTTCTTTTCTTCTATTTCAAGGAGTGATGAGACTGATGTGGCTGATGTGGAAGAGCCCATTGTAACAGGCTATTTGAATTCCAATTGTTACTTCTGGTAATCTCCCCCACCCCGGGCTACTAATTCTGGGCTGAAAATGCCCGGATGATCTCAGCAAAATGTATTGTTATTAGATTATTATTATTATTAAATTAAGTCATACATATGGGTATGGGTGGGTTCTACTTACCTTTACTACCGGTTCACAGCGGGATCGCATTCATGCGCTTGCAGCGCTCGTGCACGCTTGCATTGCTCATGTACGCTTGCATTGCTCGTGTGTGTTTGCTTGTATCTGCGCATGCGCAGAAGCTTCCTGATGATGTCGGGGTTGATGGGCGGAGCCTCCCCCTGGTTTTACTATCGGTTAGCAAGAACCAGTCTGAACTGGGGGCAACCCACCACTGGTCTGCAGTCCAGATCTGGGAGCCCTGCTCTTCCAAAAGATCTTTTGCCGGGGTCAGAGAATTGTTGAATACATTGAGTCTATTGGAGATGAAAATGAACGCTTCAGGACTCCTGAAGAATTCGTAAAAGCTTCTCAGTTAAATAGAGTCCTTGTACTATTGTAATTGTTGTCCAGCTGCTAATTAACACATATTCAAAGTTGAGGCATTCCCTGTCTGAAACTGAATTAGATTTACCTAATACCCTGTGTAATGTGATTCACGATTTATTATCAGGACCAAATACTTCATTACTGAATTCAAAACCTTGAACCAATAAATGTTCTGATCCAGTAAGAGGGATCCACATCTCCCCTCTGGAATGTTCTTCCTTCCTGTTCATGACCAGGTGATGTTCGGACAGTAGAATTACTTATATACTCACTGACACACACTTTTCTCTTTTCCTAAATTCTTTCCTGTTATGAAATAAAAGCCTCCCAGCAAAGTCCTGCTGCTTTTGCAGTTCTCTCCTGCCTCGGAAAATTTAGTTGTCTGATTTTTTTTATTTGCTCCTAAGAGATTGGATTGTGTGTCTTAAGGGAAATAAAACAACCACCACAAAGCACTTTGCCGTTGCTCAAAACTTCCGCTTCTCATTTGAGACTTTAAAAGGGAGGGAAAGAAAAGACAAAGGAGGAAGCTCCAGGCTGCTGGTTTGGCAGGTGCAAAGTGTTTTCAAACAAGCATCTGGTTTGGTGTTAGTTCTGAAGCCAGGCATGAAATCATAAAGCCAGTCTTTCCCCCTCTGCTATTTTTTTTTAAATGTTCTTTTACGACATCGGGCCCTTTGTGGTAGGGAAGCACCCAGGCTCCTGTTCATTGAAGCTCGCCTGCTCAGACTTTGCACTGTTATATTTGTACAGTGAGGTTACCAAGGGTGAAGATTCTTTCCTGTTGGGCTGGTAACTGTTTCATGCAGCTTTTCCACACTAAACAATACACTTTGGCTACTGTTTGTATAGTCAGGAAACTGTTTTTTAAAAAAACACCCTGAAGGAGGTTTGTAAAACTTGTTTTACAAACCTTTATTTGTAGAACTCTACGTTCAAAGAGTTACTACAGTGTAGTAAACTTACTGTTGAAGTGAGTGGTGAAAGGTAAAATTTGTTTGGCTGAAGAGGTTGTAGAAAAATGCTTTTAAAAGGCTCTGACGATCCCAGCTGATCGTCAGATTCTTTTTTTTTTTACTTTTAAAAGCATTTTTTCAGCCGAAGAAAAAATGTTTTTAAAAGTAAAAAAAAAAAGAATCTCTGATGATTGCACGGCTCAACTGGGCATGGGGGTAGGCAGGGATTTTTGCTACCGCTTCTCCGAACCACCTGCCGCCATCGCTATCGGATCGGGCTAATTGGTCTGAACCGGGAGCATTTCACCCCTGGTTGAAATCCTGTTTTGTTTTCTTTAGATTTGCAGAAAGAGGATTATAAAATATAATCTCTGAACCCTGGGGGTTTGCTATGCTTATGTAGCCTGTGTGGAAGGGCAAACTTAATCTTTATTCGGTAAAAACAAAACCATGTCAATATGAAATTTGTCAAAGTTTTCTGCTATCCTTTGAAATAACTTCACATTTTCAAAGAGATAGTATGCCTCTATTTCATGCAAATGGAAAAAAAGTAACAAAGATTGACATGGAATTTAATTATTAATATTTAAATTAATTATTACAATAATAATAATATAAATAATCTTTAAATGATTAAATCAATTTTTAATCTATTAATAATAGAAAAAAATATTAATTATCTATTAATTTTAGCAGCCTTTTGTATAGCCTCTGAAAAGATATATGATTTTTGAAGACTGTTTGGAACAGAGTGGTGCGGTGGCCTAGAAGTGGAGCTCTTGCCTCACAATCAGGATGCTATGAGTTCGATCCTAGGTAGAGGCAGATATTTCTCTCTCTGGGCACAATGAGAATATATCTGCTGAACAAAACTCTGCATTGGCGACAGGAAGGGCATCCGGCCAGTAAACACTCTGTTAGCTCCACTCAGTTGCTCAGACTCCACCCCACAAGGGATTAAAAGAAGTAGAAGATGATGATCTCAGTAGTTGTAAGCCATCCCAAGTTTCCTCTTGGTGAAATAGGTGGCAAATAAATTTAATAAAGAAAGAAACATTCAAGTATACACCAGGCAATTATTTTTAGCAGAAGGAGCTACACTTTATCATATATAAATTTAGGAAAATATAGAATATCAAAAATATGAACAGGGCGTCCCTATGATTATCACATTTTTTTTCATGGAATAGTCAATCTGTGTTTAGGGCAATTGCTACATATCAAAGGCAATATTCTTCTTGGCTATATCCTCAATAATTTGAAATTATATAAGGAATTAAGAATTAATGGATTTTTCATGATTTACTATTTGATTAAATATTTAATTAAATATTATTATATAGCTCTGAAAAAGATATTTCCCTCTGAAGTGTATGTGGACAAGTGATACGTGTCAGTTGTCTGCATGCATATTTTTTTCTGACAGAAAGCAAAGGGAGGAGACTTTTGAGCAATCTGAAAGCATCTTCATGAATTGTTTTATTTGTAGTACACCTATCCTACATAGGATAATATAGTCAAATATAATATAATATAATATAATATAATATAATATAATATAATATAATATAATATAATATAATATAATATAATATAATATAATATAATATAATATAATATAATATAGTCAAAGACTACTTCAGCTTTAATTGCAATAATACAAGGGCAACCAATAGATTTAAACTTAATGTAAACCGCTTTAATCTAGATTGCAGAAAATATGACTTCTGCAACAGAATCATCAGTGCTTGGAATACTTTACCTGACTCTGTGGTCTCTTCCCATAATCCTAAAAGCTTTAACCAAAAACTTTCTACTATTGACCTCACCCCATTCCTAAGAGGACCATAAGGGGCGTTCATAAGCGCACAAACGTGCCTACCGTTCCTGTCCTATTGTTTTTCTTTTCTTCTTCCTATATATGTTTATATGTGTATATACTATATAATCTTTTTGTATGATGTTGTGACAAAATAAATAAATAAATAAATAAAATAAATCCAGCTGCTTTATTCTTTTCCCAGTTCTTTTCAAATGTAACTTTATACCTTACACTTTATTATGAATGATAATTTACAGTATCAGCTGTTTGGTTTGCTGATATTGTATAACATTAAGATTAATTTGATATCTAAGGATTTGGAGACTTTTTTCCCCCCTAAGAATATCTACCTACCTACCTACCTACCATATATCAGAAATATGTAGGAGAACCTGGGCAAGACATGGATTCCCCTATAGCAGTGGTAGAGGGAATTATAGCTTGAAGAGTTAACTAGTCAGGTGAGAAGAGGTGAGGAGAAGTAGGATTAACGCATTTTTGCTTATTCTTTTTCTTCTGGTTCCTTCTTCCCCTAACTCAACTAGTTGCCATACCAGCTTGTCCTTGGGTCTGCTGCAGTAGTGGGTTTCAAAACCCGTTGCTACTGGTTTGCTCATGGGCGTGCTTGCGTGTGATAGTTCTGCGCATAGGCAGAAGCATCCAGGTGGGTGGGCGGAGCCTCCTGCCGCTGCCACTACTGGTTTGTCTGAGCCAAGGCAAACTGGTAGCAACCCACCACTGGTCTGCTGGTGTTGAAGCTGAATCCAGTTCAGTCCAATGATATGTTACTGCTATTAGCCAACATAGTTTAAGGTTATAGTTTGCATGTGGGGGGGTTTTGAGCAGTCAGAAAGAAGGTCATCTGAATGTGGGGGACCTAATAATTATCCGGATGTCATGGTCAGATCTTTTCCTGTGAAATTTAGACTGTGAGCAACTAATCCTCCCTGCAAGTTGGGGGAGGGAATCTATTAAGATGATCTGACCCTGGAGACTCACTGATTCTTCTAAATTCCATAGGGATCTGGGAGAGTTTCCTACTGGTATAGCCAGGTGCTTCTTTCAAAGGCCTGGTTGCTCTGCGAAATACAGATACAAAGATTTCCTAGTCAGGATCACTCATAAACACTCTGTCCCTGCATGCAAAGCCTTACCATTATAGGCATACGTCTGAGCTGAAGGCTATGAAGGAAGTAGAATGCCAGCGAGAACACAAGTGGGGCAGTGGTGGGTTTCAATTTCTTTTTACTACCGGTTCTGTGGATGTGGCTTGGTGGGCGTGGCAGGGGAAGGATACTGTGAAATCCCCATTTCCTCCCGATCAGCTGGGATTTGGGAGGTAGAGAATAGATGGGGGCGGGACCAGTCAGAAGTGATCTTTACCGGTTCTCCGAACTACTCAAAATTTGTGCTACTGGTTCTTCAGAACTGGTCAGAACCTGCTGAACCCACCTCTGAAGTGGGGGGAATATTCGTGCTGAATACAATCAAGCACAGCTTAGAGCCCATTATTAGGTGTATGTGATGGTGATGACAAAAGCTGTGAACATTTTTTTCCTTCTCCACCTCCATTGCATTTTCTCAGGGTTGTCTAGTGGAGCTTGGTCAAGTGGTAAAGAGGCCTGTTGCAACCTGGCCCAAAGAAAGAGGCTGTGTCAGTTTTGGAAGCCATTTTTTTTTCTTTTAGCTTCCTGACTGCCACATATTTTAGCCTGGGAAACTGGGAGGGGTTTTTTTTGTTGGAGCGGTGGAAGAATTACCATAATAACATTCCTTGCTCTGGGAGTCAAGGACATTTGCCTGCACCTGAATGGGAGTGACTGGGGATTCCGGAAGGATGGATTGGTCCGTGTGATAAGCTTATGGGTGTGCAGCAGGGTTGTGAACTTTCAACTGGGTGGGGAAAATGTGGAAGCTTTCAGATTCGGGTTTTCCCAGATGTGCCAATGTGACATCTCTAATAAAGTGGAACTTTGAGAAAGATCTTGCCTTGGAGTTTTATTTCGCTGGGGGTGTTTCTTGGAACCCTGAGATGCTGTTGTACCTTTGGCAGCCCATTATGAGAGATGTGTGCAACACTTTGGAGGTAAAGATGCTCGCATTTTCCCTACTTTCTCTGCAGTTAATAAAACTGTAGAAGTGGAACCGTCCAGAGCACTGTCTTCATTCTATTTTGTTGGATGGATTTCAGTAGTTGAGGCCTGAAGAGGTGGACAAGGGGCTTGAACGTGCTTGATTTACCACTTGTGTACTCAACCATTGCTAGTCTTGGCTTATTAAATTCAGTTGGGAGAGACTGTCCAGGGGTCCAACAACTCATAAATGTCTCATTGAGAGAGTGGCTGTTTCAGGTTTTTTAAAAGCCAGTGATCAGGTTGCTTCTGGAGAAAGTTAACCTGGATAAAAACAGCTCTAGGCTGGTGACTGATATTCTCTTTCTTGGCAAGAAGCTTGAGCAGATGGAGAATGATCAGTTCCAGGCTATCTTGGATGAAACTGATCATCTAGATTTAAATGAATGAAATGAAATAAATATTATCTGAATGTGGAGCACAGTTCTGTGTTCACTGGACCTAACGTGGGTGGGGGAACCCAGGGTGCAGCTTAAGTGCTATCAGAGGTCTGGTCATACTGAGGCTGGTGTTTCTCCAGTAAGGGTAACTGTCTGTGGCCAAAACTTGGTGTTCTGCCCAGCAAGGGGTGCCATGTATTTATAGGACTCTCAGTTTTTCTTGCCCAAGTAAGTCCCTAAACACAGTTAGTTTGACCAATTCTCCCCATTGGCTTGGGTGGAGATTCAGTTGAAAAAGTAGAAAATATAAAAAGTCTCGTGTTTCTGTCGTCCTGGCTGCAGCAAGCTAGCAAGGCTACGTATGAGGTAATTATTTAACAAACTTTCCCCCATTCAAATATGCACCCTGTACCTCTGTTACATGTTAAGGGGTGTGCATAAGAGCACACCGTGCCTACCGTTCCTGTCCTATTGTTCCCTTCATTATATCAAATTAACATAGCTGTTGCATACTTTTACTTATATATATATATATTTCTTTTATGACGTGTTGTTTTTTATTTATGTCAATGTTTGTGTATACTGTTGTGACAAAATGAAATAAAAAAAGAAGAAGAAGATGCTGTCTGATGTAATCCACTGCAGTGCAGACCCTCTCTTGCTTTTTATCATTCCTTTATGTGCATTTGTCTACTGCAAAGATGTAAAGGTGGGGGGGGGGGAAGGAGAGAGAACAGTCAACATGAAACGAATCTTAGATACTGTTGACTTTTATTTAAGGGAATAATCAAAGGAAAATATTGAAAAATAAAAAAACATCAAGGCACAACAAGAAGTTTATAAAAATATAAAGGAGAGTCTCAATATTTACATAGCAGTTCTAACAAAGGATGAGCATATTTCATTGCAGTTATCCATACATCATCTACATCTATCAACAATTCATGTATATGTTGCATATTATATCAGGTCTTCAATCCACTAAGTAACTGGGCCATAAATTTATGTTTCTGATATTGAAAGACCAGTCTCTTAGCAATCTGAATGGGGCAGATGTTGTTCAGCGTCAGTTTTCATGTAAAATAATATGGATATCTGAAAATATCGAATCCTGTCTTAAAGTCAGATAAATATATCTAATTACTTTTTCATAGAACAGAAATGTTGGACATTGCAAAAGCACAGAATTTAATGAAATATTTAAGTGAAATACATGGCAATGAAAAATCATCCATACATTGCATAAATGAAAGAAATATAGTTAACAGGTTAAACAACAGCAAAGTTCAAGTTCAAGGTATTCTGTTAATAGCCTGTTATTGTAATTTACTGTTATTGAAAGTCTACATGGTTTCTTATTTACCACAAATCGTCCCAATCATTATCTCTGTTCTGTCCAAAATCAAATACCCTCCTTTGTCTCTTCATAATAGCTGTTAGGTTACAAATAAATGTAGAAGCTAATAATTTTGGACTTGCTTTGCAAAGAGGGAGGCTATTATTATTGCAATAAATTTGTCAGTGTTCAATTAGGGGGATAATATGTGTTTTTTCTTGTTCTTTTTAATTTATATTTGTAATGTTCATGTCTAGTTTTGTTTGTTAATACAAGTTTAATACAAAAGGATTTTTAAATGAATAAAATTGAAATAAAAAAAGAAGAAGAAGATGCTGTCTGATGTAATCCACTGCAGTGCAGACCCTCTCTTGCTTTTTATCATTCCTTTATGTGCATTTGTCTACTGCAAAGATGTAAAGGTGGGGGGGGGGGAAGGAGAGAGAACAGTCAACATGAAACGAATCTTAGATACTGTTGACTTTTATTTAAGGGAATAATCAAAGGAAAATATTGAAAAATAAAAAAACATCAAGGCACAACAAGAAGTTTATAAAAATATAAAGGAGAGTCTCAATATTTACATAGCAGTTCTAACAAAGGATGAGCATATTTCATTGCAGTTATCCATACATCATCTACATCTATCAACAATTCATGTATATGTTGCATATTATATCAGGTCTTCAATCCACTAAGTAACTGGGCCATAAATTTATGTTTCTGATATTGAAAGACCAGTCTCTTAGCAATCTGAATGGGGCAGATGTTGTTCAGCGTCAGTTTTCATGTAAAATAATATGGATATCTGAAAATATCGAATCCTGTCTTAAAGTCAGATAAATATATCTAATTACTTTTTCATAGAACAGAAATGTTGGACATTGCAAAAGCACAGAATTTAATGAAATATTTAAGTGAAATACATGGCAATGAAAAATCATCCATACATTGCATAAATGAAAGAAATATAGTTAACATGTTAAACAACAGCAAAGTTTAAATTCAAGGTAACCTGTTAACAATCTGTTATTGCAATTATCTCTTAGAAAGTCTACAGTGGTTTCTTATTTACCACAAATCGTCCCAATCATTATCTCTGTTCTGTCCAAAATCAAATACCCTCCTTTGTCTCTTCATAATAGCTGTTAGGTTACAAATAAATGTAGAAGCTAATAATTTTGGACTTGCTTTGCAAAGAGGGAGGCTATTATTATTGCAATAAATTTGTCAGTGTTCAATTAGGGGGATAATATGTGTTTTTTCTTGTTCTTTTTAATTTATATTTGTAATGTTCATGTCTAGTTTTGTTTGTTAATACAAGTTTAATACAAAAGGATTTTTAAATGAATAAAATTGAAATAAAAAAGAATAATTCAGACTGGTTGTCCTGTGTGATGAAATAGATGGGGATCTATAAATTTAATACCTTGATAAATAAGTAAGTAAATGAATCAGTCAGTTTGGTGTAGTGGTTAAGGGATCAGGCAGGATACCATGAATTCTAATTCTGCCTTAGGCACAAGTCTAGGTGGGTATCTTTAGGCCGGTACCTTCCCTTTCTTGGCAAGAAGCTTGAGCAGATGGAGAATGATCAGTTCCAGGCTATCTTGGATGAAACTGATCGTCTAGATTTAAATGAATGAAATGAAATAAATATTATCTGAATGTGGGGCACAGTTCTGTGTTCACTGGACCTAACGTGGGTGGGGGAACCCAGGGTGCAGCTTAAGTGCTATCAGAGGTCTGGTCATACTGAGGCTGGTGTTTCTCCAGTAAGGGTAACTGTCTGTGGCCAAAACTTGGTGTTCTGCCCAGCAAGGGGTGCCATGTATTTACAGGACTCTCAGTTTTTCTTGCCCAAGTAAGTCCCTAAACACAGTTAGTTTGACCAATTCTCCCCATTGGCTTGGGTGGAGATTCAGTTGAAAAAGTAGAAAATATAAAAAGTCTCGTGTTTCTGTCGTCCTGGCTGCAGCAAGCTAGCAAGGCTACGTATGAGGTAATTATTTAACAAACTTTCCCCCATTCAAATATGCACCCTGTACCTCTGTTACATGTTAAGGGGTGTGCATAAGAGCACACCGTGCCTACCGTTCCTGTCCTATTGTTCCCTTCATTATATCAAATTAACATAGCTGTTGCATACTTTTACTTATATATATATATATTTCTTTTATGACGTGTTGTTTTTTATTTATGTCAATGTTTGTGTATACTGTTGTGACAAAATTAAATAAAAAAAGAAGAAGATGCTGACTGATGTAATCCACTGCAGTGCAGACCCTCTCTTGCTTTTTATCATTCCTTTATGTGCATTTGTCTACTGCAAAGATGTAAAGGTGGGGGGGGGGGAAGGAGAGAGAACAATCAACATGAAACAAATCTTAGATATTGTTGACTTTTATTTAAGAAAATAATCAAAGGAAAATATTGAAAGATAAAAAAAACAGCAAGGCGCAACAAGAAGTTTATAAAAATATAAAGGGGGGTCTCAATATTTACATAGCAGTTCTAACAAAGGATGAGCATATTTCATTGTAGTTATCCATACATAATCTACATCTATCAACAATTCATGTATATGTTGCATATTATATCAGGTCTTCAATCCACTAAGTAACTGGGCCATAAATTTATGTTTCTGATATTGAAAGACCAGTCTCTTAGCAATCTGAATGGGGCAGATGTTGTTCAGCGTCAGTTTTCATGTAAAATAATATGGATATCTGAAAATATCGAATCCTGTCTTAAAGTCAGATAAATATATCTAATTACTTTTTCATAGAACAGAAATGTTGGACATTGCAAAAGCACAGAATTTAATGAAATATTTAAGTGAAATACATGGCAATGAAAAATCATCCATACATTGCATAAATGAAAGAAATATAGTTAACAGGTTAAACAACAGCAAAGTTCAAGTTCAAGGCATTCTGTTAATAGCCTGTTATTGTAATTTACTGTTATTGAAAGTCTACATGGTTTCTTATTTACCACAAATCGTCCCAATCATTATCTCTGTTCTGTCCAAAATCAAATACCCTCCTTTGTCTCTTCATAATAGCTGTTAGGTTACAAATAAATGTAGAAGCTAATAATTTTGGACTTGCTTTGCAAAGAGGGAGGCTATTATTATTGCAATAAATTTGTCAGTGTTCAATTAGGGGGATAATATGTGTTTTTTCTTGTTCTTTTTAATTTATATTTGTAATGTTCATGTCTAGTTTTGTTTGTTAATACAAGTTTAATACAAAAGGATTTTTAAATGAATAAAATTGAAATAAAAAAAAAAGAATAATTCAGACTGGTTGTCCTGTGTGATGAAATAGATTGGGATCTATAAATTTAATAACTTGATAAATAAGTAAGTAAATGAATCAGTCAGTTTGGTGTAGTGGTTAAGGGATCAGGCAGGATACCATGAATTCTAATTCTGCCTTAGGCACAAGTCTAGCTGGGTATCTTTAGGCCGGTACCTTCCCCTCTCAGCCTAGGAAAATGGCAATAGCAAGCCATTTTCTAAAACGTTGCAAATAAAACTGCAAGTATTTTCCAAGCAGTTGCCAGAAGTCAAGACTGTCTAAAAGGCACTTTAAAAAATATATATTGTAGGATAAGCATTCTTCTCAGATTGCATTTCTTGTTCACACCACTAGGTGGTACATAACTATGAGATGTAGTTGAAAGATGACAGGGATAACCAATCCTATATTCTTTTGTATGGAAGTCAGAGCCAAAAGAGTCCTGATTTTGATTGAAAGTCATTCAAGTGCATTATCGAAAGTGCAAATAGCAGTTCTCTCAGCCCCATTAGGGGAGAAGGGGAGGAAGCGTTGCAAATTGGTTTTAAGGGGTTTTTATTATTTATATTGTTTTAAAAATTAGGCTATAGAATAAGTTTTTTAATTGTTGTTTTTAATCTGTATTTATATGTGTTTTAGTGTGTTTAGCCTGTGAACCGCCCTGAGTCCTTAGGGAGATAGGGCGGTATATAAATATAAATAAATAAATAAATAATTTTTTTTTTTTGTTTACATTTATACCCGCCCTTCAATCCCAGTCAACAGAGTCAAAAGGCAATAGTTTCATTCTATTTGTATATTTTTTTTTACAAAGTCAACTTATTGCCCCCCCAACAATCTGGGTCCTCATTTTACCTACCTTATAAAGGATGGAAGGCTGAGTCAACCTTGGGCCGGGCTCGAACCTGCAGTAATTGCAGGCTTTGTGTTCTTAATAACAGGCTGTTCTTAATAACAGGCCTTACCAGCCTGCGCCATTCACCGGCCCTAAATAAATAAATAAATAAACTAGTTGGGACTTCCTGCAAAATGCATATAGGAGCTTCTGGCTGGCTGGAAGATAATTTGTCAAAGAGTTTGATTTACCTCTTCCCAACTCTTTTATCTGTTTCTGAGCTGCTCACTTTTTCTGTGAAAAATGTACAAATATAGGTCTTGGATAGGCATCCTGGCCTTCTTATTTTGGGGACCTTAACTTCCTTCAATCCCAGTCAACAGAGTCAAAAGTAGAAAATGTACTTTAAATTGCCAATCCCCGATTTAGGAAGATGATCTGCTTATCTTTTATTAAGTTACAGTACGCTTGTATCCCTCAGGCATTTACTGATCAGATCACTTTCTCCTACTGCTTTCTGAAACTACATAAATCTCAGGCTTTTCCTGTATTTTCTCTTAAATCACACTTTAATTTTCTTAATGAAAAAAATATGCCACTTGAGCTTATTAAGGCTTAACTTTGGTTTCTTTCTGCAAATTGGTCCAGTCCAGTGGTGGGTTGCTCCCAGTTCTGTCCAGTTCTATAGTAAAACCGGCAGAAGGCTCCACACACCCACACACCCTGACATCATCAAGGGGCTTCTGCGCATGCGCAGAAGCACGCACACGCGAGTGAAGCAAGAGTCCATCTTATACTCTGAAAAATACGGTATATACCGCTTCACAGTGCTTTACAGCCCACCCTAAGAGTTTTACAGAGTCAGCATATTGCCCCCAACAATCTGGGATCTCATTTTACCAACATCAGAAGGATGGAAGGCTGAGTCAATCTTGAGCCAGTGAGGATCGAACCCCTGGCAGTCAGCAGAATTAGCCTGAAATACTGCATTCTAACCACTGCGCCACTATGGCTATTAAGGATGTTAAGGAACAACTGACCTGAGGGGCCCATAATTTGGCATTATATCGGCAACCACTTTATCTTGTCCCTAGTCATGTGGTTTTCTTGGTAAAAATACAGGCATGGTTTTCCAGTGTATTTTCTTGCACAATATGAAATGATACTTTGCAGTTGACATTAATGTGATAATCTGCCTCTAGCATCTTCCTCTATTGCTGCTGCCTTATATAAATGCCAGCTTGCTTTAGCTGGCCATACGGAATGACCTTCACACCTTCTCTGACTCTGCTGGGAGAACTCTACTCTCAGCATTCTTTTTGGGTCATTTGTCTTTTCCTTCAGGGAACCTTTAGCTCTTAAATATTTGCTGGTTGCTAGATTTTCTGTTTTGCCCCTCTAGGAAACCAGTTTTGTGTCTAAACTCTTAAATTTAGTCTGATAGTGTTTTCCATGTATTTTCTGCAGCCTGATAAAATGCTGATGAATAACTGCCTCTGCAGAGAGTTAGTCCTGATAGTATTTGTCTCATTGTGTGGTCCAATAAAGACTATAGCAGAACATGAGAAGATAAAAACACAATATGGATAATAACACTTATTAATAGTTAAACTTTTAGCCAAAGATATATGTCTTCGACATGTTTTGACTGTCTTTACAGATATCTGAATGAAAAGGGGAGTCAATTGCTAATTTAGATTCCTTCCCCTGTGCCCGAAGAACCAGCCGCTGAGCATCTTTAGAATGGTTCCTCCTGCAGATCAGGACAGCCAGATGGATGGATTGGTAACAGGAGAGACTCACTTTTAGATAGTCAGGATCCAAACTGCTAAGGGCTGAAAAATTTAGCACATTAAATTGTGCCTGGTAGGAACTGGCAACCAATACAGACCTTTAAATAGAGGCATGTGTTACCACCCTAGCCTTGAATTTTATATGAGGTGCCGCTTTCAGATACTTTTCATGCAGAACATGTTACAGCAACAGTCCCCAACCTTTGAGCTTGGCAGCCCGGGGGTGGGAAGAGCGGAACCAGGCCACAAGAGTAGCGGATGGCACACATGTGCATGCACACAACTCCATTTGCGCAAGCAGCAGGCTGATGCGCATGCACATGAGCGCCGGCTTGCCACTTGTGCGAGTGGAGTTGTGCGTGCACGCATGTGCACACCAACCCCCTGCTCATGTGAGTGGAGCTGTGCATGCTTATGCGTGATGCTGGCCCACTGCTTGTGTGAGTGGGCATGTGTGCTGTCCCATATCTCTTGCGGCCCAGTTCCAAGTAGGCCACGGCCCGGCATTGGGCTACAGCCTGGTGGTTGGGGACTTCTGTGTTACAGTACTTAAGACAGGATATAAGTAACGTGTGAATAATTATTGCCAAAAGATTAGCTGGCACAACATATATAATTATGGAAAAAGATGCCTTGTCACATCTGCTGTGTATCAAGGAGATTTCCACTGTGCTCCGTTCCTTAGGACAAATGGAGCTTTATCCAAAACGTGAACCTCAGTCTCTGGACCCAGTTTCTTGTTTATTAACAGAATCTCCATCTTATCTGGATTTAATATCAGATTATTCTGATATTCTCCCTCAGCTAGGTCATTATCAAACATCACTAATCTTCAAGGGTACCAACTACCTCCTTGGAGATAAGAAGCAATAGAGCTGATATTGAAGATATTTAATTCCAAAACCGAGCAATTTTATCTAGATGTTGACAGAGCCCTGTCAAACACATTAGAGGTTACAAAGCCAACAGCACTGACTTTTCAGTACTTCATGGTCTACTGACCATCAGGGTACATACTAAAGATGTGGTTAGAGACAGTGGTGGGATTCTATCGGTTTGCACCAGTTAGAACTGGTTGTTAAGTAGTTAGGAGAACTAGTTGTTAGAAGAAATCTCCTTTTGTTTTTTTCCCACTTTACAGGGTTAATCCTGTAAGGAATTATAACTTTCTGGTGTTGTTTCCTAGCCTAATCTCTATTGCCCTGTTTACAGAAACTGCCTCTCCGTTAACCCTTATTACATTCTTGGCAGTAAGTCTAGACTTACTGTTGCTTCCGGAGCTTCTCAGAATTTTTTGTTTATTTGTTTGTTTGACTTTCTTAAAGGGGAAGGGTTGTTTTAAACTTTTTGTACCACTGTTGGGAGGAAATACTCCCCTGTTGGAGTTCTTCCAGCCAGGATGCAATGATCAGCACTTGGAAGAAATAATTGAATAAGGAAGCAGAAGCTTTTAATGACAAAGAACCAAGATGAATGACATTCAGCAAGGCTTATTGGCTAGCTAGAAAGATTGTGAATTTACAAACGTGAATTTACAAACCCTTTCTGACTTTTGGTCTAAATCTGATTTTTGGTGAAGTTTAATTCTATGCTTGGTGATGTTTAATCCTGTGTTTAGTGATGAGATAATTTTCC
Organism: Ahaetulla prasina; assembly: GCF_028640845.1. Lineage (NCBI taxonomy): Eukaryota > Metazoa > Chordata > Lepidosauria > Squamata > Colubridae > Ahaetulla > Ahaetulla prasina. The sequence continues at coordinate 29,177,387 of NC_080543.1, read as the reverse complement.
CTATTCAGCTTTGTTTGGATGGGAAAATGTTAATCTCTGTTCCTGAAAAGAAGCAGCTTCAGAAATCTGACTACCGTATATACTCGAGTATAAGCCGACCCGAATATAAGCCGAGGTACCTAATTTTACCACAAAAAACTGGGAAAAACTATTGACTCGAGTATAAGCCTAGGGTGGGAAATGAGGCAGCTACTGGTCAATGTAAAAAATAAAGATAGAGCCAAGTGTTCTATTTCTTAAAGGGAGAGGAAGGTGTAGGGAACCCCACCACGGTCTGATTAATTAAGATGACGACATAATGAGTGCGAAACGTCGAGGCATTCTGATGATTTGCACGCCTTGGGTCTCCTCTCCTATTTAATCTTTAATCTTTCAGGGAAGGCAAAAGATTCGCCACCGTTCGGCGAGGATGCTGCTCTGCCTTTTTTGGCTGTGAGTGTGGCGGGATGGAGGGTGCGGTGAAGTAAGATTCAACAGCGGCAGGAGGAGCTGGCTCTGTGTTTGTGTGTGTGTAGTATGCGCGTTGGCCGCCCTGTTTCCTGGTGCTCTGCTCCCTGACCCCAGTGGCAGTCCTTACTCATTGCACTGTTCTCTTCCTTCTTCGCTTTTCTCTCTCCTCTCTGTCTCTCTCTCTCCCTCTTTCTTTTCCTTCTCGTTCCCCAGTTCAGAGCTCGGACTGCTCTTATTTTCCTCCCCTTTTCTTTTCTTTTCCTTCCTTCCTCCCTCCTTCTCTGCCTCTCTTCGTCCCCCCTCCCGGGATCCTTGCAGGTCGAAGGTTCTGCCCTGCCTTACACCAGCCGCCCACCTATGCCAAGGTCTCCTGGCTTTTCGCTCTCTGTAAGCAGCGGCTTCGGCAGCGCCCCCACCGCGGGCAAGAGGAGGACGAGTGAGAGGGCGAAAATGCCGAACGCCCCTCCGCCCCGCCCCTCCGCCGACCACCGCCGCCGCCATCAAAAGCGGACCGAAGGCGCAGGAAACCCTCGAATGTGCCGGCAGGGTTGTTCTGTGTTCCTCATGAGCGGCGGGTCTCAGCAGCTGGCAAAGGGCTGCAAAGAGAACCGCCCGTTTCCCGTAAGGGACCTTGGTCCTTCCGCTCGGCGTCTTTCTTTTCTCCTTCTCCCCGGAGGACGGGAAAACTCTCCCAGACCTTCTCGAGATCGCTTGGTTCAGTCCCTGGCTTTGTCTTTTGAATGGCAAATTCAACCGCGTCCTTGGTTGGGGAGGCGAGGTGGGAGAGGAGGCGGGAGGGCGAGGCGAGAGGAGGACAAGTAAGAGGAGGCGAGTGACAACGCCCCTCCGCCCCACCGCGGGCAAGAGGAGGGCAGTGAGAGGGGCGAAAATGCGACGCCCCTCCGCCCCGCCCCTCCGCCGACCACCGCCGCCGCCGCCGCCATCAAAAGCGGCGGAAGAAACCGCGGGAGCCCAGCCGCCGGCCCAAAACGAGCCGGCCGAGCTGGCAAAGCATCCGGCAGCATTTGGGCTCGTTTGCTCCTTTGCTTCATTCTGGAGAGCTTAAATGACCTCTCTGCTAAAGGGTTTCACTTTATGAGCAAGAATTGCCTGCTGATAGTTATCATTGCATTTAACTAGTTTAATTCCTCAAGGTGCTCTGGCACCCTGTCTGAATTGTAACTCCAGTTTGCAGGTATTTCTAATCTAATGACTGATATTTAGGGGAGCTTTTTGCAAGCAAAGAAGCATTTTGTATTTTTGTACAGGTAATCCTTGACTTACAACAGTTACAATGGCACTGAAAAAAGTTTTCACACTTATGACCATTGCAGCAAATTGTCATTAGGGCAAAGAAGCGATGTCACATGACCACCTGGCCATGCCCACCTGGTCACATGAAGCACCACAGTTGTGAAATGAGTGACATGGTTGTTAAGAATGCTGCAATGGGCATAAATGATGACCAGTCGTAAGTGTGAGGACCTGTCACAAATCCCTTTTTTCAGCATAAGGACTACTTAGAGGGCTGAAAAAGTTATTTTTGACCAGTCCTCACACTTTCAACTGTCCTCACATTTTACATTTTGCGCCCTATCTTGTAATCGTGGTGAAGAGAAGCAGTTGTGAAATGAGTGACACGGTTATTAAGAATGCTGCAATGGGCATAAATGTGAGGATGGTCATAAGTGTGAGGCCCAGACAAAAGTATGAGGACCGATCAGAAATGACTTTTTTCAGCCCTCTGAGTAGTCCCTATGAACATAGCCATGGCCACCCGGTCACATGACCACCAAGCCATGCCCCAAAGTAAGCCGCACCCACAGAACCGATTGTTAAAAAAATATTGAATCCCAACACTGGTACAATCTGTCCCACAGTTTTTTTCTTTCTTTTCCTTCCTTCCTCCCTCCTTCTCTGCCTCTCTTCGTCCCCCCTCCCGGGATCCTTGCAGGTCGAAGGTTCTGCCCTGCCTTACACCAGCCGCCCACCTATGCCAAGGTCTCCTGGCTTTTCGCTCTCTGTAAGCAGCGGCTTCGGCAGCGCCGCCCCCACCGCGGGCAAGAGGAGGACGAGTGAGAGGGGCGAAAATGCCGAACGCCCCTCCGCCCCTCCGCCGACCACCGCCGCCGCCATCAAAAGCGGACCGAAGGCGCAGGAAACCCTCGAATGTGCCGGCAGGGTTGTTCTGTGTTCCTCATGAGCGGCGGGTCTCAGCAGCTGGCAAAGGGCTGCAAAGAGAACCGCCCGTTTCCCGTAAGGGACCTTGGTCCTTCCGCTCGGCGTCTTTCTTTTCTCCTTCTCCCCGGAGGATGGAAAACTCTCCCAGACCTTCTCGAGATCGCTTGGTTCAGTCCCTGGCTTTGTCTTTTGAATGGCAAATTCAACCGCGTCCTTGGTTGGGGAGGCGAGGTGGGAGAGGAGGCGGGAGGCGGCGAGGCGAGAGGAGGACAAGTAAGAGGAGGCGAGTGACAACGCCCCTCCGCCCCACCGCGGGCAAGAGGAGGGCAGTGAGAGGGGCGAAAATGCGACGCCCCTCCGCCCCGCCCCTCCGCCGACCACCGCCGCCGCCGCCGCCATCAAAAAGCGGCGGAAGAAAACGCCGGAGGCCAGCTGCCGCCCCAAAACGGGCCGGCCGAGCTGGCAAAGCATGCCGGGAGCATTTTGGCTCGTCCTGCCGGCACTTCACGGCCTCCCCCACTGCCGCCGCACTCAATTTCGGCTTTTGGAGAGGAGGCGAGTGACAACGCCCCTCCGCCCCTCCGAGGCGAGAGGAGGGCAGTGAGAGGGCGAAAATGCGACGCCCCTCCGCCCCGCCCCTCCGCCGACCACCGCCGCCGCCGCCATCAAAAGCGGCGGAAGCGCCGGAGGCCAGCCGCCGCCCAAAACGAGCCGGCCGAGCTGGCAAAGCATGCCGGCAGCATTTGGGCTCGTCCTGCCGGCCCAGCTGCAAGGGTAGACTCGAGTATAAGCCGAGGGGGCGCTTTTCAGCACAAAAAACGTGCTGAAAAACTCGGCTTATACTCGAGTATATACGGTAGTTCCTATGTCTATTTGTTCTGGTAATTGGTTTAACAAGCAACAGATACTCTGTTTGCTCCTTTGCGTCATTCTGGAGAGCTTAAATGACCTCTCTGCTAAAGGGTTTCACTTTATGAGCATGAGTTGGCTGCTGATAGTTATCATTGCATTTTAACTATTTTAATTCCTTAAGGTGCTCTGGCACCCTGCCTGATTTATAACTCCAGTTTGCAGGTATTTCTAATCTAATGATTGGTATTTAGGGCAGCTTTTTGCAAGCAAAGAAGCATTTTGTATTTTTGTAAAGGTAATCCTTGACTTACAACAGTTACAATGGCACTGAAAGAAGTGACTTATGACCGTTTTTCACACTTACGACTATTGCAGCAAACTGTCATTAGGGCAAAGAAGTGATGTCACATGACCACCTGGCCATGCCCACCCGGTCACATGAAGCACCACAGTTGTGAAATGAGTGACATGGTTGTTAAGAATGCTGCAATGGGCATAAATGATGACCAGTCGTAAGTGTGAGGACCTGTCACAAATCCCTTTTTTCAGCATAAGGACTACTCAGAGGGCTGAAAAAGTTATTTTTGACCAGTCCTCACACTTACAACTGTCCTCACATTTTACATTTTGCGCCCTATCTTGTAATCGTGGTGAAGAGAAGCAGTTGTGAAATGAGTGACACGGTTATTAAGAATGCTGCAATGGGCATAAATGTGAGGATGGTCATAAGTGTGAGGCCCAGACAAAAGTATGAGGACCGATCAGAAATGACTATTTTCAGCCCTCTGAGTAGTCCCTATGAACATAGCCATGGCCACCCAGTCACATGACCACCAAGCCATGCCCCAAAGTAAGCCGCACCCACAGAACCGATTGTTAAAAAAATATTGAATCCCAACACTGGTACACAGTTTTTTTCTTTCTTGCCTGCATTGCTATATGAGAAATGATGTCTGAATTTAAAAAACAAGAGAAACAATTTCTTTCTCCCTCCCTTCTCTTTTCTCTCTCCCTGTCATTAAACACAATTTTGTCTCACAATATTTTGGCATGAAGAAATAGGTGTCTGCACATAAGCAGAAATAACGCAGGGAGCTGGCCCTAGGCAGAGGGATGTTGCAACCAAACAAAAAAGACCAACAACCAGGATGGCAACCAAAGTCTACAAGCAAAGTCTACAACCAAAGGGCCAAGCCTTCTGTGCCAAAAGATGAGACATAGGCAGCTTTGGGGAGTAGTTAGTAGGATCCCTTGGGCTGGCATTGGTGTGTCTAGAAAAGATGGAGAAGGTGAGCTTTGACAGGATCCCAAAGGAGGGATCCTGTCATCTCCATGGGGATTCTAAGGCTTTGTGATGTCATCCCTACCAGTCAACTGTCAGTTTCTGCCAGTTGTTGGTGACCAGACTGAAGATGGCTTCTAAGATGTAAGTAGGTCTTTTTAAGGGCTGCTGGGGCTCTGGGTAACCTTCCCCATTTTGTAGCCAGTTTCTCAGAGAATTAGGAGATTCCAGGGAGGAGACATTTGTTGTCCTTTTAGAAAAGGGGAATGGGGGAAGGGCAAATGTGCTCCAGAGAAATTTTTTCTTTAATTCCTTATTGGCACTAAAGACTTGGATGAGTACTTTCCAATTGGTTGGCACAACTTAGCAGCCTGAACCTGTGAATTAGGAAAACCTGTTTAAAATTAGATAAAGTCAGGTGGTTGAGGAACACATCCAGTCAGATAAAACCAAATCCAGGTTAAAAGTGATGGGCTCAAGCCAGGAGTATCATGTTCCCATTCTAATTTCCTGAATCCAAGTCATTATGGAAACCAGGCTTTAGTTGGCCCTTTTCCTTACATTCCTTTCTCTCTCTTCTAGGGCATTCTTCTCACTTTTCTCTTGTTTTGGACAAAAAAACAAGAAGGCGAAGGACCAACCTCCCATCTGCAAACCAGAGGGGACCACCAAGGCTCCTGGCCAAATCAGATATATTGTAGATGTGGTCCTCCACAAAGTGGAGCGATATGGTGAGTGGACACTTTAGATGGCGACACTGAGGGGGAAAAGGAAGGATTTCCTTGAGGAGCGGACACCTAGATGCAGGCATAGAGCTGAGGTGGCCCAGTGGTTAGAGTGCAGCACTGCAGGCTACTTCAGCTGACTGCTAGCTGCAGTTCAGCAGTTCAGATCCCACCAGGCTCAAGGTTGACTTAGCCTTCCATCCTTCCGAGGTGGGTAAAATGATGACCCAGATTGTTGGCGGCAATAGGCTGACTCTGTAAACCGCTTAGAGAGGGGCATAAAACCCTGTGAAGCAGTATGTAAGTCTAAGTGCTACTGCTACACATCTATACACACACACACACACACATATTGACACACATCTGCATCTTTGAAGATGCACAGAGGGAGAGGTCAGAGGCCAAGCTGCTCCTGACCCACCAAGCACCTCTCCTCCTGCAGCTCCAGCATCTATATTGATTCCCAATAAGTTCTCCTGCTTCCATTTGGCTCTTCAGGGAACCTTTAAGAGGGTTCACCTGCACATATTCTTATACACTGGCAAGTGGGGAGGGAGAATCTATAGGGCAGGATTTGCCTGAGGGCTCAGTGAGGAGATCTCTTGTGGCCAGGAGGATCCACTAGCTCTATGAAACAGGAAAGGATTTTAATAGATGGAAAGAAGGACCTGATTTTGGAGGGTTTTCTTCATCGGGGGGAGACCTAAACCTCTACTGAGCACCTGCCTCTCCTTTTCCAGATTTTTCCACAAGAGATCAGAAGAAGATACTCTTCACAAAAAGGAACAAGGTATGTAGAAAACTGAAGATTGTGAGCCCCATCCTCATGAAACCTCCCACTTGGGAGAAAAGGGCAGGGAGGCAGGATTTCTTTTCCCTTTTGTTCCACTTGGTGGTGGACTAGAAAATCCCTGGCTAGGATGTCTTCCTGCTAATACTAGGGTCGATGGGCCAAGGGAGGATGGGGAGTGACCCTGTAAGACACTTTGGCAACAGTCCAATGGAATTCTTTCTGTCTCTTCCAGCATACTGAACTCCATCAATCTCCAGTGGAATTTGGGCAGCCTGAAAATCAGAATTTTATTAATGAAGGTAACTTTTTTACTGATAAAGTAACAAATGAAGGTAAAAATGAATCATCACAAGTTAAATTAAAACTGCCCCAGCACTCTGAAGGCCTATGTCATTCACTTAACAACAATTATAAAAATCATCTTAAAACTGACCAAAATTCTGAACTGAATTAGTGTTGTAATTCAGGGGTGACCATTTTGTGGTTTCCACCAATGTAGCCAAGAGATGAAACTGCAACATCTCTGTAGCCTTCAGGTCTTCTCATTGTGTTCATAAGCCTAGGCTTCCTCTCTGCCACCTTAATTTGTTTCACCTTTTTTCCCCACGCAGGCGACCTGGTTTTAGAAGAACTCTGATGGACATGCAAAGAAGCAGCTTTGTACCATTTATGGTGGACATGAGACAAAGCAAAGCACTGTTGGAATGGGATTCACCTCTTAATGAGAAGGGAATAGAAACATACATTCAGAGATTATTTAATTCTTGTGATGTAATTGAACGGATGACTATGTTAAACCAATCAACTTTGCTTTGAAGTTCTTTGTTCTGTTAACATAAAAGTTAATGTAAATTATTTTAGCCAAGTTCTCTCCCCCCCCCTTTATCAATGTACTCTAATAAAATGTTTTTAAATCATTTTCTGACTTGTTTGCTTATTGGAAAAGGTTGTAGAACAAGGAAGAATCTAGAGCCAGGTGGGAAAAAATGAAAAAAAAAATGATGCACCATCTAGCCCTCCACCTTCAGGAGTCCTCCACGTACAGCGGTTTGTTTAGTGACCGCCTGAAATTACAACAGCACCAAGAAGAGTGGCTTATGACCGCTTTTCACACTTACGACCATTGCAGCATCTCCATGGTCACGGGATCAAAATTCAGACACTTGACAACTGGCTCAGATTTTTGACAGTTGCCTTGTCCCAGAGTCATGTGATCACCTTTTGCAACCTTCCCAGCTGGCTTCTTGCCAGCAAAATCAGTGGAGGAAGCCAGATTTGCTTAACAACCACACTATTCACTTCTGACTCACTAAAGAACCACAGCAAACGGGTCATGAAATGGGGCATGACTCATTTAACAACTGTCTTGTTTAGCAGCATTGTGCTCTATTATTGTAAATCGATGACTTATGTTTAAAGCATTTTTTAAATATAGAACAGTGTGTACCTAGGTATCTGGAAGAAGCCAGCCTTGGGTCATAAACACAACATGAATTCTTTGCAGAGAGTTTTCAACTTATGACTGGTCGCTTAGTGACCATTCAAAGGTATGATGGACCCCAGAGCTACCTATGACCCAGATTCAAATTCTGATGGTTTCTCCCCCTCCCCATGGTCACATGACTGCACTTTGGGCCCTGCACAACCAGCCCACATTTATGGCCGTTTGCAGCTTCCCATGGTCACATTACAGAGATTAACAACATTTTTTGCTAGAAACAAGAGTTCACTTCCAGTTTCCTGCAAAAAACATCACATAGCAAAGAATGGATTTGCTTAATGACCCCCACATAAACTTAAGGACCACCACAACAAAAATTGTAAAATTGGTCAAGGTCCATGATGACCTGCTTAATGACCGTCAGTATATACTATTGTAATTGCAAGCTCAATAACAGTTGAAAACTGTTGAGAGCTACCTGCATTGATTCCTGCATTGATATTAAGCTACCTGCTTAATATCTGCATTGATATTAAGCTACCTGCTTAATAGGGTTTTAAATATGGATTTTATGGGGTTTATTTTATATTTTGTATTGTATTTTAAATTTAGGCTATTGGAATAAGTTTTTTAAATGTTGTTTTTATTGTAATGTATTGTTTTCATTTTATCTGCCTGTTCACCGCCCTGAGTCCTTCGGGAGAAGGGCGGTATACAAATTAAATTATTATTATTATTATTATTATTATTATTATTATTATTATTATTATTATTATTATTATTATTATTATTATTATTATTATTGTATTTGTATTGTATTGCCGATTTTATATTTTATCTGTCTATCTTCAGTTGTTATGCGCTACTCAGCTTGTGAACTCTTGCGCCTGCGAGGTGCCCCCGCCTCGCAGGAATGGCCCTCCTCGTTATCAAGGGCCGGCCTCCATGACGGGTCTTGGGACCCACAGAGGTGGCATGCGAAAAAGAAGAGCCTGTGGGGTTTTTTAGAGAGGGAATTTTTAAGGGTGGGAGGGTAAGGCGGGTAATGGGGTAGCCCGTCGGGGAGGGGGCCAGTTCCTCCACATGCTCGCGGCGTTTTTTCTCTACCAGGTTCGGAGGTTAGGGGGGAGGAGTGTGTTCCTATCTGTGAGGGTGGTTCTATTGACACGGTAAGTGGGAGAGGCAGGTATGGCGGAAGCGAGGGGTCATATCAAGTTCCGGGAGCGCGTGCTCGATGTCTGAAAGCGATCACGCGCTCCGACCCCTTGGACTTTTCCCGTTCCCCGGATGGTCAGGATCCTCAGAGCTCGGGCCTTCGGTTGATGTTGTGCAATGCCCGGTCCGTGGTGAACAAAGCCCCCCTTGTCTGTGATCTTATACAGGGGGGTTCCGCGGACCTTATGGGCATCACGGAGACCTGGTTGGGCACTGAAGGGGGCGTGCCCCTTATTGAGATGTGCCCACCGGGTTTCCGTGCGTTCCATCAGCCGAGGGCCCAGGGTAGGGGTGGGGGGGTGGCGGTTGTGATTAGAGAGAGTCTAGAGCCGAGGGAGACCACTGTACCTCAGATTGCCGGGTGCGAATCCCTCTTTGTGAGATGGGGTCGTAGGTGTCAGATGGGCTTGCTGATCACGTACCTGGCTCCTTGCTGCGTGACAGCCGCCCTGCCCGAGCTTCTGGAGATGCTGGCTGGGGTGGCAGTTGAGACCCCCAGACTTTTAGTCATGGGGGACTTTACCTTGCCATCTCCCGGCTCGCCACCGACGGCAGCCCGGGAGTTCATGGCTTCCATGACGGCCTTGGACCTGACTCAAGTAGTTGATGGCCCTACTCACATTGGGGGTGGCACTCTGGATTTGATTTTTCTCTCTAGTCAGTGGTTGAGAGATCTGGACTTAAAGGAAATAGTCATTGAACCTTTGTCATGGTCAGATCACTCTCTTCTTCGCCTGGACTTTCTGACCGCCATTCACCACCGCGGGAGGCGGAGCCGATCGTTGGTTCCGCCCAGGCGCCTGATGGACCGGATGGGTTCGGACGGAGCTTGGGCCATTTCCTGAGGTCTGGCTCACGGCTCGGCTGAGGAACTTGTTGCGGCCTGGGAGCGGGCGGCGGGGCCTTAGACCGTGTCGTGCCTTTGCGACCTCTGACCCGGCGCGGGTCCCAACCGGCTCCTTGGTTCTCCGAGGAGCTGAGAGGATGAAGCGCGGAGAAGGCGCCTGAGAGTTCCTGGAGGTCTAGCCGCTCGAAGCTGATCGGACACTAGTGAAGTCCTATACTAGGACTTACCTAGTGGCATTGAGGAAGCGGCGTAGCTCGCCTCCTCCCTCATTGCATCGGCAGATAACCGCCCAGCCGCCCTGTTTGGGTGACTCGCTCCTCCTACACCAGGGGAGCGGACGACCCGTTGCAGGGGCGTGCTGAGGAGTTTAACGGTTATCTATACGATAAAATCGTTCAACCGGGATGGTCTGGACCAAGATTGCGGTGATGCGGGTGAGATGCTCGAGGCGGTCTTGGTGACATTGTTTGGGATGAGTTTGACCCTGTGGCTCCGAGGACATGGACAGGTTGTTGGGTAGGTTGAATGCCACCACGTGTTTACTGGACCCGTGCCCTCTTGGCTGGTGCTGGCCACTCGAGAGGTGACACGAGGCTGGCTCCAGGCGATTACGACCGCTTCTTTGGTGGAGGTGTCTTCCGCCTGCCTTGAAAGAGGCGGTGGTGAGGCCCTCCTTAAGCCGTCCCTGGACCCGGCTGTTTTAGGTAATTATCGTCCGGTCTCAACCTTCGCGGCGAAGGTTGTAGAAATATGGTGGCATATCAATTTCCCTTGCACCTGGATGAAACTGTCTATCTAGACCCGTTCCAGTCGGTTTCGGCCCGGTTACAGCACGGAGCGGCTTTGGTCGCGTTGGTGGATGATCTCTGGAGGGCCAGGGATGAGGTTGCTCCTCTGCCCTGGTCCTATTAGACCTCTCAGCGGCTTTCGATACCATCGACCATGGTATCCTGCTGCGCGGTTGGAGGGATTGGGAGTGGGAGGCACCGTTTATCGGTGGTTCTCCTCCTATCTCTCCGACCGGTCGCAGTCGGTGTTGACGGGGGCAGAGGTCGGCCCGGGCGCCTCACTTGTGGGGTGCCGCGGGGTCGATCCTCTCGCCTCCTGTTCAACATCTACATGAAGCCGCTGGGTGAGATCATCAGTGGTTTCGGTGTGAAGTACCAGCTGTATGCGGATGACACCCAGCTGTACTTTTCTACACCGGACCACCCCAACGAAGCTTTCGAAGTGCTGTCCCGGTGCCTGGAGGCCGGACGGGTCTGGATGGGGAGAAATAGGCTCAAGCTCAATCCCTCCAAGACAGAGTGGCTGTGGATGCCGGCATCCCGGTACAGTCAGCTAAATCCGCGGCTGACCATCGGTGGCGAGTCATTGGCCCCGATGGAAAGGGTCCGCAACTTAGGCGTCCTCCTGGGTGAGCGGCTGTCTCTAGAAGATCATTTGGCGGCCGTCTCCACGGGAGCGTTCTACCAGGTTCGCCTGGTACGCCAGTTGCGCCCCTTTCTGGACCGGGATGCCCTATGCACGGTCACTCACGCACTCGTGACGTCGCGCCTGGATTACTGCAATGCTCTCTACATGGGGCTCCCCTTGAAGGGCATCCGGAGGCTGCAGTTAGTCCAGAATGCGGCTGCGCGGGTGATAGATGGAGCCCCCCGTGGCTCCCGTATAACACCCATCCTGCGCAGGCTGCACTGGCTACCTGTGGCTTTCCGGGTGCGCTTCAAGGTGCTGGTGACCACCTTTAAAGCGCTCCATGGCATTGGGCCGGGTTACCTACGGGACCGCCTACTGCTACCGAATATCTCTCACCGACCCGTGCGCTCTCACAGAGAGGGTCTCCTCAGGGTGCCGTCAGCGCGGCAATGTCGTCTGGCGACGCCCAGGGGAAGGGCCTTCTCTGTGGGGGCCCCCACCCTCTGGAATGAACTACCCCCCGGTCTCCGTCAGCTTTCGGACCTCCGGACCTTCCGCCGCGGGCTTAAAACACATTTATTTAATTGTGCAGGGCTGAGCTAAATTTTAAATTTTAAATTACTGGTTTTTAAATTGGCTTTTATTCTATATTTTTAATTTTAAATTAATAGGCGTTTAGAATAAGTTTTTTAACTGTTTTTATATTTCTTACATTGTATTTATGTGTTTTAAATGCCTGTACACCGCCCTGAGTCCTTCGGGAGATAGGGCGGTATATAAATTTGATAAATAAATAATAAATAAAATTATTATTATTATTATTATTATTCCTTTATTCCACTTCTATCCAGACTTTCTGTCCAGAATTCAGCCTGGGGTTTGTGACATTCCCTCCTCTCATTTTCCCCCCGTAGAGCAATTCTGAAAAGTAGACTGGAGTCGACAAATGAATTGGCCCAAAGTCACTTTGGATCATGCCAGACAAATTGCACTTTTTGACACAGGGACTAACTTAAACGACCAACCAAATGCTGTGGACATCATATACTAGACTTCAGTAAGGCATTTGACAAAGTGGACCACAACCTGATTCTTTGGCAGAACAGACAGTACCACTGCCAGATGGATTCGCAATTGGCTGACCTACCATACCCAGCATGAAGTCCTCAATGGGAATAGCTACTGGGTCAGAGATGGTATTCAGCAGGTTCTGATCAGTTTTGGAGAACCGGTAGCAGAAATTTTGAGTAGTTCGGAGAACTGGTAAATACCACCTCTGACTGGCCCCGCCCCCATCTATTCTCTGTCTCCTGAGTCCCAGCTGATTGGGAGGAAATGGACATTTTACAGTATCCTTCCCCTGGAGTGGAGATTTTACAGTATCCTTCCCTTGCCATGCCCACCAAGCCATGTCCACCAAGCCACACCCACAGAACTGGTAGTAAAAAAATTTGAATCCCACCACTGGTTAGAGATTAAGGATTTACTCTGGGTCCCCACTTTGTCTACTCTCTACTTGCTCTCTGTCTAAAAGATGAGTAATTATTTGAAGTCACTTCCTTCTGCTTTTTAATTTAAGCATGCATACACAGAGCACATAGAAACCTTTCTCTTGTAGGATGTTGCTAGCTAGACGTTCCCTATGTCTACAATACAGTATATTGTCGGTCAATACATCTCCTTTCTCTTAACACCTGCTTCACTGATCCTTCTTCAGGTTAGATTCATGCTCTAAAGAACATTCACATACGTATATAAAAAGCTTCAGCTTCCAGCAAAACTGAAACAGCATCACTTTCTGAACAAATCTAAGCAGGAAGGATTAGAGTCACTGTAGAATTATCCCCTTAAGGCACAATTCTGACATAAGTGCAGATGTGGATGGTACTGAAAACTGCCAAGAGAGCAAGAGAACTAGCAGGGCTGAACTCTTCTCATCCACTTTCTGGAATAGGTTATCTACTAAGGCAATCAAATCAGTTTTAGTACCGTATTCTTTCTGAAGGCCTAATTGACAAAGGTTCAGATAATTAGTATAATTCGGATATCCCAGAAACTGTAAGGCCAGTATCTTTCCAATTATATGCAGTATTTGAGACATGTCTATAACTGAATAGTTCTCGTAAGCTAGAGAAATCTTTTTAAAATAAAAAAAATTGTAACTATCTCCTTAGGTCATTGGGGAGCACTTAACATGCCATTTTTCTTCACATGGAGCTAACCAGTGGTGGGTTGCCCCCGGTGTGGACCGGTTCTATAGAACTAGTAGTAAAACCAGCGGAGGCTCCGCCCACTGACCCAAACGTCATCAAAACTCTTCTGCGCATGCGTGGGCACAATGCGAAGCAGTAGTAAAGGTAAGTAGAAACCACCCCTGGAGCTAACCCTATCCCAGCTAATTTAAATAAGCAGGAAGGACAAGGCAATAAGCAAGAATATTATTAATTAATTTGAAGATCATTTGACGGCCGTCGCCAGGAGGGCCTTCCACCAGGTTTGCCTGGTTCGGCAGTTGCGCCCCTTCCTTGATCGGGATGCCTTGTGCACAGTCACTCACGCGTTCGTTACCTCTCGCTTGGATTATTGTAATGCTCTCTATATGGGGCTCCCCTTGAAGTGCACTCGGAGGCTTCAGTTAGTCCAGAATGTAGCTGCGCGGGTGATAGAGGGAGCTTCGCGTAGCTCCCACGTAACACCGCTCCTGCGCAGACTGCACTGGCTACCTGTGGCCTTTCGAGTGCACTTTAAGGTGTTGGTTACGACCTTTAAAGCGCTCCATGGCTTAGGGCCTGGGTACTTACGGGACCGCCTGCTGTTACCGTATGCCTCCCACCGACCCGTACGCTCTCACAGAGAGGGACTTCTCAGGGTGCCGTCTGCCAAGCAATGTCGGCTGGCGGCCCCAGGAAGGTCCTTCTCTGTGGAGCTCCCACAGGAACGAAGTTCCCCTGGTCTACGCCAAATACCTGACCTTGGACCTTTCATGAATTGAAAACATATTTGTTTATTCAGGCTAACAAACTTTTAAACTGTTTAGTTTTTAAATTTTAAATTTTATTTATGTTTTAAATTGTGGTTTTTAGATTTTAAATATTTTAATTTCTTGGCCAATTGTGTAATAAGTTTCTTAATTTAGTTTTTAAATTGTATATTGTGTATCTTTTTTAGCCTGGCTGTACACCACCCTGAGTCCTTCGGGAGAAGGGCGGTCTAGAAATTCAATAAATAATAATAATAATAATAATAATAATAATAATAATAATAATAATAATAATAATAATAATGAGAGATACATTGCTGTTATTTTTTAAAACATATTTTCCTTGCTGTCTGTCTCAGAAAGAATGCTATTAGTCTATCAGTTTTTCAGTATAAGTGATGTCATTTTCAACAGCAATTCCTGGCAGATCAATCACTTTTCTTGACTCATTGTAGATTTTAGACAACTTTTTATTAGTTTCAGTTTTGAAAAACCTTGATTTGTCACAGCAACTGAAACAGACATGCACAAAAAAATTCTGACTGTAGTGGTTACAGTGTTTGAAATGTAAATGAGCAATTTTATTCAAAGTATAAAAAAGACAGTTATTTACTTCTTTGGGCATCATACATGACAATTCTATAATTTCTTCCTCTAATTAATTTACATCTACCTCTGATATTTTTGCCTTCAGCCTTTTGCAGTCACTCTTCAACTTCTCCTTGTCTATATGTTTTCTTTGTGCTATATTTGGGTTCATTAATCAACAACTAGATCACTTCTATCTGTACATCTACAGGTAGTCCTCGTTTACCGACTGCACGGTGCAGCAACCATTTCAAGTTACCACAGTGCTGAAAAATAACTTTGTGACCAATTTTTGCATTTATAACTGTTGCAGTATCCCGCAGTCACATGATCGGGTGTGGTATCAGGGGCCGTGGGTGGCTCAGGCTGTAAGACAGCCTGTTATTAAACACAGCTGCCTGCAATTACTGGAGGCTCGAGTCTCACCAGGCCCAAGGTTGACTCAGCCTTCCATCCTTTATAAGGTAGGTAAAACGAGGACCCAGATTGTTGGGGGGGCAATAAGTTGACTTTGTATATAAATATACAAATAGGATGACACTATTGCCTTACACAATGTAAGCCGCCCTGAGTCTTCGGAGAAGGGCGGGATATAAATGTAAATAAATTTTTAAAAAATCTCCATTTGCATGCTTTGCAACTAGTTAATGAAACAGCAGAAGTAAAGTCATAAGTTGCAGTCAAATGAGTTTTTGCTCAGTGAGTGTGGCCCTTTGCTTAACAACCAGGGGGAAAATAAAGTCATAAGCCCATTGCAGTCATGTGATTTTCCACTTAGCAACCTTGGTGTTTGGCAACTTGAGTTGCTGGTTTTAACTGTGGTTGACAAGTGAGGACTATCAGGTATTTACATTCTCTAATTCTCCTCTCCCTCTTCAGGTATCAGGAGGCAAATGGGAAAGGACAAGGGTCCTGCTTGGCCTGTGATGGTATGGGTTGGCAGCCTAGGATGGCACGATAGCATGTTCTACTCTTCCTTCTTGCATTCTTTCTTCAGTCATAACAGGTGGTAAGGAAAAGTTCGGTCTGGAGCAATGTAGAATGAATGGCAGGAGTGGAATGGATGGATACTGGATTGGCACTGGATTGGCTGGGGCAGCTACACAGTTCTGAATTGCAGTGGGCCTTGAGAACAAAGAGAACTCCACAGCACAGATGTTGCATGTTAAAGCTGTGGTCACACACTCTGGCAGCGAGGCAGGATAATAAGCTTCCACAGATTCACAGCAATTGCTTCCAGAGTGCAGTGCTTTTCTCTAGTTGCCCTATCTTTATAGTAACAGCTGCCATCATAGCTCACAGTGTCCTGCTAGCCTGACCTTGTGCATTCAGACTATGCAGGGAAGGAGGCAGGAATGGAGATGATTGTCAGCTTATCCAAGAAAGGCAAGCAAATTTGGATCTAGGGATAGTAGTGATAGCAGGCAGAGAACTATTATGGTCCAGAGATTGCATGGAGGGAAAGATGTGGAAAGGGAGAAGAAATCCTTGCATCAGATTCCCCATTTTTCTGGGTTTGACGAACGAATACCACGAGGATTAGAAATAGGAAATCTAAGTCTCTCATTCTGTGGGATGCTGCTACAGGAGGACGGGGAGGATTTGAGACGTGACCGACTTCTGAACTACCATTCTGTTCACATAGAAATTGCTGATCTTATTTCTTGTTTTCTGGAATATACTGTAATAAAGAAATTGTCTTTAGTTGTGATCTTCCTTGTTTTAGTGAGAGCCCAATACATTATGAAATCTGCTCAGATGTCTGTATTTTACAGTTCAGTCAGGGTGCTGACAGCATCACTGACAGGCAGTGTGAGAAATTCCTCAAGTGCAGTAAGGAAACTCAGAAAACCAGTATGATGTAGTGGTTAAGGCACCAGGCTAGAAACCAGGAAACCATGAGTTCTAACCCTGCCTTAGCCACAAAACCAGCTAGGTGACCTTGGGTCAGGCAGTTTCTCACAGCCCTAGGAAATAAGCAATGGCAAGATTCTGAAACCTTGCCAAGAAAGCTGCAGGGATTTATTCAGTCTCCAGAAGTGAGCACTGACTTAAAAGCACATACAATAAACACACACTAAGGATTTAGGCCACATACACACAGCTGCTTTGCCCTTGGTGTTTTTTTTTTCCATCCTGGACGGCAAAAGAAAATGCCACCCTATATTTTGCTGCCCCCTCAGCGTGCCTTTACACATAGCCATACACATGTCTCTATAGCTTTAACATGCAACATCTGTGCTTTGGAGTTCTCTTTGTTGAAATTCCAACTCCAGTCAACATTATTCAGCATATAAAAACCCTCTTCCAATGGAATGATCGATGCTCTGATTACTGTAACTTTTCCTCTTTTCTTCTTTGCCATTGTATCATCAGCTGATGGAATAAAAAAATATTTCTTGAAAACAGGTAGTCCTCAACTTTATGACTGCTTCTTAGCAATTACTTACAACCTGATTTTGAAGTTACAACAGCTGCACAAACACACTTGCAGTTACCTGATTGTATTTTGGCATTTTTATAGATGATGTCAGCTTTGGAAGCCATACTAGGCCGAAGGCTTCTGCGCTGCCACTTTCTCAAGAATGGGAAAGTGGGAGGTGGGGGGGTTGATAGAAGAGGCCATTAGACATAATAACATTCTTCCTGCTGGTCAAGGTCAGGGCGTGCCTGCATCTGGAAAAGGAGTGGTCAGAGTGATGTCTTGAGATGGGAAGGTTGGCGATTGGAGCATGTGATCGACAGAGGGGTCAAGGAGGGGTAGTTTTCTAGTTTGTATTACTGAGGAAAAACCCGGATCTCCAGATTCGGAGTTTTATCCAGCTGTGCCAGTTTACCTTTGCCAGTAAGAGAACTTTGAAAGATGCTTGCTTTGGAGTCTTTTCTGCAGGAGGGGGTTTTCTGGAACACTGACAGGTGATTGCAGTGACCCACATTACATAACCATGATTTTTTATGGTTTTTTGCCAGTTTCTCGCATTTACTTCTGATTTGTGGCAAAAAACGCCCATTGGTATAGTGGATTTACTTAAAGACCAATGCATTCACTTAACAACGATGGTGTTCACTCAAGGATCACTGCAAAAAATGTTATAAAATTGAGTCCAGTCACATGATGACCCACTTAAGAAACGTAAGAACTTATGACTATAATTCTGGTATAAGTCAAGGACTATCTGTTCACATCATCTGGTCCATTATTCACTCTATTTATCTCTATGAGACTGCAAAGAATTATGACTTTTTGGCTGCCATTGTAAACCACTTAGAGAAGGCTTTAAAACACTATGAAGCATTATATAAGTCTAAGTGCCATTGTTATCTAGAGATAAGTTACAATTCAGTGCATAACTGCTTCGATGAGAAATATCTGTGGGGATTGATGTGACAGCTATAGGTTCCCCTAGAAACACAATGTGAAGAGACAAAATGAGGATCCAGGGTTTTTGTAGGAGCAGTAGCCACTGGAAATAGAATTGCCTATTGGCAGACAAGCTACAGAAAAACTGATTTTTTGCAATCACACTTTCAATTACATGCATAAAGTCAGGCAGGGATTGCTCAGTTTCAAGGCTTCACAAATCATCATCATCATCACCCTAGTTGTTATAAAAGTGCCTGTGGAAGCTGGTTCCACAGTGGTAAGTGAATTTCTGGGGGACCAGACTGAAATAAATTAGCAGAACCACCTAGAATCTCAACATTTCAGGCACAAACCATACCATTTTACCATTTTAGGCCTGATTGCTTCCCTGATACACATTCATCAATTGCTATCATATAGTGTTTAAAGGTTAGTTATTAGGGAAAATACTACTTCAGAGTATGGTATTTTAAACTGTCTCAGATGTGGGATGTCACTGAGATTCCAGTGGAGGCAACGGGACATGTGTCAGGAAGCAATTAATGGGTTGAGATCACTTTAATGGGACATCTCCTTTTGCAAACAGTTGTGGGGCTAAAACTGACTAGGGACTAATGTGTCCATTGCCTGGGCTCTGCTACATGGGTTGGGGAGGGGGTCAGCAACTAATTAGGATAAGTTTGTGGTCTTCACAGAGTACAAAAAGTCCTTGGCCCTTCCTCTCTGGACAAGCTCAGAATAGACATTGAAATCCCTCAGACAAGAATTGTCTGGTAATGCCAAAGCTCAGGCAATTCAGGAACAGTGATGGGCCATTAGGCAACAGAGCAGATAGCACTGTAACAGCTTAAATTGTCTTGGCAACCTAAACATAGCTCTATTTACTCAAAACTGGCTGACTCTCAAATGGCACACCTCTCTCTCCTCCAGTCCTAGCTTGCTAAACCAGGTAGAAACTTAAAGGAGAGACCTCCAAAAAGTAAAAATTTTCCTCTTCTGGCAGCCAGATCTACGATATGCACTACAACACAAGAGTCTAGGATTAAGTTCCAGATAACAGATGTTTTATGAATTACTTTGCCCTAAATTGGAATGATTTTCTACTTTGGAGGGATTTTGAAAAGCAAAAGGAGAAGCAATTTCACTCTTTTCATTTCTCCCAGTCTGGAAAACATTTATTATTTCTGTCCAGTTTGATAATATGATAACATTACCAGTCATATTCCCTGAGGTTCCTAGACAAGGAAGAAAGAGGAAGCAGCGGCCCAAGCTGAAAAAAATGCCTGCATCTGATATGTGGCTTGGCACTGTATTTCAACCTAGGCAATTGTATTTTATTGAAAACCTTAGGGTAAATACAAACCATGGCTTGCATGATATGCGAATGTGGGCTGTGTACACTTTTCTAAAATCAGTGGGACTTATTTCTGGGTAAACATCTCTAGAATTTTATTATTTTATTTTCAATTAGTGGTATATTTGTAATTATTAAGTGCATGATTATTCTTTTATTATTTAAAAAGCAATTAAAATTATATTAAAAAGTGCATGATTATAATTTGTAAAGACATTTAAAATTATTAAATGCAGGAATTCATTCTCTACTTCAGGGGAAATTTAAGTAATAATGGTTAACAAATTAATTATTCAAGTACAAAATTGACATAGTTCTATAAAGAAACAATGTTTTTACTGTTTATACAGTATCCTATTAGAGGATCCTATTAGGAGGCAGATTGGATGTTGAAGTTAAATGTCTATAAATATACTAATCATCATGTGGTTTGTTTGAATTTGTTTGGGTTTTGCTTTGTGTCCTGTGTGATCCCAGTCTCGTGCAGTGGTGGGTTTCAAATTTTTTTACTACCGGTTCTATGGGTGTGGCTTGGTGAGCGTGGCATGGCTTGGTGGGCGTGGCTGGGGAAGGATACTGTAAAATCTCCATTCCCACTCTACTCCAGGGGAAGGTTACTGCAAAATCCCCATTTCCTCCTGATCAGCTGGGACTCGGGAGGCAGAGAATAGATGGGGACCAGGTCAGTCAGAGGTGGTATTTACCGGTTCTCCGAACTACTCAAAACTTCCGCTACCGTTCTCCAGAAATGGTCAGAACCTGCTGAAACCCACCTCTGGTCTCGTGGGTTTATTTCAAAGTGTGAAACTTCCATTACATACTGGGCATTTTGTGACCATCTGTTCAAAGGTTGGTGTGGCTACTAGCCAAAAAGAGGAAATCCCACTTTTGTTTTAACATATTTACTTTGTATTTATTTTATTAGTGTCATCACTGTTCCAGAAAACAAGTAGTAGAAGCAGTGAACAGGAAAAGAAAATTAAAGAGATTGGGCCTTGTTGTATTTCAGGGTTTAGTGACCTGATTTAAAAAATAGATTTCTTGATGTTTCGTCAACTGTGGCTAGCATCATTCTCTGCAGATGCGAATCGTAGTTGTCTGCAAAACATCAGGAAATCTGTTCACTAAACCCTGAAGCCCAATACTGCTGAACAGAACCAGCAGTGAATGCCTGCCTCAGTGTATTAAGAGGATTTATGTGTATGGCCATCTTCAAATGCTGAAAGAATGGGTGTACTGTAACAGATTGTAGGAAGTTAGCACCCACCCTTCTCCTAGAAGAATGAAATATTCTAAGAAATATTAAACCCAGAGCCTCAGCTCTCTCCCCCCCCCAGCAGATATTTTGGTGCTAACCTGTCTACAAGACAAAGGCTGGGCCAGCTTATCTAAACACAAAAAGCATGGCCGTCAGGACATGATAGTATTAGCCTTCACTTAAGATCCAAACCAGGACAAAGTCATTAAGCCATAATAGGAATTGTCCAAAGTCTCTTTATTACATCATCACCCAGCAAGATTCAACTAGGCCTGAGACAACCTACAAAGTTACCCCTGCATGGCCCCATGGGAGTCTGACAATCAATCAGATTACATTTCTTACACAGGAACATGAAGCTCCAAGGCAGGACCCAAGAGAGGGTATAAATTTCTCTCCATCTCTCACCCATGTGCTCTTTTTGCCCAAGACCTCAAACCACGTGGTCCTGTCCACCATTAAACCATCTTTCCAAGAAGTCTCCATGTTTCCAGTGTCTTTCTTCCCACTTGGAATTGAACCAGATGGACATTTCTTCTAACAAGATTTAACAAATTGAATTGGAAGGGACCTTGTAGGTCATCTAGTCCAACCCCCTGCCCAAGTAGGAGACCCTACACTATTTTTGACAGATTGCAATCCAGTCTCCTTGAAAGCTTCCAGTAATGAAATTCCCACAACTTCTGAAGGCAAGCTGTTCCATTGGTTGATAGTTCTCACTGTCAGAAAATTTCTCCTTGTTTCTAGGGTTGAATCTCTCCTTGATCAGTTTCCATTATTCCATCCATTATTCCTTGTCTGGCCTTCAGGTGCTTTGGAAAATAGCTTGACCCCCTCCTCTCTGTGGCAGCCCCTCAAATATATTGGAACACTATCATGTCTCCCCTGGTCCTTCTATTCACTAGACTAACCATGCCCAGTTCCTGGAACTGTTCTTCATATTTTGGCCTCCAATCCCCTAATCATCTTGGTTGCTCTACTCTGCACTCTTTCTAGAGTATCAACATCTTTTTTATGGTGTGGTGATCAAAACTGGATGCAGTATTCTAAGTATAGTCGTATTAAGGCTTTATAGAATGGTATTAGCACCGAAAGGACATACTGACATGAATCTGTCTAACCTTTGCTCTTTGCTTCTGTTAAAGAAGCTGCTTGTGCTATTTTGCTATGGTTAGGAATCATTTGTTAGGAATTCATTCTGCAAGAGAATTGTATCCTTTTCTATCTGGTTTCTCGCTTCTGTAATTTGTTTCAGAGCTAGGCACATCCTTGGAGACAGTTCCCAGGAACATCCTGCTCCATAGATAAGGAGGGCTGCCTGGGAGGATGAACACACAAGGACAAGGGATATTCTGTAAGATAGCAAAGCATGGACAGAGACACAAGGACAAGGGATATTCTGTAAGATAGCAAAGCATGGACAGAGACAAGGGCCTGAACAAAGAATGCTTTAAAAAACCCGTTGGCGACAAATTGGATGAACTTTGTTTCTATCGGTGTAAAATGTTTATAATACTTTGAACCACTCTTGCAGGCTGTGGCTATGTCTTACATGCTTTTGTCTGTGTTTTGGAAATAGTATCACTCATTTTTTACTTTGGAAAAGAATAAAAAGCTGATATTTTTTGCAAGTCTCATCTCAAGTCTCTGTCTTTGGCATCTCAGTGGCCCGGGGAAACTTCTGGGACTTTACAGTACCTTACTTGATCTTGATTGTATCCCTCTGTTAATGCAATTTAGGATTGCATTGGGTTTTTTTGCTGCGGCCGCACACTGTTAGTTCATATTTAATTGGTTGTCCACTAAGACTCCAAGACTTGTTAGGTGTCAAAACCAGCTATTTTGGGAAATTATCGTCCCGTCTCCAACCTTCGCTTTGTGGCGAAGGTTGTAGAGAGTGTGGTTGCATGGCAGCTCCCCCGGCACCTGGAGGAAGTTGTCTATCTAGACCCGTTCCAGTCCGGCTTCTGACCCGGTTATAGCACGGAGACGGCTTTGGTCGCGTTGGTGGATGACCTCTGGAGGGCCAGGGACAGGGGTTGTTCCTCTGCCTTGGTCCTATTAGATCTCTCAGCGGCTTTTGATACCATCGACCATGGTATCCTGCTGCGCCGGTTGGAGGGATTAGGAGTGGGGGGCACCGTTTATCGGTGGTTCTCCTCCTATCTCTCTGACCGGTCGCAGACGGTGTTGACAGGGGGGCAGAGGTCACTTGTGGTGTGCCTCATGGGTCGATTCTCTCGCCTACCCTGTTCAACATCTATATGAAGCCGCTGGGTGAGGTCATCAGTGGTTTTGGGGTGAGTTATCATCTGTACGCTGATAATACTCAGCTGTACTTTTCCACCCCAGACACCCCAACGAAGCGGTCGAAGTGCTGTACCGGTGTTTGGAAGCTGTACGGGTCTGGATGGGGAGAAACAGACTCAAGCTCAATCCCTCCAAGACGGAATGGCTGTGGATGCCGGCACCCCGGTACAGTCAGCTGCACCCGCAGCTGACTGTTGGGGGCGAGTTAGTGGCCCCAAAGGAGGTGGTTCGCAACTTGGGCGTCCTCCTGGATGGACAGCTGTCCTTTGATGAACATCTGGCGGCCGTCTCCAGGAGGGCCTTTTACCAAGTTTGCTTGGTTCGCCAGTTGCGTCCCTTCCTTAACTGGGATGCCTTATGCACGGTCACTCACGCTCTGGTTACGTCTAGGTTGGATTACTGCAATGCTCTCTACATGGGGCTGCCCTTGAGGTGCACCCGGAGGCTACAGTTAGTCCAGAATGAGGCTGCGCGAGTAGTAACGGGAGCCGTTCGTGGCTCCCATGTAACACCACTACTCCGCAGTCTGCACTGGCTTCCTGTGGTTTTTTCGGGGCGCTTCAAGGTTTTGGTTACCACCTTTAAAGCGCTCCATGGCTTAGGACCCGGGTACTTACGAGACCGCCTGCTGTTACCCTTTGCCTCCCACCGACCCGTACGCTCTCACAGAGAGGGTCTCCTCAGGGTGCCGTCCGCCAAACAGTGTTGGTTGGCGGCCCCCAGGAGTAGGGCCTTCTCTGTGGGGGCAGTGACGCTCTGGAACTAACTTCCCCCTGGCCTACGTCAAGTGCCTGATCTTCGGACCTTCCGTCGGGAGCTCAAAACACATCTATTCATTCAAGCGGGACTGGCATAATAGTGTTGAATTTTAATTGGGGTTTTGTGAATTTTAAAATTTAAAATTTAAATTTTAATTATCAGCCTTTTATAATCTGCTATGTTTTAACTGTTGTTTTTAATTGTATATATTTTGTGTTTTATTTTTTGGCTGTACACCGCCCTGAGTCCTTCGGGAGAAGGGCGGTATAAAAATTTAATAAATAATAATAATAATAAAAACTGTTGCAGGGTTTATGCATTTGGTCATTCTGGTTTGCTGGAGATGCTACCCCATGGAAGGACTGAGGCGGCTTTTATGCTATCCAAACCATTGGTCTGAATGGGGCTCCAGATTCACATTTCTTTTACATTCTTAGTTTAAGGGACCCTAAGAACTCAGCCAACTCTGAATTATTTAACAAACCATGAGGCAAATCTTGGCTTCACTGGTGTCATTCCCATATTGCGCTTAATTATAGTTTATTTTAATATGAAGGAGTTCCAACTGACCAGGTCCACAAAACCCCATAAATAGTTTTAAGGCAGTGTGTATTCTTCACACACCAATAAAAAAGTAGCAATTTTCTCTATACGGGCGGAAAATTTTTATGGTGGAATTCACTTCAGGCTGAAGGAAGACAGCACTGACGAGGGAAAAAAACAAAACAAAACCCGGGAACGACCAATCTTGGACGGTGCCGGGAAGCAGCTCCACAGCAAAGATTCGGGTCTCCCTCCCGCCAGTAGGGGGAGGAGCGTCAGGAGGTTTCAACCCGCCTTCCCTCTGCCTCCATGGTAACCAATCGCCACCGCTACGGTCCCGCACGCGCGCCAACGGGCCGAGGGACCCAGAAGGCGGTGTCCCCCCCGCCGTCTCTTTTCGCGCCCCGCGCGCACGAGCACGCGAAGGCGGCGGCCCCTCCCTGCCGTAGGCCCAGCAGCTCCATCCTCTTTTTTTTTTTTTCCCCTTTTGCTTTTTTTAGACTCAAGCAAGGATTAAGCTTTCGAAGACGGAGGATGCGATACCCGCCCTCCCCGCTCAGAATCGCGAGCCCCTGGAATTCCTAACAGACGTTTTCCTCCACCCCAGGTGAGCAAGTCGAGAGGGGGGGCCCCCCTTGGAAAGAAAAAGATTTTCTTTTCGAGAAGCATGATGGGAGTTGTAGTTTCACTGGCGGTCGATTTGTCTGGCTGCTCGGAGACAGCGGGCTTCAAAGGATTTACAGATGCCGGCGATTCCCCATGTGCCTTTTGGGAAGGGCGGGGCGGGGGAGATGAGGGAAATCAGGTTTGGGATGCTCAGTTGCTTATTCTTAAGGGAGGGTGAGGAAAGACGTGTCTTTCTTTACCTGTGCAAATGGATGGAGTTCGGCGCGGAGCAGTTGTGGCTAGGATTGGGTCCCAATTATAAGGGCGCAGAGAAGTCCCTCTTTAATGATGGGGAGTGGGGGTGGGAGGGTCAGTTTTAAGGCCTGATCGTTTGGGATTTCCTCCTCCAGTCTGACATCCTATAGATTTATGGAATTCGGTTCCCTCCATTCTCAGCTAGTGGCACAGTATATACACAGGGTGATGGGGGCTGCCAATGCAGCACCTTTCAGGGTGGCTCCTGTGCTGCAGGATCAGAGATATCCGGATAAATGGGATACAGCGGTGGTGGTGAGACAGAAATTTAATCAGCAGTATTGCAATGGCTGCAAATCGAAAGGAATAGTGGGGACAAGAGGAGTGGCATACCAATCACGACGCTCACCTTCATGATAAAACAAGGTTCTATGAAGCAATAAATAAAAGAGTAAAATAATGAGCAAAAGAAATTACAGGCATGAGATAAGGAAGGAAATTCTGGTTTTCACTTTTATTAATGTATGTGTCATATTTATATGACGACTCATCTCACAAAAATATACGCTCCATGTTTTTCTGTCTTTGCAACCATCCTTTATTTCAGCCCATGGATCGCAAGGTCTCTGGAATAATTCAGTGGCAGGCAATCCAACAATCAATTGATTTCACCATATCTATACAACTTTGTACGTTGCCTTTTGTTCTGTATAGTTTCATCTCTTTGAGGATATTATGAATTCAATCTATTATTTTCTGTCTTCTTTCCCTTGATGTGTTCACTCCTTAAAACCAGTTTATAATTTGGACTTTTCTTCAGTACATTTCTTTCATGCTTGCTTGCTCACTTGTGTCCATTCATCACCCATTCATTATTGAGCCTATGTTTTATTGTTTTACTACATCTTAAATACTCCATTCTCTCTGCACTCAATTTTCTTTTATGTTTCTCTTGATACACCCAACTCTCACTTCCATGGAACAGAGTGGGAAGTTCTATGTAGCACAGTGGACTGAAGCACTTTCTTACACACAAGAACTTGTCTCAACAACACACAACAAATCAACAACATTATACTCGTTCTAGTTTTTTGCCTCATTTCTATAACATGCAATCACTAATTCCTTTTTCCATCAGTCACAATTACTGTATGTTGGTCTTTAGTGCATTAATTTTCAAATCCATACTTTACCAATTGTTGCTGATTATTTGGGTTCTCAGCCAATAACATGATAATGTTTGCACACACAAATACATATACATTTATCTTCCCAACCGAAACACCTTTAAACATCACCATAAACATTCCTTCTGTATTTGAAAGAAATACATACGTATTATATTTTATTTATAGATACATATACATACCCTCAATAACTAAGGACATCATCACACTTTCGTATTTTGCTCCAAATTTTATATTAAACCATTTGTTATGCATTCTATTTATTAACAGATGTGTTTGATGTCTATCACATCCTGTTTATTTTGTATTCGGCTTTCAAATTTCAATTCCCTATTTGGCAAAACTTTTCATAATTCCAACCTATTTGCTTTCTTAATATCTAAGTCAACAAACATATAATACTTTTCACATAATGCATTTTAGGAAAATAGAGAAGGTGTAGACTATCAGTTTTACTTCTATATCTGCCCACTCAGTAGCAATCCCTGCTAAAATTAAAGCAAATACTGCACTGGTCAGTTTTGGTGCATTCTGGCTTGTATGCCACAAGTGCAGCCCATCTTAGTTTTACTCTAAGTAGTTCATGTGTTCTAGGAAAGAGAAGAAAGTTGTGGTTAGAAGAAATTAGTGAGCTCATAAAGAGAATCAAGAAAGGCAGTGTATAAAACAGATACGGTGGAATGGATGCAAAGATGATTTGCAGTGGTAAAAAGATAAGGAGAGGTATAATGGAATCATTTCATTTTTCTTTAGCTAGAATCCTTTCATTTTTCTTATCTTATGTCTTTAATTTCTTTGTCTTATTGTTTTATTCATTTCTATACTTATATTATGGTTTATCCCAAAAATGAAAGCCTGATGGGTATGTGTATATGTACAGTACCATATAATTTCTTCCTCCAATAAAATTTGCTAAATGTTATGGGATAGAAAACATTACAATCAAGGTATGATGTGTGAGATCATTGTTCATGACTCAATTTCTCAAAATTGTATTTGAAACTATTATTTCTCAGATATCATTTTAAAGAACTTGACAGTTAATATAATTCTATATGTGGTAATTCGCTTTTGTATTGCCTTTTCTCTAACATCTAATGTAAATATTTAAAAGAGCACTGCACACCAGAACAACTAGACACAAGAACAGTTTTTTCCCGAAGGCCATCACTCTGCTAAACAAATAATTCCCTCAATACTGTCAAACTATTTACTAAATCTGCACTGTTATTAATCTTCTCATCGTTCCCATCACCAATCTCTTTCCACTTATGACTATATGACTGTAACTTTGTTGCTGGTAATCCTTATGATTTATATTGATATTGATTATTCCTGATTGCTTATTTGTACCCTATGATTATCATTTAGTGTTGTATCATTAAGTGTTAAATTGTACCCTGTGACCATCATTTGTGTTGTAAATATTGTACCTTGATGAAGGTATCTTTTATGTACACTGAGAACATATGCACCAAGACAAATTCCTTGTGTGTCCAATCACACTCGGCCAATAAAAATTCTATTCTATTCTATTCTATTCTATTCTATTCTATTCTATTCTATTCTATTCTATTCTATTCTAAAGATCTCAAGATTCATGTTTGGGTTTGGGATTTTGTAATAAAAAGAATGGAAGTCATAGCAGTCCCTCAATATATTTTTTTCAGAGTTCTTTTGTATGTTTCAGGGACCACATATATATACCACATATATGCGGTGTTGAATTATGATTGATATATGTGAATCAGCTACAGAATTTAATTCCATTTATTTAACTATTCTGTGCAATATCTGGATAGGGTTTTTCCTTGACCATAGCTTAGTAGGAATTTATGTGTGCATTATTTGATGAGATATGTAGGCTTGTATTTTAATGTGCACAGTTGTTAGTGTGAGATTATTTTTGATAATAGTATTGTAGAATTGACCTTAATAAATATTAGGCCCATGGATAGTAATAAAGATGAATAACTAAATTAAATCTATAATGTTAGTCCTTCACACCCTAGTAATAAATTAATATTTCCTATATTCCAAGGTATTCTTTTATCAGAAGACATCTGATAAATACTATATGACAGAATTATCCTAAAATACACAAATTTTAATTTTTTGCTTGAAAACCCAGAGATTCTCACACTGAATCATCCATAAAGTACTGTATTTTTCGCACTATAAGACACAGTCCCCCCCCTCAAAAAAAGTGGGTGAAAATGTCTGTGCATTTTATAGAGTGAATATTGTGGCAGGGAAGGCAGGTTGGTGTGGTGGCGGTAGTCGCCGTTTGTCATCACCGGCGCCGTTCGCCACTGCCGGGGAACATTGGAGCCTTTGCTGATTGGCAGTTTGATTGGCCACCTGGAATACCGCTGATCAGCTGTTCTAGGTATTCTTATGATTGCTGCCGACCATAATGGGCAGAGAAAGAAACTCAGGAACCTCCCTGACTTCTCAGGC
Organism: Ahaetulla prasina; assembly: GCF_028640845.1. Taxonomy (NCBI): domain Eukaryota; kingdom Metazoa; phylum Chordata; class Lepidosauria; order Squamata; family Colubridae; genus Ahaetulla; species Ahaetulla prasina. The sequence goes on along the minus strand of NC_080543.1, from coordinate 29,148,518 downwards.
TGAAAAAGAGATGATGGTAGATTTGTACAACCAGACTTGCTAGATTTTGTTAATATAGCCTTATAATAAAGTAGAATGAGCTCATCTGGTCATGTGTCCTATCTGATATAGGTAATCCTCAACTTGCGACCGGTCACTTAGTGACCATTTGAGGTTATCATGAACCTCCCTGGGTTCTGAAATTCCCCTGGTGCTCCCCATAAGCCCTGCCAGATGTCCCGCAGCCAGCAATTCCTCATCATCTGAACTGGCAACCAAGGGAGCCATCAGATGGCATAATTTTCTGCAGTTTAGATCCATGAAGTATAGTGTATAGGAACCATAATCTCGGAAACTTAAAAGTTTCATTTCCGAAAAAGGATTTTGATGTTTTGATTTGCATGATTTAATCATTGAAAAAAGTGCTAATAGGGGCTTTATTGTATGTAAGGTAAGAAATAGAAACAGATGGGAACCAGTGACGGAATGCAATTCACTGGTACAATTCTCTTAATGCAACTCTGCTGATAGAGGACTTTTGACATGGATCTTATTGCGTGATTTGTCTTTGGTCTAAGTTGGTTGATTTAATGCCAACATGGAATATGCATGTAATTTATCCACTATCAAGCTGAGAACTATCTACTTTTAAATTCCGTTACCCCAGTTTGAAAAGATGTAATGACTGCTAGAAATAAACCTAACATCAGAGAGGAAGGTATTAGCAAACATGGATCAAAGTAGCCATTGTGCAAGGAGATAGAAAATGAATAGTCTCCTTTCTATGGTTTGAGATTTTAGGGAACTACATTTTGAGGTTCCAAGAATTCATTTGTTCCCCCCTAGCTCTGAGGGCTCTAGGGAATAAACCTCACCTCAACCAAATTGCAACATTTATTATCACAGGAAAGAAGCCTAGAAAATAGAGAGAGAAGAATTGTATTACAGGTAGTCCTTGACTTACGACCAAAATTGAGCCCAAAATTTCTTGCCACAGTTGTTGAGTGAATCATTGCAGTTATTAAATTAGTGATACGGTTGTTAAGTGAATCTGGTTTTCCCCATTGCTTGTCAGAAGGTTAAAAAAAGGGGTGATCACATGATCTCAGGACACTGCAACTGTCATAAATCTGAGTCAGTTGCGAAGCATTTTAATTTTGATCATGTGACCATGGAGATGGTACAATGATCGTAAGAGTGAAAAGTGGTCAAGTCATCTTTTTTCCATACCTTTGTAACTTTGAATGGTCACTAAAGGAGCTGTTGTAAGTCGAGGACTACCTGTACTGTAACTGTCTGTATTCTGTTGGGTCTGATTTCTAGGATATAATTATGGTTTTACGATGTTACAGTTTTGTAAATGTATTTATTTATTTACTATAGTTGCTTTATTTTTTGCATTTATTGCTGTAAACCCCCTTGGTAGTAAATAAAGCAATCCAGTAAATAAACAAAATAACCCAATTTAATTTTGTCTAAGCGCTGTTTGTTGAATGGCAGTCCTGACACATCCCTTAAAAGTTAACTGGGGTCCTCAGCCTGGCTTAGAACATTTCTTGATATGGATATTCTTTCTGATACAGAAAAACTTTTTATTTTGCTGGAATGTATTGGTTGATGGTTCTTGAACTATACAAATTTTTAAGGACGTTTCTTGTTGTATCACGTAAGTTGTAATGTTGAATTGCGTCGCCATATACCAAATATAATTGGGTGACATCAGCTTTTCTTCAGCCACGCATTGAGAAACTATCTATATGGATTTGCTGTATCTCAAGTGAATTAATTTGTTTGGATTATGTTCTGAACAGACGCCAGCTACCAGCAATTAATAGTTCAGTACATTCAAATGAAACAGCTTTGTTTGCAATATCATGTAGCTCATGTTTTGAGACTTTTTTTTGGAAGACTAAAGCATATATAAACAAAATAGGGCAAACTTGTTGGCTTTTGAGATTGTGAGGGTTTTTTTTTTTTAAACTTCTGGGATTAGAGAAGATTGAAGATTATTTTTATGGAGCAATTAAGTTTTGGAAGGAAGCTAGTAGTCTTTATCATTCAGCTCCGTTTATATATGAATGCTACAAGCTGCATTTCCTGGTGATGTAATACATTGTTTATACATGTAGGTCATTCACATATTTTATTTATGAAGATTACCTATCCCCCATCAGAAACTGGGTTAGCATTTAGCATTTTCATGAAAAAAATTCAAAGTGATTTCCTAGAAATGTTAACCTTATACAATTAGTACAAAAATATAAAAAAAGCAAAGCTAATAGTGAATGAAAAGAGATAGGGAATCAGAGAGCTAGAACTCACTATGGCTATTTGTCAAATTTCTTAGTTATAAACCCATGATTTTTCTGTATTGAGCTGAAAAATCCATTTCTTAAGGATGTATTGTGTGCATTGCAATTTGGAAGAGGAAAAATGAAGACGTATAACATATAGTGTTAAGAATTTAGCTGCCATTTTTATTTCAGAATATCAGATTTCTAGTCCTGAATATACAGTACTGGTAGCAAATACGTGGACAGTTCTTGCTGAAATTTCAAAAGTAAAAAAATAATAATGATCGTATAGATTCTCTAGAATGATTGATAGGTTTCATAACTAGTATAACAAAACAATAACACACACTTTAATAAAAATTGCAGTTATGGTTCTAAGTGAAAGAAAGTTTTTTGTCCCAAAGGGTAATTTAATTTTTACTGTGTTATTTCACATTGTATTTTAGGTTTTTCAAAGAAGATGAATTTGGCTGAGATTTGTGATAATGCTAAAAAAGGAAGAGAATATGCACTACTTGGAAATTACGACTCTTCCATGGTTTATTACCAGGGTGTCATCCAGCAAATTCAACGGCATTGTCAATCGATCAGAGACCCAACATTAAAGGGCAAATGGCAGCAGGTACAATAACAAAAGGTTTAAATGCAAATGTTTAATTGCTACTAATGTTTCTTATGTAGTGGAATAACAATATGAAAATGGAACTCACTGAAAGACAATATGACTCTATAATGTTAACAAATTAAGAGCAGAAAATGTCCCTTCTGTTATTAAATGTTCTTGACCATCAGATAAATTAAAATTTTTCTTAACAGAAAAAATAGATTATATTTCCTGATCAGAACTCGCTAGATTTGCCATGCCTAATAAGGAACCTTTCTGAACAGGAAGTGCTACTTGGGATATACAGTTCCTTATATATTACATAAGCTGAAGAGGACATTTGTAGAAGGTGCCCTTTCAGCTGTTCTGCATCCAAAATTAGAAAGCAGGATTTCATTTAGCAATGATGTTTTTCCATAGTGATGCCTGCTCTGTGCAGAATGACATCTCTATGATATGCCCGAATCCAACACCAATTTGTTCTAGTGCTTTTATCTGTTTATGTTAGTTGTTCTCCAACTTCTTTTTCTTATAAATAATGTTGTTCCTTTTATGAATTGTTACATTTTATATCATTATTTGATAATATTGCTGCTGATCTCTTCAAGAATTATGCAAATTATGGAAATGTGGGATTGGAAGTACCCATTTATTTATCCCATTTATGTGTTGCCAAATCTGCCATAGACATTCAGAACTTAATAATAAATAAATAAGTAATTAATATATCATGGTAAATATCAATAAAAGCAATTAACACATCCACAATAATCTATAACCAGTAAAAATCAGCACCATAATGAAATAATAATCTTGTTCATTATTTTGTATAATCATGATTAAAAAAACCACATAATAAAGATACCAAATATGGCAACAAGCTGCTAATTACTGGATGCCATCCATCTGAAGTAACTTCTGGAACCTGTAACGGCAGAGCCATACTTAACTTTCAAGGAGACTCTCTTCTGTAAGACAGATAGTTACAACAGGAGAACGGTACTTATGGGGAGCAACCAACCAAGTGCTTCTCCTGAGCTGAACATACAATACAGACCAATTCTGGTTGGAGAAGGCATCCTGCAGGTGGGCACCTAGCCGTATAGGTCAGTGCCAGTACTTCGAAATATTAGTTGGCAGTTGGTGATCGATATCTGCCAATAAATGGACTGCCACATTTTGAACCAATTTCCAAGTGGTTTGCAAAGAAAGCCCCAAGCAGAGTGCATTATGGTAGTCCAACTGATCGTAATGTGGGCGTGAGTCATAGTTGTGGGATCCTAGTGGTCCATGGGTTTGCAAATGGCGTATCAGCCAAAGCTGAAAAAAAGCCCTTCTAAGAACATTTTTTACCTTTCCTTCAGTTGTAGACATGAGTCTGGGAGAACCCCCCAATGGCAGACCAGAGCCTTTGGTGTAGTGCTTCTCTTCAAGAGGCAGTACTGGAGCTGACCAAGAATCTTGATGAATGAAATATAACTCCATCTTATTTGGGTTAGATTCAGCCTGTTTTGCCCCAATTGGACCCTTATACCCTCTTGATACTAGGAAAAAAGTTTCCATAGCAACATCACTGCAGCCCAGGATAGCAGCATGCCTATCCCAGCTTACTGATGATATTTCATCCTGAACTGACAGATTACTTCTTCCATTCGCTTTGTGCAGATGTTAAAAAAGAACTGGGATGGTGGTGAAAGAAGTTAACCCTGCAATACCTCCCTAGGATTTATTAAGCCAACTGAAACTGCTTACTAAGGAAGGGGTGATACTGCAGAATAGGACCTCTGGCTCTCACTCCATTACAGTTCAGAACATACATGGTCGCCACGATGTAAAAAAGATGTTGAGACTCTAGAAAGAGTGCAGAGAAGAGCAACAAAGATGATTAGGGGACTGGAGGATAAAACATATGAAGAACGGTTGCAGGAACTGGGTATGTCTAGTTTAACAAAAAGAAGGACTAGGGGAGACATGATAGTTGTGTTCCAATATCTTAGGGGCTGCCACAAAGAAGAGGGAGTCAGGCTTTTCACCAAAGTACCTGAGGGTAGAACAAGAAGCAATGGGTGGAAACTGGTCAAAGAAAGAAGCAACTTAGAACTAAGGAGAAATTTCCTGACAGTTAGAACAATTAATAAGTGGAACGACTTGCCTTCAGAAATTGTGAATGCTCCAACACTGGAAATTTTTAAGAAAATGTTGGATAACCATCTGACTGAGATGGTGTAGGGTTTCCTGCCTGGGCAGGGGGTTGGACTAGAAGGCCTCCAAGGTTCCTTCCAACTCTGATGTTATGTTATGTTATACCACAGCGATTGATGGAATTGAAGGCTACTGAGAAATCCAATAGGGCCAAAAGCTTTACAGTGCAAGTCCTCCTAGGGGGTCATCCCCCAGTATTATCAGTTCTATTCCTGTTCCTTGCCATACCGGAACCACAATTGAAAGCTATTCAGAACATTCTAAGGCATTTGGTGTCTGAATTTCCGCCTGAACTTTATGACACTGAGTCCAATTTCATGTTCTGTTCAAGAATCTAGACTACATCTAGATTCCTGTACAAATGAAAGAGGTGTACAGATGTTTTAAAAATGGCTACTTGCTTGGAATCGTAGCATTACAGTATTTTGTGTATTCTGCTTTCAGGTTCTTCAGGTATTGTAACATCTCCCCTCACTTTTCTCAAAGCTAAACAATCACAGTTCATTCAATTTCTCTTCATAGGATTTATGTCTCATCCTCTTTTCATCCCCATTGTCCTTCTCTGAATCCTTCTTAAACTGAAGTACCAGAAGGATAGAGTATTTGAAGTGGGGTCTGATCAAAGCAGAATAAATTAAAATTATTGCTCCTCTTGACTGGCAAGAACAGCTGCAGAAGAGACTTGTCTCCTCCCTGTGTAGAGAGAGTAAAGAAAAAAGACACAGGAAGTCTTTGTCCTAATGTACACAGAGATATTGGTTCTAAACTGAAGATAATTAATTCTCTTGTTGGAATTCATGTATCACTACTGCTTTCATCTGAATAAAGCTTGGAAAAAAACACAACGATTTGTGTTTGGGGAAGGAAATCCCTCACTTCAGGCAGCATGCAAAGATCTGACAACTGTTCTCTGACATGAGTGGTTGCAGTGGGTAACAGGATGAAGGACGGGAGAAAAAAAAAGGCACTTGGGATATTGGGAGCAGTTGAGACATTGGCAGTGGGTGATGGGAGGGAAGGGAAAGCATTGGGAAGTCTAAGGGGATTGACTGATGGATGGGATTTGCTGCTCTGGGAGCTGCTTAAAAGAGAAGAGAGAGAGGTGGAGATGCACATCAGCCTACTTCTTGTAAAAATGGTTCTCAAGTTATAAGCTGTTTCCAAAAAGCCAGTAAGCGCAGGTTGCCTCTCCTTTATAAAAGAGATGAACTTCCCCTCTTTTATACATAATCCTCATGAGAAAGAAGAGCTCTTTTCACTCAGTTTCTCTCTCTCTCTCTCTCACACACACACACGTTTCTGATTTGAAAGTTTGGTATTCACCAGAATTCTTTTTATTTCAGCCTCCTTAATAATTGTATGAATTTGAAGTCAAACGTGTTGGAATTACATGATTACTGTAATCAGCCCAGGTTGCTGTAACCAGCCCAGTTTCAGCCCAGGTTGCTGCCTGAAGCCTGGCATCTGCCTCATGAAATCAAGCAAGGATTTCTCTGGGTATTGATCACCCCAAACCTGGAACAACAAATATACTTGGGGATTTATGTCTGCTGACCTGTATTTATTTATATATTTATTTGAATTTATTAGCCTCCCAGCTCCATTGAACTAAACTGTACTGGTTGCCCCGAAATAGCCTGGCAAAACAAGAATGTAATAATTTCTTCTGGGTTTGAAAGAAAAGATATTCTCCTTTTTGTGCATACCTCTAAATGTAAATTCAATAAGTCAACAGTTAAATGCCAGAAAGAAATAACGATGAAGAGATGAACATAAGTTAGGAGAAAATGCAATTGATTGCTTTGATTAAAATTGCTTTGATTAGAGTGAGAATTAAAGGTTTAAGGCAGTCTTTTCAAGGCATTGACATCAAATCATGCTTATGAATCTGGGGGGTACAGAGAATAGGCACACCTGTCACTGAGATAAACAAATGAATGCATAAGCTTGTATAACCTAAAATGCATAACCTAAAATGTGTAACTTCCCTACATGTTAATATACACGGAAATACAAAAAAGTACATGCCACAAATATATAGTCATATATTTATATACCCAGGTTTTTACACAAACAGCCCCTGTCTTACAGATTTCTTGAAGCCTGAGAAAGCAAGTAACGCTTCTCAATAGTCACTTAAAACATCTGAATATTCAGGAAAATGCTCAGCTACCTCTCCATCTCTCAAATAGTTAGAAGGAAAAAGGACTAAGTTCTGCAGCACTTAGCAACAGGGGCTAGCTACATCAGTGGTAGTCAACCTGGTCCCTGTTGCCCACTAGTGGGCGTTCCAGCTTTCATGGTGGGCGGTAGGGGTTTTGTCCGATACTGAAGCACTTTCCTTTTTTTTAATTTAATTGACTTTTTAAAAAAATTTCATAGCATTATTTAAAAACATTTTCATTAGGTTTTCATAAAATTCCCCGTGACAAATTAAATTTCTGAAAATATTCTATTTGTATTGTCCGCACATAAGTTTAGTTCACGTTATGTAACTGAAACTAAATGGCGCTATAATGCGACCACCGCAAATAAAAGAGCCTCATCCCAGAATAGCTTGCGCATCTCCCCCCACACCACCCAGCTGTAACAGACAGGCAGAGCTGGTAGCCGGTGTCCCACCCCAAACCCAATCCATGATGCGCAAGAGGCATGCGCAGACGATGATACATGGCGCATTACTGTGGAACCGGTGGGCGGTTAGAAAATTTTACTACTAACAGAGATACAAAAGTGGGTGGTATAAAAAGGTTGACTATCCCTGGGCTACATGAAAGGAATCTTGAGATCTTTGTAACCGAATCTCTTTTTCCTTGCAAAAAATTTGCGAGGAAATTTATGTGATAACTTCATAAGAATCTTCTATTCCGCTGCACTTTGTACCATTGGCAGTAAAGCAAGACATTTCTAGAACCTCTGCTCAAAAATAAGAATAAAGTTATGGGATCATTTTTTTCCCTTCTTGAGAAGAGGGAGAAACTCGCTATCCTACTGGGATGGGCAGCAGTGCTGTGGTAGTTTTGATCTGGTGGCAAAGGAAGCAAAACTGAGGGAAGTGGGGTTTCTGGGGTACATAGCAGTGACCTGGTGAGTTGTGTTTCTGATTGAAAATTAAGGGGAATGTTTGATCTAGCAGAATTGTAAAATTCACTTTATGTTCTAAACCTTCCAGCTCTGCTGGTGAAATCAAACAATAAGCAAACGGGCAGTCCTATCCAGTTGGTCATATGAGGTGTATAAAACAGGAATGATGCAGATCTTAGCCTGGCTCAGCCCTTGTATTAGAGTGACTTGAGTTTTATTCAGTTTAATTTGCCTTGCGCAAAGAATACCAGAAATCAACAGTTCCCCTCCAGATTGTCTTTTGTTTATACCAACAGCAGTTTTAACCACTCTACTTTAAACTGCACGCTATAATACCTTGCAATTTAATTTTTGAATGGCTTCATATTTATTTGTTTTTCAGGTTCGGCAAGAATTATTAGAAGAATTTGAACAAGTAAAGAGCATTGTTAACACCTTAGAGAGTTTTAAAATAGACAAGCCTACGGATATTCCTGTATCTTATCAAGATGAACATTTTAGAGATCCAATTGTGTGGCCACCTCCTGTTCCAGCTGAGCACAGGTAATTGGGTTTAAATAGGATGGCATGTTTACTTGCAAGCAGTAGCAACTAAATTTTTGAGAGCTAATAGTATAATGATTGAGAAAAGAGCTGTTTTACCTTATTACTCCTTTCCCCTTTTTAAAATGTGAGCATTGACTATAGAATCATGTCAAACATTTGAATTATTATTCATAACCTAGTATACTAGTTAACGTTAAGGTCTGTTCTTTTTCTGTGACTATTGCTGTTAGTATGATGGTTGCTAAAAACGAAACTTCAGTTTTAATTACAGATTTTCATGGAAGACTTTACCAAAATATTATTATTTTCAAAACCATTCTAACCACAATTCCTAGATTCCAGTATGCTGGACTATTGAAAACCTTAATTTAGTTTGGAGTTCACACATAATTGTAGCTAAGTTTCATTAATTACAGTTTGATGCGATGCCTGAATTGAGCTTCTGGTCCAATTCTTTCTTGTAACTGTTGTTATCAGACTGTATTGCTAACTCCCCAGCCTTATTTTTTTTCATCTTTCTACTTTTTTTCCCTAGCATCTGTCTCTATCTCTATAATTTTCCCGATTTCCTAGTTCCTGCTCCATTTTTTGAGATGTGTATGTAGTTTTTCAATGTCTTCACTTAGTTTTTATCATCATCATCTGCACAGCAATGAAAATGGATGAAAGGGTATGCTATGTGGATACAAAGAACTGTGTAGCTGTGAGGTAGCATACCCTCCACCCCAAAGTGTAGCCTGGTTCCTTAGAAATCAAGACATGCAATTTGAACATTAGCTTTCTCCAGTGTTGAGAAAGTGTTGAGCAGCTTTCCTCACTTGTGGCAGTTTTCAAAACTCATAAGAGTTTTCAGTAGTGGCTATGCTGTTTTGAAATTCTGGATATAGTATATATGCAAGGGTGGGTTCTACTTACGTTTACTACCGGTTCACAATGGGTCCCCGTGCGCTCGCTTTGCTCGCTCACGCGTGCTTGTGCATGCGCAGACGCTTCCTGATGACATCTGGGTAAGTGGGTGGAGCCTCCCACCAGTTTTACTAACGGTTCTTGTGAACCGGTCCAAACCGGGGGCAACACACCACTGTATATATGTATCTGGAGGACACTGTGTTGGAAAGGCTGAAATTGATTAGCAGTACAAGATGGAAATAATTTTACTCATCTTAGCAGTTTCTTATGTGCTTTCTTCACGTGACACAGAGTCCCACCTCAGATAAAACGACCCAATCGAGAAGTGAAACCTCTGCGGAGAGAATTGCCAGGATTACAACGGGGACCTGTGGGCAGAGCTCAACCAATATCAAAAAATGAAAAACCTGCTAGTAGTCGAGAGAGGGAATCTAAAGGAAAAGGGAAAGATGAAAAGGTAAGGGTCTAGAGCAGAGGTTTCTAACTTATATCCTGCGGCACCCTGAAGGCATTTTCTGTAACTCACAAGAATGCTTTATAAGGGAAAGAATAAGCCATACAGGCTTATGTTTTTTGACTGGTGAGGTCAAGGTCAACAGAAGGAGGCATTGCTCTCTGCCCATTTTTTGTGATAATGACGTGAGGTGAAAGCAGACTAAACAGATGGGCAGCAGACAAGAAAGGAAGGAAAGGAAGGGTGCTACCTTGACTGTAGTCCAGAACAGTAGAAAACGTCACATTCACTATACACACATACAAGAGAGCAACTGTTGGAATTAGGGCAGCAGTTTGCCAGGTTCAGTCACGCGTAGGCGCAGGCACAGATTATAAAGCTATGATCTTCACTGGTTCATTGCAGATACTAAGACCATTGGCTCTAGACTGAGAAGAAATTGGGACTGTGCTCTCAGAATGGGTAAGCCAAGAAATATCTGCACTCTTGGTCCTGGATTTAGGTGGTGTCACAGACAAGGCAAGGGGTAGAGCCAGCTCTTTATAGCTACTATCTTATCATCATCCCAATATGCTATATTTAATTTATAAATAGTCCAGAAACAAGTGAGATAGAGTCCTTCCTTCCTTCCTTCCTTCCTTCCTTCCTTCCTTCCTTCCTTCCTTCCTTCCTTCCTTCCTTCCCTCCCTCCCCTAATAATGTATTTCCCAAAGTTGGTTGGATTTGGTCTTGCATGTAGTAGGCATTTATGTTTTGAAAGTAACTCAAAGGAAATACAGTCCTCAGAAGAAGAAGAAAGTATTACCCAGAAAATAATTCAATTCTATTTTGATTAAGCTGGGCATATCTAAACAACTCCTGTGTGCTACTTATTCTGTCACTCCCACAATGGTCATCTGGCCTTCAGATCTTTCAAATTTTCATTTTTTATGAAAGATAATATTGGAAATCCCTTGTATTTATGATGGCTGGTTACTGGTTTTGGTTCATCCCACAACTACAGTTCATCAAATTAATCTGAGTAGAAGCCAGGTAATTGTTTAAGAGAAGAAAAATAAATATAGATGAATACTTAGTGTTTCTAACTCCTTTATCCAGGGAAAGAAGATCCCCCAGGATGGTGGTGGTGACAGTGAAATTCAGAAATTTGATGGAACAGGATATGATAAAGATCTGGTTGAAGCTCTTGAGAGAGATATTGTATCAAGAAATCTAAGTATTCATTGGTATAGTAATTCTTCTGTAAAATGAGATATATTAATATTTATTGTGGATACATATCCAGAAGATGTTAACATTTGGGCAATGATTGTATTTATTTTGTAGTAACTGCTGATATTAAGAAAAACTCAAGATTTGTTGCACATTAAAGATTAATGGTTTTGTAAAGCTTGATGGATTAGTCCAAATGCAGAACAATAAACAGAGAGTATAATACATAAGAACAACTATTTCTTACATATCTGGGGTTATTTTGGATAACACTTTGGATATCTTATATCTTATAGGAGTACTTTTCCTGTTTTAAAAGGATAGAATAATCTTTCATAGATGTATAATATTTAAAATAGCAAATTATTGTCAAGGGAAGATCAAACAGGAATAGTCTTTTATCAGCTAAAATCCTTTGGGCAGTTTGTATATTGAGTATGCTATTCTGAAAATCTTGCCTTCTGAATAAGGGAAGCATGCATAATAGAATTTTGAGATTTGAAAAACTGATAATTACCAATAATTTTCCATATCATTTACATAAAAGTGTGATGATGTTAAATTTTAAATGTATTATTGCATATTCTTTTATGAACGATTGTGCTGTTAGAAGCTGTTTATAGAGCTATAAATATCTACTTGGAGAAATCTGCAAGTTACAGACATCATATTGGAGATACTTTAGCCTTAAAGCATTATAGCTCTTCACAAGGCATCCATAATAGTACAATAATTACTGTTAAGTCTAGATGAGATCATAAATGTGTGAAACTGAAAAAGGGTTGAAAATAAGATTTCCAGAAATATCTTTAATTCTCACGTTATTTTAGCAGCCATTGTGTTTCTATCTAAGTTAGCAGGTGAGCTATGTGAGCACCTAAAAACTTTTTCTTTCATTATCATTTCCCATATTATTCATTTTCTCTGTGGATCACAGGGAACTGGACTTTGTCGTATTTTAAGGAACTGCCTGAAAAGTAGCAATTCTGTCATTTGAATTTCTGAACATGATCCAGGTTTCCTCCTATTCATTTTGCCTGTCCCTAAAATAACAATGTCATCTTAATTGTCTTTAATCTGCAAAACCATTGCTGGTTTATTTTACTCATATATTGGGTCCTGGGCTGCAGAGGTATGCAGTTTTCCTGTCCTTGACTAAAATAATTAATATACCAAAATGGAATTGTTAAAAGACTAAGGCAGTGATGGCTAATCTGTGTGCGCAAATTCACATGTGCAAATGCGTGCGTGTGAGCCCAACCCCCCCAAATGCAATGCCTGTGCGGGCCCTGTGCATACACGCATGGCCCCTCGCATGTGCCCCGTGTGAGCAGGGGGGCATGCATGAGCGGGAGCCCACATATGAGCGGAGGCACGCACATGCACGGGGGTGGGGCATGTGTAGGGGGCTGTGCGTGCATGTGCAAAGTGTGTGTGTGGGCAGGGTGCATGCACAGGGGGCACACACACATTGCATTTTGGGGGTTCACTCACCCGAACCCACAAAATGCAATGCAGGTGTGACCCTGCATGCAAGCACCCTCCCCGGCGTGCATGCAGAGTCCCGATGACCAGTTGGCTGGCGGGAGGCGTGCGTGCACGTGCGGCAGAGCTGAACTGGGGCGACGGCTTGTGTGCCCACAGAGACGGTGCTGCGTGCCACCTATGGCATGCATGCCATAGGTTCGCCATCACAGCCCTAGAATTTGGAGACGGTAGCCAAATCTAGAAAGCAGACATGAAGTAAGTCCAGACAATGCCGGCTGGCGGCCCCCAGAGGAAGATCCTTCTCTGTGGGGGCCCCCACTCTTTGGAATGAACTCCCCCCTGGTTTACGTCAAATTCCTGACCTTCGGACTTTTCGCCGCGAACTGAAAACATATCTGTTTGTTCGTGCGGGGCTTTCTTAAATTGTTTAGTTTTAAATTCTAAATTTTTATCTGTTTTTAATTGGGGTTTTTAGATTCTTAATTATTCTAATTTCGGCCATATTGTATAATAAGTTTTTTAATTGTATTTTAACTGTATATTGCTTTTTTTTTTATCCTGGCTGTACACCGCCCTGAGTCCTTCGGGAGAAGGGCGGTTTATAAATCTAATAAATAATAATAATAATAATAATAATAATATGGCAGATCCATATCAGACTAGAATTATTCATTCCAATTCTGTTACAGCAGAAAAGCTTCTTGAGCTAATTGTGAGTGCTATTTTGCTTACGAAGCACACTTCATGTCTAAATAGTACCATGAACAAAAGGCTCATTACAGACACTCATTAAAATGTGCAACAATGCTGAAAAGCTTTTTAGGTGTTGCCTTGATAATCATGTTTTCAAGAAACCTATTTTTAAACTGAACATTCTGTTCCGCGATTAGCTGCAAGTCATTTTCCGCATGTCTTTTAAATGGAAGGTCATTTTTCAGAACACTGAATTGTGCTAGCATCCTGTGCAAGAACTTGTCATTATATATTTTATCAATGAAGTGCAAGCATTTAACATTTATTTATATATTTGTTGTTGGGAAAAAAAAGGTATATTATCTTTCTAAAACTGAGTTTTATTTTCCATAGGGATGATATCGCAGATTTAGAAGAAGCCAAAAAATTATTAAGAGAAGCAGTTGTTCTTCCACTGTGGATGCCAGATTTTTTCAAAGGAATCAGAAGACCTTGGAAAGTAAGAACACTCTAGCTATTATACGTGTCCTTATATAAATATACTCATGTATAACATTGTATACATTCAAACATTTTCTCTTGCAAAAAATCTATCAATTTGGGGGTATATATTAAATGTAATCTTTAGTATTACTTTAAAAAAAAGGAAATGAAATATTCTGAATAGAGAGTCCTTGACTCCACAGATCCCAAAAAAGGGCGTTACGATCTGGATCTGAAATTCTGATTCTTCCCTCCCCATAGCCATGTATTCCTATTTCGAGCACTCGGCAACTGGCTCACGTTTATGGTTGTTTGCAGTGTCCTGTCATCAAATGACCTTCATTTATATATATTTTTTTGCTGGAAAACGGTGTTTATTTCTGGTTTCCAACAAAATAAAGCAAAACACCTATTGCAGATAATGAGTTTGCCACATATTCTCTAGATGACCATGCTGATTCACTTAAGGACCACTGGAAAAATTGTTTGTAAAATTAAGTTGGTCAATTAATGACCCACCACACTTAAAACCATAGTTCCGAGCTTGATTATGGTTATAAGTCGAGGAGTACCACTTTTGATACAAATAATTGAATCTACTTAGTATGATCAGATGATGCTAAACCATCGTAGAAGATCTGTTTGAGGCTCTTGTTCTTCCTGTACAGGACATAAGGCTAGAATTTTGTTCATTTATTTATTTGCTGTGCTTATTTCATTCTAGTTACTTCTGACTCTGATCATCATGCAGGTCCTCTGTAAATCAGGTTAAAACTAATAAAATTCCAATACAAAAGTCAGAATATGTCTATAGATATAAACTCTGGAAATGTCAGTTACACTGAACAAATACTTCAAAACCAGAGGGAATAACATTAGGATTTCCCAACTTTCAAGGTCTGCTGGAAAAGCCGCGTTTTAATGCCCTTCCTAAAAAACTAAAACTATATTTTTTTTTCTTTTTTTATTTCGGGGGGAATGATATAGAAGTGGAGCAGCAATTGACTAAACTCACTTCTATGATGTTTTTTTGGTGACATTCCCAGAATGTAGATACAGAGATATTATTGGATGGGTAGATACACAGGTAGTCCCAAAGATACCTGGTTCTGAGCTATGAAGGCTTTAAAGGTGCCAACCAGAACCTGAAATTGCATATAAAATTGAATCCTAAAGTAGTGGGCTTATATGACTAAATTAAGGTGTCCCCATGACTACTCAAGTTGCTGCATTCTTAATCATCTGTCGCTTCCAAATGTTCTTTAAGAATAGCTCATGTAAAGTGCTTGTACAGGTCCAAGCAAGAGATGACCAACCATGAGTGAAGAAGTCTTGATTACTACACATAATGGAGCTGTGTGATGGCCCGGGCAGAAGTTATATGATAAGGTCACCAGATTGGCTATTTCTAAGATAGCATCAGATTATCTTGTTGCTGTAACAGCTTCTCCATTGCCATTTATCTAGCAAATCTCATTCAGTGGATTTCTTCCAAGTAAAATGTCCTATGCCCTTCCCCCAAACCATTTCTAAAATAAGTATCTTTATTGAAGATGATTTGCAAGCTTTTACTGATAAAATTGCTCACTTTTGATTTTATTTGGGGGGTACAAATTTGTAGAGGTGATTGACATTATGGGACATGCTATGGCTCAATGTTTTTATTTGGAACAAGTTCACTATCTGTCTTGTGTTGAAATGAAGAATATGGTTATTTTTATTCCCATTATTATGAAATGGGAATATGGTTATTATCAAATAGTATTTTTTTAGGAAAAAGATTTTTTTGAAAGCTTTAGTTCTGTGGCTGCATATCCCTCCCCTCACCCTTACGTTTTATTTTAGATTGAATTATTGCTTCACTGAATATCTTTCATTTCAGACAGTGTTAGCCAACTGACCCTGTTTTAGATGTAACTATCATTTATTTTTATTTATTTTATTTATTTATAATTTAATTTCTATACCGCCCTTCTCCCGAAGGACTCAGGGTGGTTTACAGCCATATTTAAAACACAAAATACAAACAGCAAGTTTAAAATATAATTAAAAACAAATATTTAAATAGGCCGAATCAAAACTAAAATGGTCATAAGCCGACATAAAACCCATTTAAAATTACAATTTAAAATTATGCTTAGGCCAGTCCCGCATGATGAAATAATAAAGTCTTAAGTTCACTTTTGAAGGTCCGGAGGTCAGGGAGTTGGCGTAACCCCAGAGGCAGCTCATTCCAAAGGGCCAGTGCCGCCACAGAGAAGGCTCTCCCCCTGGGGGCCGCCAACCGACATTGTTTGGTCGACGGCATCCTGAGAAGGCCCACCCTGTGGGAGCGCACAGGTCGTTGGGAGGCTATCAGTGGCAGAAGGTGGTCTCGTAAATAGCCCGGTCCTAAGCCATGGAGCGCTTTAAAGGTGATAACCAGCACCTTGAATTGCACCCGGAAGGCTACCGGCAGCCAGTGCAGGCCGCGCAGGATAGGTGTTATGTGGGAGCAACGATGTGCTCCTTCTATCACCCACGCAGACGCATTCTGGACTAGCTGGAGCCTCCTGGTGCTCTTCAAGGGGAGCCCCATGTAGAGAGCATTGCAATAGTCCAGGCGGGAAGTAACGAGGGCGTGAGTGACCGTGCGTAAGGAGTCCCGGTCTAGGAAGGGGCGCAACTGGCGAATCAGGCGAAATCATTCATTTCCCAGACACCTGCCAGTCTAATTTTGAGGCTTTTAAAATTACCGTACTGCTTTATTATCTTATTCTGTAATGGGCATTTCCAGCAGGCCGAGCTTCTAGAAATCCCTAATGTATCAGATTGAACACACAGCTGACCTATAAAGTAATCCATTCTACCTCTAGTTAGATAAGCCTATGAGGGTTATTTCGATAAATCTAAGCAAATGGAATTTACCTCCATTTAAGCTTAAATAGTTAGGTAGGCATTTTCTAGGGCTTTTTCCTGTTTTGACTTAAAACAAATGTGGTTGTACTGATATAGTTATAGATCAGGAATGTCAAACTCAAAATCTGGCCTGTGGGACCGGCTTGGAAATATCAAAGGAATGGCCCACAGTGCCTCTAAGGGCCAAAATGGGCCCCAGGGGCCACACTAGGCCCCTCTGCGGCCCATTTTCGGCCAGCAGAGTGCTGTCTCTTCACCCAGGTCTTGTTGAGAGAGAGTGATCCCCCTTGTATCACTGAATTTGCCATCTTTTATCTCAATCTTTTACCTGTGCTTGATTTAATTGTAAATTTTTTGAGGGTCATTGAGAATTGGGTGGTATAACAATTTTATAAATTATTACTAATATTAAGTCCTCCTCTTGGGTGTGTTAGAGGTAATAACAAAGATTGATAGACTGTTGGACAGACAGTTTTTAGAGACATCTGGAGAAATTGTCAGTTCATTTATGCTCTGCTCCTATACAAAAGAGTCAAGCCCCATAGCAGCTGGGGACTCTACATGTCTTTAATCTCTACATTATGGAATTGAGACTATTTGTGCCAGAAAGTAAATCTCCCTTTGTCTGGAATAGCTGTTTTGAATGCAAAGGGGGAGAAATGCATCTTGAGCCTGTGTCAAACACCCACCATGGCCATGCCCACCCCTGACCATGCCCCACCCCATCCCCCATCTCTCTAAGGTCAAACAAAACCCTGGATGAAATCAAGTTTGACACCGTGGATATAGATGATATATTTGATGTATTCTGAATGGAAACTGAAGCACACAGTCTGCATCTAGATCTGTAGGTTTCCTGTATATCATGGTTTTTATGTGCCCAGTTTCTAGTTTTGCCATGATCTGGAAGTGGGCTTGTTTTGTAGATAGATTGAGGCTGAAGACTATTGTGGGATAGAAGCTGTTGAAATAATTAAGGAATTTAACAAGATACTCATTTTTAGAGATCCAGAAAATTAAATGTCATCAAGGAATCACAAATAAAGGATAATTTTGAGGGATAAGAATTGAGAAAGTGTTGTTCTAAGTAGCTATGAATATGTTTGACGATCTGGGAGCCATGCATGTGTCTACAGCTTTGCCAGTAATCTGCAGTTACATGTTATGGCAAAGGTGAAGTTATGAGTGAGTACAAGGGCGTACAGTCCAGCAAAAAGCATGTTGTGTTTTGTGTTGTTTTGATGTGAATTATGATATAGACACACATCTATGTGGGTTTTTTTTTTAGTGATCTGCAGTTGTATGCTTTCCCAGGATATGGGAAATATTAAATATCTTGAATTGTTTCTTGCTTATGTCTGAAGTGGAGGAAAAAATCTTCAGTGTTTGCACAGAATAGTATATTTTGTATGAATTCTTAAACTTCATGCAAGAATTCAGCATAAATTCTTCTGCTTGGCTGAGCATATGACTGGATAGATGTTCTGGTAGGTCTGTGGAACCTTCCCATTACAGTGAATGGTTGTTTATTTATTTATTTATTTATTTATTTATTTATTTCGATTTTTATACCGCCCTTCTCCCGGAGGACTCAGGGCGGTGTACAGCCAAGTAAAAATTCAATATATAAACATTAAAAAAAGTTAAAAAGAAATATTATAATGTGGCCGAAATTTTTAAACCATTTAAAATCTTAAAACATAAATACCCCAATAAAATTTCAATCCAGTCCCGCTTGAATAAATAGGTGCGTTTTCAGCTCACGCCGAAAGGTCCGAAGATCAGGCAATTGACGTAAACCGGGGGGAAGTTCATTCCAGAGCGTAGGAGCTCCAACAGAGAAGGCCCTTCCCCTGGGGGCCGCCAGCCGACATTGCTTGGCGGACGGCACCCTGAGAAGGCCCTCTCTGTGTATAGATACTTGGAAATTTTTTCCCCTTATTTTTCTTCCAGAAGGCAAGATCTGTGGTATAGGTTTATTGCCTTGATTTGGCAAAGTCCTGATGTAGATAGGGATCCAGGGTAGAGATAGCATTGGTAGTTAACTTTTATTTGTTGTGAAGGATACTGGTTTAGGAGTTTTTTAGGAGCATACAACATTTCAAGGGACATGGTGGGTTAGGGCTAAGACGCTGAGCTTGTTGATCAAAAGGTCAGCAGTTTAGCGGTTCGAATCCCTAGTGAGCTCCCGTTACTTGTCCCAGTTTCTGCCAACCTAGCAGTTTCAAAGCATGTGAAAAATGCAAGTAGAAAAAAAGGGACCACCTTTGGTGGGAAGGTAACAGCGTTCCGTGTGCCTTTGGCGTTTAGTCATGCCGGCCACATGACCACGGAGACGTCTTCGGATAGCACTGGCTCTTCGACTTTGAAATGGAGATGAGCACCGCCCCCTAGACTCGGGAACGACTAGCACATATGTGCGAGGGGAACCTTTACCTTTACCTTACAACATTTTTTGAAGAGACATGATTTTTGAATAATTGATTTTGTTACATTTATTTTTATAATTAAAAAATAATTTTGAATTATTTTCCCCCCTAAAAAAGTACAATTTTACAAAATTCGTTTGTTTTAGTTTTCATTAGCTTTTTTATTTTGAAAATATGTAAGATGTTAATGGTATAAAGTTCATTTTGATGTCTGGTGTTAATGTGATTATCCTAAAAATACAATTTTTCCTTAGAAATCTTTTGATAGTAATTTTCGGGTGGATAAAAGATATTCAGTAACAGTAGCAAAACTAATGTGTGTATTGTCTTTATTCATTGCTTCCCTTTTATGAAATAATATAATGTCTGTAATTAAGAACCTGGTTTTACACAGAAGCAGTTAACCTTTGCTTCATGAATTATATGTGACTTTTTAACGGCTCTGAATATGCATTGATGAAAAAAATAAAAGATCATGAAATGCTCATTCTAAGCATTCATGAGTCACATTTCACAACAGATCAAGATGGAAAATTTACCGTGCACAGTCAGAACAGCAAAACTTTAAGGATTATGGTTAGAGCACTAGGCAGAAGGACAAATGGAATTAGCTCTTTGAGATTGACCAGATAAAGAAATAGATACCTCAGAGATTTAAGGAATATATCCAAGTTTTTCTATATCTCATTTTATAGAAACAAAATCAAGATGGGATTAGTTTGAGTTTCTTTCACACACTTATTTCAGTCTCTAGAGTGTGCAGTCTCTTTTTCAAGTCCTTCCTTAATGGCTTTATTCTTTCTTCCCCCATCAATGGCTCTTTCAAGGAAAGAAGCAACTTAGAACTAAGGAGACATTTCCTGACAGTTAGAACAATTAGTAAGTTGAACAACATGCCTGCAGAAGTTGTAAATGCTCCAACACTGGAAATGTTTAAGAAAATGTTGGATAACCATCTGTCTGACGGTATAGGGTTTCCTGCCTGGGCAGGGGGTTGGACTAGAAGGCCTCCAAGGTCCCTTCCAACTCTGTTGTTATTATTGTTATTATTAAATTATAAATTCTTTACAAGTTGGGTGCAAAAGAACAAGTGAAGTTTAAATCGTGAGTTTTAACTTTTGGAACTATTGGGTATATTTGGAATTTTTCAAAATCTTTTGTGGGTACCTCACAAAATTATTAGTATGGTGGGTTTGCTCATAAAACAGACATTTAGCAAAAGATAAATCTTCCTCTCAAGATATTCTCAAGATATGCACTCCTTTTTTTTGGCAACCACCAGCTATTTAAAAGAAGTCCAAACAGAACAATAAAATCAGATGATCTGTGCGGTCTGAAAAGAACTAAGTGTTGCTAGGCACACTGGTGCTATGCTGTGGACTTACCATTTAAGATATATAATTGTGAAGCTTTCCAAGACAGGCACAGACCAGATAGGATTGTCCCAGAAATCTAAACACAGTTAGGAGCTGCCCATTTATTGTAAACCAGGAGTGAAAACTGATACATCAGCTAGTTGCATTCATTCTTCCTCTGGAGGACTCAGTTAAGGCATAGATCTAGTCTGTGGATGACAGAGGGCCTGGAAGACTACATCCTCTACATTTCATCAGAATCCATAACCTCAGAAGAATCTAACTAATGTTGCAAAGTGTTCCCTTGCCTCTAAAACAGACCATGCCCATGAAAAGACAAGCCAAGAGTCAAGGCTGGTTGGGAATGATTAACTTCAAAGGCCTACGTTACCTCCTATTGCTTTCAATTCACCAGGCGTTGAACAGAATAGGCTATAGTTGCTGGGAACTCTCCTGAGCATTTGCTTGAATACATTCTTTTTCATAATACGTATGGCAGATTTTTCATAATCTGCCTGATCGTCTGGATGACAATTTTATTTAGATTATCTAAGCATACCAGTGGGATAAAAGAAATGCTAGCCATATTAAGATCATGTAACAAGTGCTCTGCGGCAAAATGAGGTCAAAATATAACAGCCTGAGTATGATGGGCCAAAGATTACTCATGGTTACTTGATCTTCATAGGTGGAGGCCATGAAATTCCAGCTGTCCTGGTTCTAGCCAGTGCATGCCCCCGTGTTCCCCCACCCCTCGTGCATGCACACGTGACTCCCCTTCCCCGCCCCTTGCACATGAGCATGACTCCTGTGCATGCCTGTGCAACCCTTGCCCCATGCATGCACATGCATCTCCCGCATACGTCCCGCCATGCACGCATGCACAGCAGAGACCCAAAAATCAGCTGGCCGGCAGGAGGCACGCGGGAGCTCGCATGCATGGTGGTACTGAGCTGGGGTGATGGCTTGCGTGCCCGCAGAGAGGGCTCTGCGTGCCACCTGTGGCACGCATGCCATAGGTTTGCCATCACAGTTTTAGGGGCTTAGGGCTAGGCCCCTCCCTTCCTACCAACACCAACTGGCTACATAGGAAGGAGAAGAACCACTGCAAAAATGCCTCTTCCAATCACTGCAGCCAGTCCCGAAAGATACCATGCTGATGCTACTGAAATCACTAAGAGATCCAGGATATACAGAATTTGTAGATAGTCAAGCCTCATAACATCCTTCTTTGAGAAAACCTAAGTCTGAAGATCCACAATCTAAATTATGTTTAGATGAATTTAATTGCACTATGTTGTTATATGCTTGTGGTTTCTTCAGTTGTTTGGATTTTAATTTCAGGGAGTACTTATGGTTGGCCCTCCTGGGACTGGTAAAACCATGCTAGCAAAAGCCGTCGCTACAGAATGTGGAACTACATTTTTCAATGTGTCTTCTTCCACTCTCACATCAAAATATCGAGGCGAATCTGAAAAATTAGTCCGTTTGCTGTTTGAAATGGTAGGTATTGTTGATTCCCTCAGATATTAAACTCTTTATTTGCATAATTTCTTCCTGGCTCCTTTTCTTTGTAAAATGATTTCAGGGCAATCAATATACATTGTAGTGAGTGTATTATATTATAAATGTTCATACTGAATTGGTTTGGAACTGATGGTTTAAATGGACAACATCACCAATTTCCTGTGTATCTATGTCTTAGCTTGATATACTATTTATTTTTGTGCATCTGTAGGACATTCCTTAAATTCACAACTGTTTTGATTTAGCATTAAGCAAATATATTGGTATCTACTCATAAAGCCCTAAGTCACATAAGAAATGTTTGTCTTTGTTTTAAGGCCAAGTTTTATGCACCTACGACCATTTTCATTGATGAAATAGACTCTATCTGTAGTCGCAGAGGCACTGTGGATGAACACGAGGCAAGTCGCCGAGTCAAGTCAGAGCTGCTGGTTCAGATGGATGGTAAATAGGGTTTGTTCTGCCTGCATGTCCATCCTAACAAGTACAAATTTGAGGACGTAATCTGAAGGAGACTCAGGAACTCCAAAAAACTCACATGTTTCTCACAGGGTGCACATTGTTCTTTTAAGTACAGTGGCAGAGAAGCATGGTGGTGAGATTTGGTTAGTACTTGACTCCTGGAGTTCCAGTCTTGAATAGTGTAAGAATAATGTAAATAAATCAATGCAGACAAAAGTTAGAGAAATGAAGACCCATACAGTTTTAGAGAAATTTTTGAAAAATGGTATCTAAAGCAGAGTCTCCAACTGTGGCAACTTTAAGATTTGCTTTGCTGGCTGAGGAACTCTGGGAGTTGAAGTCCACAAGTCTTAAAGTTGCCAAGGTTGGAGACCCTTGATCTAAAGTGTGCATGAAAATCATCATAAAGACTTCAGTGAACTTCAGTGTATGGTTAAGTTTTCCTGTGCCTGTTCTATAACTGAGATACTCAAGAGGTTGCTCTGAAGATTAGATTGGAGATGGGGAAAGGGGGAAGGATAATGGTCCTGTTCACCTTTATTTTATTTTCTGATGTTTCTGAAAGCTGCTAGAATTGCTCAGTGAGCTCTGATGCTTATATACTTTTTTTAGAAATCACAAATGGTTCAATTGCACATTTTCAATCATAATTACTTGCATTTTGTTGAAAGTTAATATTACAGTTCTTAACGTGTTTTTGAGACAAATACTGATATTTGCCACATACTATTTTTTGATTTATATTTTAACACCATATAATAATTCTCATGAATTATTATTCATGAGAATTAACTCTCATGAGTTTTTTGTTCCAAAACTCAGCATCTGAATCCAATAGGTAATGGCAGTTACAGTGGCTTTTTGAATATAAGTTAGACTGCAAAAGGATACCGATGGGTTAATCGTACAAAACAACACCCTCCTGGCAATTAGAGAGTAAGGACAACAGAAAATTCTTCAATGGAAAATTTGTGGCCAGTTCCTCTGCTTGCGGTTGGTAGGGCTATTTTCAAATGAGGGGTTTTTGATGCTCCATCTTTCTCAGATCCAGGGAATTTCAAGTACATCACCTTCAGGGTAGTGTATGTATTTTCCCTGTTATTTTCTTTATTTAGATTTTTATCCCATCTTTATTATTTATAAGTAACTTGGGTCATTGAACATACAGAATAACAGAGTTGGAAGGACATTGGAAGTCTTCTAATCCAATTCCCTGCTCAAACAGGAGACCCTATACCATTTCAGACAAATGGGTGTCCAGTCTCTTAAAAAAACCTCCGGTGATGGAGCACCCACAACTTCTGAAGGCAAGCCATTCCACTGATTGTACTAGTACTTCCTCCTATTTTCCCCATGGCAACAACCCTATACAGTAGGTTGGACTGAGAGAGAGAGACTTGCTCAAAGTCACTCGGCCAGCTTTGTCTAGAACCAGAAAGCATTAAAAAGCAGCTTGAAAAGGCATGGAAAATGTAGGGATCTCATAGACAGCATAGGAAATAATAAAGCTTTGACAGAAATAGATACTACATAAAGTCTCTTCTTTCCTACTGTATTAAGGATTGGCCTCTGAGATTTCTTTGCCCTTTCTAAACATGCAGGGTCTCTCATTGTACAATATGTGGTATTGCTGAAACTAAGATGTATGTCAAGCCCCGGCTGGGACTCAACATTCGGGGGGGGGGGCGAGAGGGAGATGAAGCCACCAAAATTACCTGTAGTGATCTCTGATGGCGGAGGGCGGCATCTGTGATGGATGGGGAAGCAGCTGCAATGAAGGGACAGCGGTTGACTCTGATAATGTCATGGTTCGCACGCTGGGGAAGACAGAGATGTTCCACGGAGGCGGGAATCTTAAAACTGACAAATAGCTGATGAGGGGGTGGTCTTAGCTGCCGGATGGCGGCTTAAGATGAACAGTATGTATAAATAGCGCTGAGAGGCAGCTGCTCTCAGCGCTAACTTTGACCGTGTAACTTGACTTGTTCTGCATTCTGGTTGTGGTTACTCATTAAAGAACTCTGCTTCCATCTTTTTGCTGCTGGTCTTTTATGGATTCATGGACCTGCATTGACAAGCCGAGAGTAAGTTAGCGCTCTCCTTTTACTACCTTAGCATTTGAACGGTTGAAGGTTAGAGGATGGCAGAGGAGACTTGTATGGAGGGGACAGAGATGGAACCTGTGGCTGAGGAGGTGGTGGAGGAAAGCACAGGTGAAGAGGCGCAGGAGGACACTGACAAGCAAGTGGTTAGGCCCAAGGTTTGGCAGTTACTGGTGACAGAGTGCTCAGAAGAAATTCAGCCAGGCCAGAGAATCAAATCAGGTCAAACAGCTACAGGAGAGTGGTGGTATAGTTCGACTCTGACTGGTGGTGCTGGCCCCAAGCCACCAACACACACCCCCCATCAACCTTCCTTCCAGGGGTGGAGGGAAAGGCATTGGACAGAGGATGAAGGGGGGGAGTGGACCTACTCCACGGGGCCTGGCCCGAATATGGTGGACATATTGAGGGAACGGTTTGGAGAGGCCAGCTTCCGTGATGCTCCCTCTTGGCAGCCCTGGGCTAAGGGATTGGAACCTCCTGCATCCTGGCAGGAGGCTGGATTGGAGAATCACTTTCATCTTACTGGTTCTAAGTTCCAGAGGGATCAGGCTCCCGGTAGAGGTATGGAACGCTCAGTTCCTTGGGACCAAGGTTCCTCTTTGGGGATGGGTGGTCAGGGAGCTGACCAAGCACCACGTAAGAGCAAGCCGAAACCGGATGCTAACCAATCAACCCAGAGTGACCACCTGGCTCATGCGAGGAGGGATAGACGAGACGCTGGTGTGGAAGGACAGCCAGACCCTGTGCTATTGTGGACTCCAGGGATGTGGCCTCCGCAGGAACTCGGAGGTCTTCCAGTAATACAAGCCTCTTTTGACAGAAGTCCTGACTGAGTGGCTCTCTTCCTTAGTCAGGTGATAAGCCATATGGATTTGTATGGACATTTGTACCCGTCCCAATGGTCAATGGTGGTGGCCATAACGTCAGTGTCAATGAAGGAGGCAGCGGATTGGGTGGCTGACCTACACAGCAACCATGCCCGGGAATTAGTTGATATGGGCCATTTCCTGAAGGCCCTCCAATCCCGGTTTGAAGATGAAACAAGTGCACAAGTAGCGGAGGGGGAGCTCATTTCATTGCGGCAGAAGGGCCGGTCCGCCAAAGACTATGTATGTGAATTCAGGAAGATTGCCGGACGGTTGTGGGCATGGCCAGAGCGCCTCCTGGTCCATCAATTTTGCATGGAGTTGGACCGAAATATCCGGCAAGCCTGTGTGTATTGTGGGTTACCTCTTTGACTGGCCAATTGGTTTAGGGCTGCAATAGACCTGGACGTAGGACTGAGGGAGTTTAGAAGCAGGGGGAGGGGAATACAGGACAGTTAAAGCATCTGATGGACCGGTATCCGGCCCCTAGAGACACAAAACCTACTAGCATAGTTCCTGAGTCTATCGATCGGGCCCGGAGGCCAGTGTTCCATTGTTTCAGGTGCAACCAGGTGGGACATCGAGTGGCAGAGTGCCCCATGCCAGTTCCAAGACCGCCAGTCCAGACACCGACGCAGATTGGAGGTAGGGCGAGGGGATGGCCTCGAGCAACGTCTGAGTGGTCCCAGGTGACACAGACCCTGCCAGGGGATGCAGAGACAACAACCCGAGAGAGTAGCACTCCAGCAAGTTCAGGGCGGTTCCTGGTGGTATCCAGGGACAGCGATAATGAGGACCCAGGAGACCCGATGGAGAGCGGCTCCATTCATTTCTTCGTGAACCCTGTCATAGTCCGGAATCCTCAGAAATCTAAAGGAGTAAAATACGGGGCTCTGGTAGATTAAGGATGCACACGTTGCTTAATACGCCAGGCTATGGTGACTGAATTGGGCCTATACACCATCTGGTTTGAACAAAAATGGATGGACCTCTGTTGGGGGGAGTACCTGCTACCCATTTAACAGATCTGTTTCGGTTAGAAATAGGGGACCAGAGTATCCAATTCATTGTAGTTGAGAAGATGATCGAACCCATTATTCTGGGGCTAGCATGGCTCGACAAATGGGAGCCCACTATCTGGTGGGAAGATGGATTCCGGAAATTGTGGTTGCCAATTGGTTCAGAGCCGCCTACAACTGACCAGATAAGAGGGGGAACGGGAATAGAACCGATGTTAGACCAGCCCAATCTAGGGTTCCCTGATATATATGGAGATCTGGCTGCAGCATTCAGTGAGGAAGAGTATGAGGTGTTACCTCTCATTGATCAACTGATTGTGTTATAGAGTTGATCCCAGGGGCCAAACTGCCAAAACCCCGCATGTACTCCATGATGCCTAAAGAACTTGAGGAACTGAGATGATATATTGATAAAAACCTAGCCAGGGGTTTCATTAAGCGCAGTAGATCTCGGATGGCAGCACCTGTCCTCTTTAGAGAGAAAAAAGATGGGGGGGTTACATTTGTGCATTGATTTCCAGGGTTTTAATGGAGTGTGCGTAGAGCATCTGTACCTGCTACGTTAATGAAAGACCTATTGGCTACTTTAGCGACTGGCTTCATATTCACCAAACTCGACCTACACGAAGCGTATTATAAGGTGAGGATCCGGCCAGGGGATGAGTGGATAACTACGTTCAATTGTTCTTTGGGGAATTACCAGTTCCAGGTCATGCCGTTCAGATTACAAGGGCCTACCGCTGTGCTCATGCAGTTGATTAATGAAGTCCTACATGAACACTTATACCGGGGGGGGGGGTTCTCGTGTACTTGAATGACATTTTAATATATACCAAGATGGTGGAAGAACACATCATATTTGTTCGTAAAGTATTGGAGAAGATGTTAGCAGCCAGATTGTTCGTAAAGCTATTGAAATGCGAATTTCACCAAACGAGGTTAGATTATGTAGGATATCGAATATCAGGAGAAGGGTTGGAAATGGATCCTAGAAAAGTGCAGACAGTGTTAGAATGGCAAGCTCCGAGGACCAGAAAACAGTTACAGAGCTTCCTCGGGTTTGCCAATTTCTACCGACAGTTCATTTCCTCCTTTGCTCAGGTGGTGTTGCTGTTGATGGACTTGTTATGGAGTAAACCTGCCTTAACAAAACCAAAACCAGGGCATCCTTTAAAGTGGACGACTGAGTGTCAAAAGGCATTTGAGGAACTCAAAAAGCTTTTTGCATGTGAAGCAGTTCTCAAACCTTGGCCCAGTACAACCCTTTGTAGTACAAATAGATGCTAGCGATGTGGCCGTAGGGGCCATGCTGTTGCAAAACAATGGGCAGGGCCAATTGCAGCCCTGTGCCTACACTTCCCGAAAATTTATACCAAGCGAACGTGGTTGGGCCATTTGGGAGAAGGAAGCATTCGCAGTGTGATGGGCACTCCTGACTTGGCAACATCTTCTTGAGGGAGCTCCACACCCATTTGAGGTGTGGATGGGTCATAAGAATCTGGAAGCCCTCCAAACACCAAAGAAGTTGTCTCCAAAACAAGTGAGGTGGGCACAATATTTCCAAAGATTCTCGTTCCACCTAAAGTATGTTCCGGCTGGGAAAAAACTTCCTAACTGACGCTTTGTCCCATATGCCCCAATATAATAGCAAGAGGGAGGAGGTAGTGGAACCACTACCGCCCAGTCAGGCAGTAAAAGGCGTAATAACTGGGACCACGCCAAGCAATCAATTTCAAAATGAGCTAAGGTCGGCTTTACTGACGGACCCTTGGTTATTAGATAACCAGTCCTTGATGAGTCACAGGGAGGGCTTAGCATGGAAGGGGGACAAAATGTATATCCCTAGCAGCCTTTGGACAGCGGTACTAAAACGATGCCATGATGCCAAGTTAGCTGGCCATTTCGGTTTTCTGAAGACATTGCATCTGGTACAATGACAGTTTTGGTGGCCCCGGATGAGGGGGGACATTGAAGAGTATGTAAAGGGGTGTCCGACATGTGCGTCAGCCAAACCACAAACAGGAAAACCTCTTGGTCTCTTATAACCAGTAGCTGACCCAAGTAAACCATGGGAGGAAATCGCTATGGATTTCATAGTTGACCTCCCGAACAGTAATGGCCATATGGATGGTAGTGGATTTGTTCTCGAAACAAACTCATTTTGTGCCATGCAAGGGCATACCATCTGCGCGGCGACTAACGGGCTTGTTTCCTCGACACATCTACTGCCTACATGGGGTACCAAGACACATTATATTGGATAGGGGTGTGCAGTTTACCACTTGGTTTTAGAAGGATTTCATGTGGTTAATTGGCTCCACCCAAGGGCTTAGTTTGGCATTCCACCCCAGTACTAACGGAGTGGCCAAACGAGCCAACACTATGGTGGAATGTTACCTTCGGTGTTACGTGTCATACTAGCAATTGAAGCGGTCAAGCCTCTTACCGTTTGCTGAGGCGGCGTATAACAACATGTTACACCATAGCACAGGCCTTTCTCTATTCCAGGTAGTGTACGGTAGAGATTTCCCAGCAATCCCAGAACTAGAACCAGAACCCCAAAGCACAGAGACCCCAACTGGGTGGGTAGACAAAATCCGTCGGCTGTGGCCTCAAGTAAAGACAGCCTTACAGAAAGCTGCAAAGGAATATAAAATGCAGGCAGACAAAAAAGGGGCAGACCATAAACCATTCCAGGTGGGGGATCGAGTTTACCTATCCACAAAATACCTAAGCTCAGGATTCCAAGAAAAACTTGGGTCCAAAATATCTGGGACCGTTTAGAGTAACCCGAGTAATCAACCCAGTAACAGTTGCTTTAAAGCTGCCACCCCTACTAGGGAAGATACACCTGTCTTCCACAGTAGTCTGTTGAAACCCGTGGCAGCTGAACGAACCACCGACCATCCAAATCCACCCGGACCAATACACACCGATCGCTGTGAGATAGATAAGACTAGACTACGTAGGGGAAGGGTTCAATATTTAGTACAATGGAAGGCGTACCCTTTTACTGATGCTACCTGGGTGGAGGCACCAGACATCCATACTGCACAATTGCCAAGGCGTTTCCATCGTAAATACCCAAATAAGCCTGTGGGTCCGGGATAGATGACTAACAACACTAACCCTTCTGCTCTCTGCCTTGCAGGTGGACCCGTGGTAGAGGGGAGCCGCCTGTCAAGCCCTGGCCAGGACTTGACATTCGGTGTGAGGTGGGCAGGGGGAGCTGAAGCCACCAAAACTACCTGTAGTGACCTCTGGTGGCGGAGGGTGGCATCTGCGATGGATGGGGAAGTAGCTGCAACGAAGGGACAGCGGCTGACTCTGATGATGTCATGCATCGCGCGCCGGGGAAGACAGAGGCGGGAATCTTAAAACTGACAAATAGCTGATGGGGGTGGTGGTCTTAGCCGCCGGATGGTGGCTTAAGATGAACAGCATGTATAAATAGCGCTAAGAGGCAGCTGCTCTCAGCGCTAACTTTGACCGTGTAACTTGACTTGTTCTGCATTCTGGCTGTGGTTACTCATTAAAGAACTCTGCTTCCATCTTTTTGCTGCTGGTCTTTTATGGATTCACAGACCTGGATTGACAAGCCGAGAATGTGACTTTTTTTTTTGCTTCCAAGATTCAAATTACAGTATAGTGCATGCAAAAGCTCAAATTAAAATGAACAGCAATAGAAAAGCATTATGTACTCTAGTTTTATTATTGGTCCTTTAGGTGTAGGTGGAGCGCTGGAGAATGATGACCCTTCAAGAATGGTGATGGTGCTTGCTGCTACAAATTTTCCCTGGGATATTGATGAAGCTTTGAGAAGGAGACTGGAAAAAAGAATTTATATACCTTTGCCAACAGGTGGGTTTTCTTTTTAAATGTGCTTGTCTGGCACTTGTTATTTGACACTTCCTCAGGGAGCTGTTAAAGAACAGATTGAAATTTATGCAACAACATTGGATTTTCAGGCTTTAATAATTATCTTGATCATTGGGGAAAAAAGTAAAAAAGTTGCTGGCGATTGCAAATTGAAAGAGCTGTAGCAGTCTTTCAATGTAGACTCAATGAGGGGGATCAAGCTTTTTAATGAACTTGTAAACTTTTTTGAATGTTTAACAGGCATTCCTTAAATGAGCATAGATTGAGCCTTATAGACATCTTTAAAGAATTATTGTCCATGCATTTTCCTATGTGCCTATTGCTGAATACAGAAAAGTGAGGCCATTAATTTTAACTTTCAAACTTGCCATGTTGTAAATCAATTCCTGCCTGAATTTTATGACTAGATTTTGAGCTCTTCATAGAATGGTTGGCTGATTTGTTCCCTGCTTGAGGAAACCTCAGTGCAGAATGACTCTCCAGGTTGTCAGTCAGAACTGCTATTAACTTCAAGATCCTGTATCATCTTAGGTTTGCTTTTAAGATGTCTCTTCTCTTGATTTAGGGTAGTATACCACCTGCTTTTTACTACTTGACTCTAAATAAGAACACAGTGTGACAGTGGTTTTAATGAAATTTGGTGGAAAGGAGGACTGTCTTAACCTTGATGCATTATTTTTCCTGCTTGCTAGGAGTGTGCATTTAATGAAAATAAAAGCAGTTTGTTTCAAGGCTTGGACAAAAAGCCTTACATTCCATTGAAATGTTCACATTTGGTTCTAATGAAAAAAACGCCCTTAAGAGTGTTTCAAGTAGGGAACAGTGAGAAGCTAAAACAAGTGTATTGTTCCCTTATTATTATTTTTTTTACCTTAAGATCAGGGTGAAATTCAGCGGGTTCTGACAGGTTCTGGAGAACTGGTAGCGGAAATTTTGAGTAGTTTGGAGAACCGGCAAATACCACCTCTGGCTGGCCCCGAAGTGGGGTGGGAATGGAGATTTTGCAATATCCTTTCCCCAGGAGTGGGGAGGGAATGGGGATTTTGCAGTATCCTTCCCCTGCCATGCTCACCAAGCCACACCCACCAAGCCACGCCCACAGAACCGGTAATAAAAGAATCTGGATTTCGCCACTGCTTAAGACTAAAGAATTGGGCAACCTAGAAAATATGTCAAAGTCCTGGTCAAATTCAGAGAGACAGGTAGCCTTTGTGCTATTTACCTGGGTATTCTTTAAAATGGGATATTAAAAATATATATAATCCCTGAACTCTATCTTCTCCATAGCAGTTAGCAGTAAACACAGCAAAAGGCAGACAAAAAGTGGATAATGAGTCTGTCAGTTTGGGATTGGTCATCCTGAATTGCTTCTGAATGTCAATAAAACCCAGTTTGACCTAGGTGGGTTCATGACAAGGCCAGCACAAGTATCTCTGAACACTGCTTAAATAATTATTACCTTTTTTCCACTCACCGTTTCTTCTTGTCACCTGGTCTTGACTCTGCAATTTCACTAGCTATAAAGCACAAAAGGACAAAACCCCATCATTTTCCACATAAGGACTTTGAAGTGAATTTCCCTACCTCATTTCACATTTGTTACTGTTGATGAGGTGAAGAATTGTGCTTCCATCTTGATAAATTATTCTTATATATTCATACATTCATTTACCTGTATGTTACTGCACTAATTTACATTCATTTATATTGATTGTTTCAAATCCCCTTAAGATATTTTCCAGAATATTTTGCCATTTTTGCAAATTAGCAACTTTATTAATTTTTCTAAGAATGTATGTGCATAAATACACTATGATAGTGCAAAAATTTAGGAATTAAATATTGCAAATACTCTTTTACATTAAGGGTCCACATTCCTAAAAATATGAACTTCAAGTTAAACTTGAAACCATTACTTGAAAGAGTGGTCAAAATTAAAATTACAATGCTTGGTTAAAATAAAAGCAGTAAAAATGTCATTACTTTTTAAATTCGTACTTCTTTCTTAAACACCTTCCTCCCTGATATATACATATATTACTGAAAAAATGGCAGAAAATTGTTAATATGTGTTGGGCAAAAAAACAAGAATTCAAAAACATTCTCTATAAATATCTCAGTGAAGGTAGCCTTGGAATTCCAAATATTAAATATTTTTAGGATGCTAATCACAAACATTTCTAGGCTGATAAATTTAGAAGAATTAGCATCATGACTAGAAATGGTAAATATAACATCAGTGAAAATTAGGTAACTTCTTTTCCCCAGAAATATTTATTAAGAATTGGAACTTACTTAGAAATAATTTGTTATGGATATTTTCAAAACTTGGAATTTTTTTTACTGCTTCAGCCTTTTATATTTCATCATGCTTTTATGATGAAGATAAAGAATGTTGGTAAAGGGAAGGAACTTTATTATTTAAAAGATGTATATGATGGGGACAACTCA
Source organism: Ahaetulla prasina (assembly GCF_028640845.1). NCBI lineage: Eukaryota > Metazoa > Chordata > Lepidosauria > Squamata > Colubridae > Ahaetulla > Ahaetulla prasina. The sequence continues at coordinate 29,115,579 of NC_080543.1, read as the reverse complement.
AAAATTATAGAGTAATTATAAATGTTTTTAGAATGTTTGGCTCATTCATGATGTCAAATACATTTCACTGCAGTTCCAGAAACTAATACAACCATAAATGCAAAAGTTGAAATTAAGTGAAATTCATCACCTAACAAAAAGAAAAACAACTTTCAAAAAGTTACAGTAGTGTATTAGAAGAGAAGAAAAACTTTCATATGAGAATAAAATATAAAAGCCCTGTTTACCTTTTACTTTATGGTGAACCAATTGTCACAGAAAACTATTGAAATTGATTTCAGCTAAAATTGAGGAAATCATAATGAAATAATTTTATAGATGTTGTTTAACACCAAGAAAATTTAACATAATACATTCTAGTAAAAGTCCCATGTTTGGAGAAAATGTAAAGCAATATCATCATATGTTGTATGTAGGATCTTGTAAAGTTGTCCAAAACCTTACTCAAATGGGATAGATCACCACACAGGCCATTAAATTAAATCCTAAATTGGTCTTATTAAGTTATTTTTAATAATTCAAATGTCAAATTCAAAGTTTTTTTTAATAATTCAACCTTGAAACACACAATGAAAGTTGATAGTTTTCTTAATGATTGAAGCCAGAAAGGTAGTAGCAACATACTGGAAAATTTGAATTATTCCATTTGGTGGCAAAGACGCTAGAAGATAGTTTTGATGGAAGAGCTGTTTCCCCCCCCCCCCAAACCGAAATCACATAGTAACATAGAAGATGGTTTTTATTTCATCTGGTTTAAACTTATTAATTATTTGCAACACGCTGAACAATTTTCTAGCTTCCTAGATAATCTAATGACATAAAGTTATATATCTTTTGTTTCTGCATATACCATTGTAATATTAAAAAAGTTTAATAAAAATTTTAAAAGAAAAAAAAAGAATTTACCTGATGTTAGAGAACTCTAGGTTAATCCACAAAGCTACTTGTAATTTCTTTCTGAAAAAAACTGTTAAAGATATGTCACTGTTAAAAGAATTAGATCCTCCCATCCAATCTCTTCACTTTGGATTTGGGACTTAACTCTTGGAGCATGCAACCATTGTGGCTCTGTAGCAACCCTGTATCTCCAGAGCACCAATTTTGGGAAGGGAAGTCTAGATTAACAATTAACAAAATTGATTGCAGAACTCCTTTAATCAAAAGGCTCTTTTCCCTCCAGAGAAAACCAAATTATAACTTTATCTGTGGTAGAAATATTGACTTATTTGTCAGTTTCCTCTAATTAGATGACATTTATTTTTACAGCAAAAGGCAGAGTGGAGCTGCTTAAGATTAATCTCCGGGAAGTTGAACTGGATCCTGACATTAGTCTGGAAGAAATTGCTGAGAAGATTGAAGGCTACTCTGGTGCTGATATCACTAATGTCTGCAGGTATCTTGTTTTTCTGTTAGACCAATCAGAACATACCTTTTCCAAGAACATTGCTAAACTCTGAATCTTTCAGAATATACTGTGTTTCCCCAAAAATAAGACCCTGTCTTATATTTTTTTGAACCCTGAAATAAGCGCTTGGCCTTACTGCCATACACTCAAAAACTTGATTGGGCTTATTATCAGGGGATGTCTTATTTGGGGGGAAACAGGGTACATTTTTCATACTTTTCTGGTAATTCCTCCCCTCTAACTTTTTTGCCCAGGAATGCACACTTTTTGCTCACTTTTTATATTATATAAAAAACAGAAAATCTTTGGGATTTTTTAAGGATATTCACTTTCTACACAAAGGAAGTTGAACAAGTTTACTAAGCATTATTCTTGCTTATTATGGCTTATTATGAACAGTTAGTGAAGTATATTCATATTTCTCTGTATTTCTCTTCTAACTGAGGGCTCTCTAAGATATTTTTGAAGAAACACAAAACTCACCAACACATTGGTTGGTTTCAATTAAAAATAATATGTCTTTAATATAGCTGCAGATACTACCTTATTTAGTGAAATGTTGAATATTTGCAAAAACTGGTTGAAGAGTAATAGGTTAATTCTCAGTTTTTACTATTATACTACTTTTCAAGGTTGAAAATGAAGGAATAATCAGATTAACAGAGTGTTTTATGACTAAAGCCAAATGGTTTGATCTTGGTAACAGGAATTTGTTTTTATATTATTAATCATAAAATGGCTTCTGAAAGTCGTTGAAACTGTTGAGATTGACATTTTGCAAAATGGTATGTTTTAGAACTAGTGAATAAAGATTTGGCACATTTTTGTCAGAGTTCATACATGATTGATAAGTAAAATATACTGAGTAAGGATTAGAAAAAAGATTGTTCCCACTGAAATCATTAGTCTACTTCTATCATTTGTTCCAAGATAAAATTTCTTAATATCATGCACCTAGTGAAAAAGTATTATTTTTTGCTAAATATATTCGGTCATCTATATATTTCTTGCATTTATGTTAATTGTACTTGTACTATGCTTATTTACTTGTACTTCTACTATGCTTATTTACTAGCCAGGCAGTATGATGTTTGCTTGTTCCCAATGCAGTAAAAAATATTTTCCCTCGAGTAGCTTCATTTAAACTGGAGACCAGGATGCACTACATTGGAACACAAATTGGATTATTGATAGTGTGGAAGCAAACAACAGCCTATATAGAGATGGCATTATAATCTTTCTTTATAGATTTAACTAATTAGAATATACCTGTGATTGGATATAGCAGTTGGGCATTTCATTGGATATAACTTATCACAGTGACGGCTAACCTTTTTGTTGTTGCGTGCCAAAAGCATGGGAAGCGTGGGGGGGGGGTTTGCGCATGTGTGTCCACACCCATAATTCAACCCCCCCTGTGCTCTCCCCACTTATGGCACGGTGGGCCGGGTAGGCCCATTTTTCGCCCTCCCAAGGCTCCAGAGGCTTTCTTGGAGCCTAGGGAGGGAGAAAATGGTCTTCCCCACCCCCCCGGAGGCCCTCCGGAGGCCAGAAACGGACCGTTTGCTGACTTCCGGTGGGCCTCGAAGGCCTAAAAATCAGATGGCCAGCACACGCGTGTGTACCGGACCTGAGCTAGGGCAATGCTCATGTGCCCACTTATATGGCTCCACGTGCCACCAGTGGCACACGTGCCATAGGTTCGCCATCATGGACTTATCATGTGTTTAGTGAAGTCAGTGAGGTAATTAGAATGTAACTTTTTTATTTTATTTATTTATTTATTTATTTGTTTGTCGTAACAATATATACAAGTATTGCAAAAAGGGTTATATAATATATGAACATATATAAGAGGAGAAACGAGGTACTAAAAACATATATATATATAGGGGAAGAAACAATAGGACAGGAATGGTAGGCACATTTGTGCTCTTATGCATGCCCCTTAGAGTCCTCTTAGGAAAGTGGTGAGGTCAACCGTGGACAGTTTTTGAGTAAAGCCTTTGGGGTTATGAGAAGAAACCACAGAGTCAGGTAATGCATTCCAAGCATATACAATTCTGTTACAGAAATCATGTTTTCTGCAATCTAAACTGGAGCGGTTGACATTGAGTTTAAATCTGTTGTTAGCTCTTGTGATATTGTTATTGAAATTAAAGAAGTCATTGACAGGAAGGACATTACAACGGATGATTTTATATGCTAAACCCAGGTCCTGTCGAAGGCGACGAAGTTCCAAGTTTTCTATGAGATAATGAACCAAACTACAAAAATAATGGGGGCTTGAAAGAACAAAGAGGCAGTTTTCCATGAATATAGGTGTTTTTTTAGAGAATTTCTCAGAGCTGTGTTCTTTACCAGTATTTTCCCCCTCAACTTAGCACTGATTGACCTTCTGAATGTCCTGTGGCTAAAGTGCTTTGTAATGAAGCAGTGACCCAGTTTGACACCATATAGCTGAGTTAGTGCTTTGTTTTCCATGAGAACATGGACTAGGAGCTTTCAACTTGGTCCTTAGAATTCTACTTTACCGTTATGGTTCCCCTGTTGGTACTGCTCTTGGAGGCTGTGTAGACTTACTTACGTATGAGATTTATATGGCTACCCATTTTTGTGAATCTGGGCAATATACAATGAACAAGAAATAGAACTGGGCAACATATAGGAAACAAGTACAAATTACAGTTAAAATCAAAACTTTTGGGAATCCATAATATACATTATATTCCTCCAGGTGGAAACTCCATTCAGCCTGGTCTCAACCTGGAGGAGAAAAGCATGTTTTTAATGTTGTTTTAAAGGCCAGCATGGTTAGGAGAGATACTTCCAGGCACTTCAGGGAAGAGTTAAGCTTTCTATTGGACAGTAGCACCTGAAATACCCATCAGGAGATACCACTGGAAGAAAAATTCCTGTTTCATCTACTTTTCCTTCAGATTCTTTTAATGAAAAAATAAAATGAGCATATTGTGAAGCGCCAAATTCTAGCTATCATTTTTATTCCCAAGAATATATTTAGGTATGCCTAACATTTTGTGAGAGCTACTTTGATGTAGAGGTTAAGGAGCCCAGGACTTCTAGTCTTGCCTTTGACATGAAGCCAGCTGGGTGACCTTGAACCAGTCACTTTCTGTCAGCCCTAAAGAAGGAGGCAGTGGCAAAACACTTCTGAAAAACCTTGCCAAGAAAACTGCTGTCTCCAAGAATCAGGGAATAAAAGGGAAAAAAACAAAAAAAACAACCACTTTCTTGTAAGCTAGAAAATAATGGGTGGCTGTTCAACAGTACTTATTTGGAAATGTTCCCACGTGGACAGAGAAAAAAAAAGTTTAAATGGAGTGATATTGAACACCTAGGTGAAAGTGCCAGATGAGAAGATAGAGAGCACATCTCATCCATTTGCTTTCTGATAGATGAAATAGGATTTAGGATTTGTCATCCCCATCGTCCTCAGTCATTTTGTGATTAGACAGAAGTCACAGCAGCCACAATAATTGATGTGCCAACTCTGCAATTTGGCTTGTGTATATTTGAGGAATGGGGCAAGTATTTACTAAGTGTCCAGTACTGGCAAGATTGCCTGGCTGAACTTTAATTCTGTCTGTAGAAGTGTTTCTCAATTTTTAGCAATTTTAAAATGTGTGGACTTCAATTCCCAGAATTCTTCATCCAGCGTGCATTCAGTTGAAGTCCACACATCTCAAAGTTGCTAAGGTTGAGAAACAGTGTTCTGTAGTACAGCTTAATTTTATATGAAGAAAAGTTGCCATTGGCAAGTGGCAGTGTTTGTGGCAGTAGAAAGAAACCTTTTAGAGTGACATAATAAGTCTAAAACTGTTTGAAGGAGTGTAATCTGATGAATCAGCTTATATATAAAGCTGGTGTTTGGGCTGTTTTGTTCTTTTGGTAGGTGACTTTCTCCATTTTACATCATTTTTGGCCTTTTCTTTGACATACAGTATTAGCAACAACTCTGTGATGTAAAACAATTGCTGAGAAAGATATGATGCTCAGAAGGAAGCGTAAAAGTTTTCTTTTAATATCCTGTATCCAGCTATATATATGTATTGAGTTGGTTTTTCAACCAGACTGTGAACTTTTTACATAGTGTAATGCAGAATAAGTCCAGTGATGAATTTAAACTGCCTTTTAGTTCATAATCGAAACAATTGCTTTAGCGCCTCTATATATTATAACAAAACAATTGTGTTATAGCTTTCTTTACATCTGCCCATTTGGTAGAATTATTGGTGAATTTTATCCTTACTGTTGTATCATCTTTAGTTCCAACCTTATCTGGGAAGGATTATGAAATCATAGGGGAAGAGACTATTTAGATCAATGTTTCTTAAGTTTAGCAGCTTTAAGATATGTGAACTTCAACTCATAAATTCTAACCATCCACCTGCCCTTTGTCCTCTACTTATGGCCACAGAAGTGGCTATCCAGTTTCTACTTGAACATATCCAATGTAGAATCATATATTTTGATTTTATATTGGAAGTGGAGGTAAGCAGCTAGACAGGATATGTGCTTTATCTTTTCATGTTGGGAATTTACAACGAATACCCTGTTTCCTCCAAAATAAGGCAATCAGGCTTTTGAGCCTATGGCAATAAGGCCAAGAGCTTATTTCAGGGTTCAAAAAAATATAAGACAGGGTCTTATTTAAAAAAAACATATAGATTTCTCAGTACATAGAAATCTATACATTTTTTTAAAAATTAACTGCTTCTTGGACTAACATGTCAATTCGAACTCTTAGCTTTCAGGCTGTATACTTATCCAAATTTTGCAGACTTCTTTTGGAAGATAAGTAGATCAGGGGATCAGTTATACAAGAATTTAACCTTTAAAGAAAATCTGTAAACAAATGCAAATGTTTATCCTGTTGTTTTTAAATATAGGAAATGAAATGTAATAGAATCATTGTTGGCAATGCAAGAAACAACAACAACAACACCGTTATAAATAAGTGAAATGGTATTTCAGCCTTACTGTTATACATCATTACTAATATGTAGTGTTTATGGATTTTATTTCTAGGGATGCCTCATTGATGGCGATGAGGCGACGCATTAATGGCTTGTCACCAGAGGAGATCCGGGCCCTCTCTAAAGAAGAACTTCAGATGCCCGTCACCAAGGGGGACTTTGACTTGGCTCTGAAGAAAATCTCGAAATCAGTTTCAGCTGCAGATCTGGAGAAGTATGAGAAGTGGATGTCAGAGTTTGGCTCTGCTTAATCCTGGAGACATCTCTTTATGAAGGATTTTAGATTTTTAATTATAAAACATTGGAAGGATTTCGAAACCTTTTAGGCTTGTGGTTTTCTTATGGACAATATTCCTCTTTTTTTCCTTTTTGCACTTTTAGGGGAACAAATGAAAATGTAATGAGGTCATAGTATTCCATAGAAGAAGCTTGAAATGGAGAAATCCTTATCTAGTTTTGGTGTTCTGCACTTTAACAGTGAATGCCTGTGTCCTATTTTTGTTGACATAGTTTCATCTGCTAATCAGACATGAGATTGGATGGGAAGAAATTAAAATAAGTAATACTGCATTCTTAATATTAGGCTATATTTGTTAGATTAGCATCAGATCCGGATTACCTTAAATGTGGGTGAAAGGTTTTTATTTTGTTTTTTCCCCTTTATGCAGAGATTATCAGTATGATCTACATCAAAAATATTGGGGATCGTTTTATGTTGCATTCAGGTTGCTATGGCTACAATAATATTTGCTACAATTCAGTAATAAAGCAAAACTGTTTTAGTTTTCCCCTATCTGCTGTTCTCTTGATATAACAGCTCCCATAATTTCCAGAAACCTTTGGGAAGGCTGGGAATTCTGGTAATTGCATTCCAAATGCACCAGGAGGGTACACAATTCAGGAAGAGTTAAGTTATGAGGGAAAGGAGATATATGTCTCCGAAGACAGCTCTTGATATCGTACCCATCACTTGTGGAAATTTGAAAAACAATTTTGATCTGTGCATGTCTACTATACCCAGCAGCAGATTAAATGCAATTACTGGTAGCTCAATTGCTTGCATCAAAATCGGAAGCATTGGGATTTGACAACTTGCTTTATATTTTTGTTATTTGAAATTTCAGAACCACTGTTGCTCTTGTTTCTGCTTTACACTGATATATAACTATAGCAATTTCTGTGTACCACTGTGAGCGAGGAAAATATTAATTCTTCAACTATCTTAGTCATTCTAAGACTGTATGCGTATGTATTCCAATGGCTACTGATTGAATTTAACATTAATTTATATTTTATGAATAGTGTTCATAAAGTGTTGTGTGTTTACAATATAGGATATTGAAATGGAACACAGTGACACTCCAAACTTGAAGCTATAGAATTGTTCTTGAAATCCAAGATTACTCTGTTCTTTTCCTTTTTTTAGAAAAAAAGTTCTTTTAATATTTGTCATTGGTCATTTGTATAACATGCTGTTCCCAGATGTAGCAATGTATATTCATGCCTAAATATTTTTTTTTAATGGTGTACATGGGAAGTGTTACAAAACAGTGTCATCTTTTATGAGGTCTACAGTATGTAGACATGAAGTATAGTTGAGATCTTAAAGTGATCCTCTGAATGAGAGGAACTGGTTTATTTATTTATTTGAAGAAAGATATGTGATAAAAAGTCCTGGCAGACTTTGATTTTGAATGTGGCTATAGAAAAGTTAACATGGATTGAGATTTCCAAACCAAACTGTCTACATCAGGGGTCTTCAACCTTGGTCCCTTTAAGACTTGTGGACTTCAACTCCCAGAGTTCCTCAGCCAGCTTTGCTGGCTAAGGGACTCTGGGAGTTGAAGTCCACAAGTCTTAAAAGGGACCAAGGTTAGAGACCCCTGGTCTACATGTCAAGGGATCGCATCCTGTTGGTTTCAGATGTTACGAAAATCCAAGCTTAAGGTTTTTTTGTCAAAACATTATTTAGGTACTCCGTTCTGATTCTCTAGGTATTTTTTCATGTGGAGGTAAAGCACCCCAAAGCTGCCCCTTTTTGTCATTTTTGATGCCAGCAACAAAATGGAAATAGATCCCTGGCAGCCTTTCTGCCCTCCCTAGCATATATTAAGAATTAGCTGACATCTCTTCTTTATTGATGTACTTTAGATTCAGCTTTAGTTTAATTTCAATTAACCCTTAGTCTTTATTTGCTTTACAATGATGCCATGTGTCATTGCTTATACATTGTGATTACCAACTTTTTGGCAGAATCTTTGGCCATGTCTACAGTTATAGATCAGTATTAATAATTTTATTTGTACAAATAATTTTATTTGTATTACATGCAGGAAAGAGATAATAAAATAGCTGAGACAAACTTGGTTTGGCTCGATAGGGAAGAGAAAGGCCAGTACTCCAATGACAGAGACCTGTTACAGTCATATGACAAATTATGCAGGTTGTGTTGACAAGATATTGCACCAATTTCCACCTGACATTAAATGTAAATAATTAGAACGTTTGTTGGTGTTTGGCTCCTTATGCCAGTAGAAGCAGGTATAAACAAATCAGAATGTCCAATCTGTACTGAGAATTGTCATCTTCTCTCTCTCTTAAAATCCATAAACATAATCCAGACATTTTCTAACATATTTCTTTGGCTTGTTAGAAGAAAGAACCCAATCAGTGCTAAACAAACATAACGCTAAGCCACCCAAGATGGATTTCTTGTTTTGTTTAGCCACACCCACTTGGGGAGGAGCCAAGTAGGAATGATCAAGCAGCATAAGCATTTACAGGATGAATCCGTTCAAGCCAGATTTTTTTTCCAATTTAAATGCAGTTGAAGTCATCTGTTATCAAGACTGTGAATGGTGCATTGTGTTCATTTCTAACAAAAAGCAGTTTTTTTACCTTGAACAGAAGAAGTCGTAATAAATGTCCTAATGATGACTCACTTTTCTTTTATGTGGCAGTTTTTGTTATGTGGACAGATTTTGCATTCCTGCGGTAGCTGAGTTGGCAGTGATATTCTGAAAACATATGAGGAAATCAGTAACTCATAAATCTTCCAGTTTTAACAACATTATCTCTTTTAGATCCATTCATTGTTTTCCTTTGTGAACAAAGTGGCCTGGCATTGTAATTTGCAAGGAAAATAAGGACTGTCATAGGAAACATAAAATTCTTTTAGGACCCTCTGCTGTTTTCTTACTAGAAGTTGCATGTTTTTTTGCTCTCACATTTTCTGTACTTCAGAAATTGAAAAAATAGAAAAAATCTTTGTAAAATACCAGCATGACAGTTTCAGCATAATAATTTATTGAGAATATAAGCACATAAATGTTTTTTTTAAAAACTAGATACTACCATAAATAAGTTGAAAATAAAGACCTCGTATGATAAAAGTAAAAATAATTCTTAAAATTTTACCTGCCTACCTATTTACAGGATTTGGCAATCTTTGCTAGTTTCTCCCAGTTGATTTGGATTGCTCAATTTTGTTTCATCTTCTGGAAAATCAATTGTGTACTCCAGATGTTCAGTCCCTTGCTAAAGGAATGATAGGAGGAGTTAGCTATCAGTATTTCTTTGATAGAAATACTGGGACGGGAATGCTAAATGCTGATTTAACAGAGGTGCAAGAGTTTCTTTGTAGGGCTCACTGCAACTATTCTAATTCTGATGATACAAGATACTTTAATCTGAAAACTGTAGACAATTTTTTCCCTGATACTATGATGGGGAACATCTAATCAAACCTCATACTATTATTAATTTTATTTATTTATTTAGAATACTTATAGGTGGTCTTTGACTTACGACCACTATTAACTCCAGAATTTACATTGCTAAGTGAGAAATTTGTTAAGTGAAACTCAGTGCTCCATTTTATGACTTTTCTTGCTACAGTTGCTAAGCGAATCACTGCTGTTCTTAAATTAGTAACACGGTTGTTAAGTGAATCTGGTTTCCCTGTTGACTTTGCTTGTAAAGTTGCAAAATGGGATCAGATGATTCCGCGACACTGCAACTGCCCTAAATATGAGTCAGTTGCCAAGCATCTGAATTTTGATCTTGTGACCATGGGGGAATACTGCAACGGTCGTAAATATGAAAAAGGGTCATGTCATTTTTTTCAGTGCCGTTGTAGCTTTGAATGTTCACTAAACGAACTGTTGTAAATCGAGGACTACCTGTATAAGGCTCCTAATCTAGAATTAAAATGATATTGGTAATAAAATGATAAACATAAAAAACCCAAAAACCTGGCACCAAGTTATGTTTCCAACATGCAGTTGCCTCATCCTATCCCAGCATTTGGGAAAAAGCCAGGTTTTCAGTGCTTTTTGGAAGGCTAAGAGGGGAGAGGCCTGCTGAACTTCAGGGGGAAGAATGTTACCTCGTGCAGGGGCTGCCATGGAAAAGGCATGCTTCCTAGCTCCCACAAGGTGACAGTTTGGCCACTCTATCTAACCTGGTAAGACAAATCGATGTCTTTAGGGAAAGCTGGTCCCACAGATAACTTGGTCCTTTACAGGTCATCTTGAACCAGCATCTTGAATTGCACCTGGAAGGAAAATGGCAGTCAGTGCAGCCATGCAATGGCGGTGTTCCATGGGTAAACCTAGAAGCATACATCACTCTGTGCACCATCATGTTCTGGACCAGTTGTAGTTTCCAGGTGATCGTCAAGGGCAGCCCCATGTAGAGTTCATTGCAGTAATCCAAATGGCAGGTGACCAAGGCATGAATGACTCTGAACAAAGCTACCCAGGCAAGGAAAGGACCCAATTGGCATATCAGGTAGAGCTGTGCAAAGGCCCCTCCTAGACATAGTTGCCATCTATGAGTGTTAGGAGGACCCACTGAATTGTATACCAACTCATCTGGACGAGTGCTGAACCATCTAGAGCAGTGGTTCCCAACCTTTTCTTGTTTGAGGCACAACCTTTTCTTGTTTGAGGCACCCTTGGAAAGCCTTTCAAAAGTTCCCGGCACCCTTATAAGGAAATAGATATTTAAAATCTCCGTAGCTCAAAAGTTCCCGGCACCTCAAAGATCTCACGGCACCCTTATAAGGAAATAGATATTTAAAATCTCCGTAGCTCAAAAGTTCCCGGCACCCTCAAAAGATCTCACGGCACCCCTTAGTGCCGCGGCACACTGGTTGGGAACCACTGATCTAGAGTCTGGGCCTTATTATTATGGTTGGTTGCACAATCAGCCAGATATCTAGACTGGATTTGTTTTTGTTTTTTTATCCATTATGTCCTTCCCAACATCTGGGATAGGCAGATGTTGATTTATTTATTTATTTTATTTTTCATATTTTTATACCGCCCTATCTCCCTAGGGATTCAGGGCGGTTTACAGGCAGATAAAAATACATATAAATACAAAATAAAACAACAATTAAAAAACTTATTCCAAATAGCCAAATAATTAAAAATAACTGTATACGTATTAAAACCCCTTAAAACCAATTTAAATTTAAAATTTAAAATCTAAAATCTAGTCCAGTCCCGCGCAGATAAATAGATGAGTTTTAAGCTCGCGGCGAAAGGTTCGGAGGTCCGGAAGTTGACGAAGTCCTGGGGGAAGCTCGTTCCAAAGGGTGGGAGCCCCCACAGAGAAGGCCCTTCCCCTGGGTGTTGCCAGATGGCACTGCCTAGCCGACGGCACCCTGAGGAGTCTCTCTCTGTGAGAGCGCACGGGTCGGTGAGAGGTATTCGGTAGCAGCAGACGGTCCCATAAATAGCCCGGCCCTATGCCATGGAGCGCTTTGAAGATCATCACCAAAACCTTGAAGCGCACCCAGAAGGCCATAGGCAGCCAGTGCAGTCTGCGCAGGAGAGGTGTTACGTGGGAGCCCCGAGGGGCTCCCTCTATCACCCGCGCAGCCGCATTCTGAACTACCTGGAGTCTCCGGGTGCTCCTCAAGGGGAGCCCCATGTAGAGAGCATTGCAGTAGTCCAGACGAGATGTCACGAGAGCGTGAGTGACCGTGCATAGGGCATCCCGGTCTAGAAAGGGGCGCAACTGGCGAACCAGGCGAACCTGGTAAAAAGCTCTCCTGGAGACGGTCGTCAAATGATCTTCAAAAGACAGCCGTTCATCCAGGAGAACGCCCAAGTTGCGCACCCTCTCCATTGGGGCCAATGACTCGCCTCCAACAGTCAGCTGCGGATGCAGCTGACTGTACCGGGATGCCGGCATCCACAGCCACTCTGTCTTGGAGGGATTGAGCTTGAGCCTGTTTCTCCCCATCCAGACCCGTACGGCCTCCAGACACCGGGACAGCACTTCGATAGCTTCGTTGGGGTGGCCTGGTGTGGAAAAGTACAGCTGAGTATCATCAGAGTACAGTTGGTACCTCACACTGAAGCCACTGATGATCTCACCCAACGGCTTCATATAGATGTTGAACAGAAGGGGCGAGAGAATCGACCCCTGTGGCACCCCACAAGTGAGGCGCCTCGGGGCCGACCTCTGCCCCCCTGTCAACACCGTCTGCAACCGATCGGAGAGATAGGAGGAGAACCACCGATAAACAGTGCCTCCCACTCCCAACCCCACTAGATGTTTGATCTAGTGTTAAAGATGACCCAGGATATAAGATTTCCTCCCACTCCCAACCCCACTAGATGTTTGATCTAGTGTTAAAGATGACCCAGGATATAAGATTTCCAAGTAAAGCTGTCTTTTGCAATTGATGGTTGATGCTTTTGTCAATTCCAATGGTGTTTAAGTGGTGCTCCGTCACCAATAGTAATACTAATATATAATACAATATACTAATATTACTAATAGTAGTGATTTGATTCTTTTTAAATTGTTTTATTTAATTTTTATTATTTTTATTTGCATTTTCAGTGCAATTTTAAGAACAATTTCAAAATGTATCAGAATAGAATAGAATAGAATAGAATAGAATAGAATAGAATAGAATAGAATAGAATAGAATAGAATAGAATAGAATAGAACAGAACAGAATTTTATTGGCCAAGTATGATTGGACACACAAGGAATTTGTTTTGGTGCATATGCTCTCAGTGTACATAAAAGAAAAAAAAAGTACCTTCATCAAAGGTATAACATTTAGTGTGAAATGGAAAGAATAACTTAAATATTAGTATTATCTTCATTTTGTTTTTATTGTGAAACATTATTGAACAATGTTTAATATTATTAACTGCCAAGAACAATATTTCCTTATTTGCATGGGGTTGCACTTTCAAGATTTTCATAAAATATACCCAATTTTTTAAACATATGGTATCATTTAGAATTACTAAACATTTATTCAGTGTGTTTAGAATTGTTCACTACTGTTCGCTCCTTTCTTCTTGGTTTACAATTAATTCTATTTTATAGAGATAACGAAGTTCAGCTGAGAAACAATATGCCTAAAATTACTAATGAGTAAATTGCTGAGCCAAGAATTAATGTTCTTATAGCTGTTGATAATGTCACAGTATGTCTGTTAAAAGTAAGTTTGGGCTGAAATAGATATTGGGCAGGAAACCAATAATTAAATGTGTGATTTTTTAAAATTAAAATCACTTTCTTCAACTTCATAGCAACTGTTAAGGACTGCAATTTAGATTACAGCAGAAAAACAATATGTGTCTGCATTGTTCTCTTTAACAATTGTTGGTAATTTTGATCATTTTATTTGAAAAAATATCTTTAAAAAGAAGCAGATCTTCCCCTTAGCTTCTCTCTCTTTTAATATATAACTTTTCTTATTTTATTAATGTATAAAATACAAAGAAAAATAAAAATAGGAAATTATGGGAAGAAAAAAAAAGAGGGAAAGAAAATATGAGGTACAAGGGAAGAAGAAAAAGGCATTGACTTCCGGCTCTTTTTAGAACAGTACAAGATAATATTAGAATCTCAACTTTTTTGCTTTTACACATTAAAATATAACTAGCCATTTCTATAACATCATCTATCTAATCAGCAGAACCAAAGTCTTAAAGTTTCATTTTTTTACCACAAGCACAAAATCTAGAAGTGATATCCAAATAAACATCCAAATATATTCTTCTCTTTGAATAGAACAATTAATTTAACCATTACTGTTTTATCTTCCTTGCTGTTGAAATAACATGTATTTCTATTTGCCTTTAATAATCTTTATAAACCATCACCATTTATATTAACAAAATTCACGGTATTCTTTCAGATTCTTTAACCTTAAAGGGAAAAATATTTTAAAATACTAAGCTTGTCTTTAAAAGCATTTCTAAAATTAAAACATTCTAATACACCTTTTAAAAAACTTTCTCTTGGCATGCATACATTAAAGTTCACTTTCAGACCAACTAACTCCAATTAACTCATTAAATTAGGATTACTCCCTCCAAATACCCTCAAAATATTTTTTTCTCCTTATATACATCCTTTTTAAAGCTCTAGGTCAGGGTTCCCAGTGTTGTCTGTACCCTGCACCCCTAGAACTCTTCTGGTATATTCTCGCACCCCTTAAAAATAAATAATTATATGCATACAATTATACATTAATACTATAATTTTGAAACTTCTGAACCCAAGTTTTCGCACCGCCTGGAATATCGTCTCACACCCCCAGGGGATGCGAGCACTCCCGGTTGGGAACCCCTGCTCTAGATTTCTCTTTAAGCTAATACATCTTTTTCTTTAACTTTCTCTTAACAAAAATATTTTCAAATACATTTTCAATAAGATTTAAGGAAGTTTAGGAATTACTTAAGCTTCTCAACTACCTAATAAAGGAGATGCAGTTGCAGTGTATTACTTTGCTGCAGCTTATAATGATACATAAATCTCCAGTGATATTGTTTTAATTAGAAGAAATCAATCCCTTTAACTTTATTAGGTTTGGTCAATGAATGGGCAAGAATGTTGCCCTTTCTCATTATGGCTGCCTGAAATTACTGTTTTAATGGTTTTACTGCTTTACTGTTCTAATGCTTTTTCTGCTATCCTTGGCTTAATGGGGATTTTTAGTCCATACTGGTCTGGAATGACACAAATTATAACTAAAAAGAAATCACAGTAAGATTGTAGTGATGGAGATAAAGAAAAATTAGCTGGGAATGAATGTAACGGAAACCATAGCAACCCTAAGAAAGAGTTATAAATATAAGTCATTTGAACTAAATAAATTACACAAAGGACTTTTGGGCAACACTGCAGTATCCAAGCTAAGAAATCACACAACAGTATGCACATGAATAGCCCTATCTTGTGTTTAAAAAAAAATATGTTTTTTGTTTCAGTCTTTTTCTAAACTGATGCTCCCTAGAATTTTGGACTTTCGTCAATTCTCTAAATTCCCATTGGAATATTGATTGGAAATTATGGGAGCTAAGTCATAAATACACCCCCAAATTGCTTTCCAGAGAAACGGACAGAAATTCTCTTGTATCTTGCTAAGGCTTGCCAACATTAGATATGGAAGAGTTAGAGGCATATTTTCTGCTCAGAGGAAATTGCCAAAAATCAGGCAATTTCTTCCTTTAGGCTGGCATATTTTCTCCTTGACAGAAGTTCTCAAATCTAGAGGTGATCTCTCAGGAAGTTGCTGAATGAAAATTTCTGGAAGGATCATTATGGTAAGGATGCTGACAGTTTTAATCCAGCAATCTCTGGAGGGCCAAATGTTACCTGACCCTGGTTCAGAATCTCAGGTTAGGGACCTCTCTTCTCTCTCAAGTTTCCCTTTATTCTTTCCAACCCAGTGAAATGATGGAAAGAAATTAAGGGGATAGAGACCCCATCAATCTATTTGTCTAGAACAGGGGCTGCAACCTTAAAACACTCAAAGAGCTATTTGGACCCGTTTCCCACAGAAAAGAAAACACCAGGACCCACAAAATCCTTCCCGTGCCTGAGTATTTCTTGAGTGGCCACAAAACTAGCATATGTACTTGAATTAAACATTCTGTTTTCTTCTGAAACTTTTTTCTTGGATTTTTCCATGGTTGGCCTACCAGGGATTGAAAAGCTGGCAGGTGTCACACATTGGCGGCTGTGATGCGTATTTTGAGTGATGAGCTGCAGCAAGAGAGGTGAAGGAGCCACCTGCAGCTCCAGAGCCGCAGGTTGCTGACCTATGGTCTAGAAGAAGGGTAACTGAATTTTGTTTGGGGGTAGGAAAATTGTGCACAAGAACCATCATATTTTTCAATGAACCGGATCTGATAGGAGTTTTAGAGAAAAATATTTCAGAAAAAAAAAATTCCTCCAAATATTCTGGGAGAGATAGCAGCTTGAATGTTGTGATTTCTGTGCCATTCTCAGCCACCATTCCTCCCAATCCTGGTCCTGTGATCTAGAGCAGATTGTGTAACCCTGTGCTGTGCTTCCTAGTGGACCCCTACACAGGTAAACTTAGGTGCACCGTGACAGGACAGCAGAAATGCATCAGTATATGCACCTGCTCAGATTAGAGTCTCTCACTCTCATACACGCAGCACATACAATCTGTTTATATGCCCACATCCAGATTAATTCCTGGGTAGAAAAGGTCAGAAACAGAAACAAATGCTACTTGGTTATGCCATTGCAAGTACATGTAGCCCTTGAGTTATGACTACAATTGGGCCCAAAATGTATGTTGCTAAGTGAAGCATTTGTTAAGTGAGTTTTGCCCCATTTTCCGACCTGTCATGCCACAGTTGTTAAGTAAATAGTTGCAATCATTAAATTAGTAACAAAGTTGTTGGTTGAATCTTGGTTTCTGCATTGGCTTGTTTGTCAGAAGGTCACAAAAGGGGATCGTATGACCACAGGACACTGCAGCCATCATAAATGTAACCCGAATTTTGATCATGTGACCAGGGGGATGTTACAACGGTTGTAAGTGTGAAAAACAGTTTAAGTTTCAGTGTCGTAACTTTGAACAGTCACTAAATGAACTGTTAAATCAAAGACTACCTGTGAAGGTGTTAGAAAAAAACCTTTCTAAGCCAGACTCTGAATAATTTTCCTACCTTTTAATAGTTATGAAGGATAGTTTTCCCAGTCCTTCATAACTATCTAGTTATGAAGGACTGAAGTAAGCACATTTTAAAGTAGATACTCTACCTTGGAGCTATTCGTTCTGTTTCTTACTTTCCCCAGAAATGCTTGATCTCAAATGAGTTCTTTTCCCGCTCTAGTTGCAACAAAAAAGACATTCAAGTTTTATGCTGTAAAGCCTTTAATGGTTTGGCATGTAGTATCTGCAAGACTGTTTTTTTTTTAAAGGGAATCATCTCATCAGGAAGATTAAGTCAACAGGGGCATATGGAGAATTCCTATCCCTATTTTCAAATAAAAAGATTTTAAAAAAACTAATAAAAGTAATAATGAAAATAGAAAGGAGAAGAAAATAATGACTAAAAAGAGTCAAGTGTGGAGAGAAAAAGAAACATGAAGAAATGACTTCTCACTTTTTCTTTTACCAAATATAAGTACAAATTGACATTAAGCTGTTAACATAGCTTTCTTTTTTTTCTATTATATACTTTTTCCTAATCATCAAATCCATATGTTAAACATTTATTTTTCCCGTTTCATACAAAAAGTCCAGAATGATCGACTTTTTTTTTTATTTGAAAAAAATCTAGTACAATGGTTTTAAAAAGCACAGAGCATTCCTGATAAGGTCAGAGTCAGTGTGTGCTAGAGCCCAGCTTTTCTGCTTTCTCCCTTTATTCATCACTAACATTATGGAACCCCTCATTTCTGGAGATCCAAATGATATCCTCTACCAGGTTTGGGATGGCAGTCAGTTCTGAGGAACTTTTGCTGTAGAAAACTTGCATTCAGATTTCAGTCTGATTTTTTTTCTTTAATACTTTATGGATCCCACATGTTGTAAATGTCTGTTGGGAGTCTAAAGATAACCATCATCTCAGTATTTATTCTTGGAACAATACAATAAAGTGACTGGATGCTGAAATACTGCAGTAAAATACATACCCTGTGGATAAGTTTGAAAAGGTTGCAATGACAGTGGCATATAAATCATCTAGGGATTTTCCAGAGTAGATGCAACAGCACAGAAAAGGCACTTTATTGAGGCATATATTATGACAACACACACACACTGTATTATATTTTGAAATATGTATTTTCAGAGCAATATTTAAAACTATTACGTGAGTAAATATGTTTGCCGCCAACCACTCTTCATAATGAATATGTCTGTATTGTGAAGGCAGAAACCACATGCTGATTTCTGGCTGTGTTCATTCATGTTTTCCACATCATATCCAGGGGCTTTCTTGAAATAGTTGCTTTCCTATTAATATTATTCAGAAGTAATATAGTAATATATACTTGGGTTGAATAACCTGAAGCGTTTCTGCTGAGCAATAGCTTAGAATCCCTACTGTTTGCATGTTTAATAAAATGGTATTAAATGCATTGATGCACTTAAAATCATTTCTCTATCGCCTAGTAATATAATCACAGCTCAACCCAATGGACCAGATCAGGCCTATAGACTTAAGAATTCATGTGATATGTAAACCAGTTATATGTAAGATATTTCCAAGTACAAATGGAAGGGACTCTAACCTTCATAGTGTTTGTCTGACATTTGATTATTGTTTTGTTTAATATCACAAAATTTCTTACCCTGTCCAATTAATTAACTCTGGTTCGTTCAGTTCCACTGAGCACATGCAAGTCTTAAGTGTTGGGGAATCTTCATATTGTGAAGATTAAATGCTTTGATAATTAAGATGTAAAGTGCCAGGACCTCGCATTTTCTGATAATACTCTTCTACAGCAAATGATACAACAGATGTTTGAATGTCTGTTGGCTCTAAATAAATTGGTTGCTTCTTTTCAGAAGCAGCCAGGATCTTGTAATGTCTCATATTTTTATATCTCATATTTTCCAAAGCTATCTTCTATGAAAATGTTCGGTTGCAAATGTCAACAATTGCTTCTCAATATAACTGGAAGGGGACAGCCAAGGTGGTAGAGGTAACCTTGAGAGATGGAAGAGATGCTGTATGGAACATACAGTCCCCTGGCAGTACTCCTTCCCTCCCTCCATTGAAATCTAGGCAACTACTTCTCTTTGCTTCATGGTAGGGCAGGTCTGATATGAATATTTTGCTCTGCGTAATTTCATGAATGCAGCAGAATAGAATTAACTGAATTGACTCGAGATTGAACATATTGATTCTTTGTTCAATCAAAATGACTGGAGCTTTTAATCCAGCTCTTCTGATTCTTGCTTTCTAGGGAGACTATTTACTGAATCTGCACTACTATTAATCGTTTCATAGTTCCCACCACCAATCTCTTTCCACTTATGACTGTATGACTATAACTTGTTGCTGGCAATCCTTATGATTAATATTGATATATTGATCATCAATTGTGTTGTAAATGTTGTACCTTGATGAACGTATCTTTTCTTTTATGTACACTGAGAGCATATGCACCAAGACAAATTCCTTGTGTGTCCAATCACACTTGGCCAATAAAATTCTATTCTATTCTATTCTATTCTATTAATCGTCTCATAGTTCCCATCACCAATCTCTTTCCACTTATGACTGTATGACTATAACTTGTTGCTGGCAATCCTTATGATTTATATTGATATATTGACCATCAATTGTGTTGTAAATGTCGTACCTTGATGAATGTATCTTTTCTTTTATGTACACTGAGAGCATATGCACCAAGACAAATTCCTTGTGTGTCCAATCACACTTGGCCAATAAAAAATTCTATTCTATTCTATTCTATTCTATTCTATAATTAAAATCTATTAACTGGGACTTCTCCGCTGCTCTCAGTTTATATCGGGACTCGTTATGCACAGTCACTCATGCCCTTGTTACTTCCCGTCTGGATTACTGCAATGCTCTCTACATGGGGCTCCCCTTGAAGAGCACCAGGAGGCTCCAACTGGTACAGAATGCGGCCGCGCGGGGGATTGAGGGAGCGTTTCGCAGCTCCCATGTAACACCTCTCATGCGCAGGCTGCACTGGTTACCGGTGGTCTTCCGGGTGCGATTCAAGGTTCTAGTTATCACCTTTAAAGCGCTCCATGGCATGGGACCGGGATATCTACGGGACCGTCTGCTGCCGTCAGTTACCTCCCATCGACCAGTGCGCTCTCATAGGGAGGGCCTCCTTAGGGTGCCGTCGGCCAACCAATGTCGGCTGGCGGCCCCCAGAGGAAGAGCATTCTCTGTGGGGGCTCCAGCCATATGGAATGATCTACCTGTGGGACTTCGTCTTCTCCCTGATCTTCGGACCTTTAAGCGCGAGCTCAAAACCTTTTTCTTTCATCAAGCGGGGCTGGCCTAATGATTAATTTTAATATTGAGGGTTTTTAGAGGTTTTTTTAAGGGGTTTTAACTTATTTATTACTTTTTATTCAACAATTTTAACATGCAGCTTATGGAATTAGATTTTTAATTGAATATTGTATCTTAAAATCTTTCGATATCTATGTTTTATTTATGCTGTACACCACCCTGAGTCCTCGGAGAAGGGCGGTATAAAAAATTAAATAATAAATAAATAAATAAATAAATATTACACAGACCCAGTTATGCTTTGCCATCAGTTTTTCTGCTTTTAGGAAAGCACATAGATATTGGATGTATTTCTTCACAATTTTACTCATTTTGATGCTTATGAGGAAAAATGTGATGTGCGGACTCCGGAGCCTCCAGAAGCTGACAGTAGTGAAGCAGAGGAACAGGAGGAGCCTGTTCCTAATGCTCGCATGACAAGAGCTGCTAGAAGACAAGAGCAGCTAAAGCAAAGAGGACAACTCGGGAGTAGGGCCAAGAAATGATTGGCCCCTCCCATAAGGCTTAAAAGAGCAGCAACGGGTTCTTTGCCGGAAAACATTGATAGCTTTGTCTTGCATTTGTTTCTTATCGGAGTCTTCTGCTTTTGAACTTTTGCCAAGAAAGGCCTTTGGCAGTTTGCCTAATTATGACCAAGGTTGATGATAAGACTGAGGAATTGTGTTGGGAAGAATTTGTTTTGATTTAGTTTGAACTACGCTGAGAATGAGTTAATTCTCAGCTATTCTAATAAAGTTTGTTTGTTTTTAAACTGACTGTCAGCTTTGAAAGCCATACTAGGCTGAAGGCTTTGGCACTGCCACTTTCCAGTGTGTGGGAAAGTAGGAGGGGGTGTTGGTAGAAAGGGCTATTAGACATAATAACATTCTTCCTGCCGGTCAAGGTCAGGCTGAGCCTACATCTGGAGAAGGAGTGGCCGGAGTGATGTCTCGAGATGGGACTTGTGGCGATTGGAGCATGTGATTGGCAGAGGGGTCATGAGGGTGGGGATTTTGGAGTTTGTCTTACTGAGGGAGAAACCCGGGTCCCCAGATTTGGATTTCATCCAATTGTGCCAGTTTACCTATGCTAGTAAAAGAACTTTGAAAGATATTTGCTTCGGAGTCTTTTCTGCAGGAGGGTTTTTCTGGAACGCTGACATTGAGTTTACTACTACCTACTTTGGCCTGGGTCACAACAATCTCTTCTGTTACATCCAAAAACAATGGTTTTTGAAAACAACCCTTTCTTGAAACAATTGCTTCCAGCCTCAAATTTTAGAAGAGGGATCAGGTAATATCCAGGAGACCAAGACTACGCTAGCTACACAATACTTCCTTTGGCTGGTTAATGATGGCCATTGCAGGCTTTAAGGTGGACCTGGACATTTTACAGCCCATGGGCCACATCTGTCCCTTTGCCTATGGTGATGGTCCTAGTTTCTTATGTGGCTCCTTGGGGAAATTAATTGCCCACCCCTAGTTTAAAGGATTATATTTGGTGGACTTGCCATTGCTGACATTCTGTAGCCCAAAGAATAAAGGAGGTATGGAAGCAACCTTTGATATGTTGGCTGATCACTATAATTCCTGAATCAAGAACAGGCAAATGGAAGATATCAAAATTGGGAGTTAGTGAGAGCTTTTCTAAACTCTCTGTTGCTATTGGGACATTGAAGGGCCAGAAGTTAAACGCTTGGCTGTTTGCCGGAATGACAGAAAGTCGATGCTTGGAACCAATTTGGTTCAGTTCAAAATGTGACTGCCATTGAAACTAGTTGCTAAGGGGTGCATGTGTTCTCTTCAGAATTCTCTTAATGTGAAGTGGTTTGTCAATTTTATGTAAAAATATTTAAAAGTGCTTCACTGAGCACCCATATAAATACAATCTGGATGCCTCTCTGATTAATCAGCAAGAGAAGAAACTTCCTGCATCAATACTGTAGGAATAACAATGGCATAATAGCAAGGAAGCATTTCATTTATATCTTCATTCATAATAAAAAACTGATCCAGTTAAATTTTAATATGGGTTTTAAATCCACAAAGATGATATCTAAAAATACTAAAATGTCATCCTTCCTCTGTACTGTTTTTCCGACCCCAACTAATGTACTAGTTTCTGCTATTTACTTTCTCTCTTGTAGGTTGTCATGACAATTGAAGATGTTTTTCTGTGAAAAGGTGATAGCATCATAAAACTCAAGAGAGCACAAGTGGTTTGTATAGAGCAGTGATGACGAACTTTTTTGGCATCAAGCGTGTGCTGTCGTCTGGACTGCAACCCAGAATAGGAGCTGCCCAGGGTGCATGCACGTGCCCAACAATGAACTTCTGGTTTCTGGTGCGTGCATGCATGCTGGCCAGCTAGTCTTCTGGATTTCTGGTGCGCATGCATGCACGATGATCAGCCGGCCGGCCACATGATCATGCAGGAAAATGAAAGACCAGCTCTTCCAGTTTCTGGCACTGCTGTGCATGAAGGCCAGTTGATTTTCGCACATGCATGTGTGCCAGAAGCCCAGAATAGGAATGGGCAATGCCATGCGTGCTAGGCAGCATAGCTTCGAGTGCCACTTCGAGCACGCTTGCATTAGGTTCGCCATTACAGGTATAGAGTATTATATTCAGTTGTGCGAAGGTGCTGATAGCAAGTGATAAGGTGCTCTACAGAGTATGGGTGCACTGCAGTGGTGGGTTTATTTTATTTTTTATTTATTTATTTGTAATTACATTTCTATACCGCACCATCTCCCGAAGGACTCAGGGCGGTGTACAGCCAATATTAAAATACACATACTACTATAATATAAATATAAGAAATAAACACTATTTAAAAACAATTAAAAGCAAATATTTAGTGGCCGAATCACTAAAACGGTCAAAGGCCGATTAAAACCCATTAAAATTTTGCTAAAATATGTTCTTAGGCTAGTCCCGCTCGGTGAAATAATAAAGTCTTCAGTTCACATTTGAAGGCCCGAAGGTCGGGGAGTTGGCGTAACCCCGGAGGTAGCTCGTTCCATAGGGCTGGTGCCGCCACAGAGAAGGCCCTCCCACTAGGGGTCGCCAACCTACATTGTTTGGTCGATGGCACCCTGAGGAGACCCACTCTGTGGGAGCGCACAGATTGTTGGGAGGCAATTGGTGGCAGAAGGCGGTCTCGCAAACACCCCGGTCCTAAGCCATGGACCGCTTTAAAGGTGGTAACCAGCACCTTGAATTGCACCCGGAAGGCTACCGGCAGCCAGTGCAGGCCACGCAGGATGGGTGTTATATGGGAGCCCCTCTGTGATGCCCCTCTATCACCCGCGCGGCCGCATTCTGGACTAGCTGGAGCCTCCTGGTGCTCTTCAAGCGGAGCCCCATGTAGAGAGCATTGCAATAGTCCAGGCGGGAAGTGACGAGGGCATGAGCGACCGTGCGTAAGGAGTCCCAATCAAGGAAGGGGCGCAACTGGTGAATCAGGTGAACCTGATAAAATGCTTCCCTGGTGATGGCCGTCAAGTGTTCTAAGGACAGCCGATTGTCCAGGAGAACGCCTAAGTTGCGCACCCTTCCCTTGGGGGTCAGTATTTCTCCCCCCCCCCCACAATCAGCGATGGCGTAAGCTGACTATACCGGGACGCCGGAACCCACAGCCACTCAGTCTTGGAAGGGTTGAGCTGGAGCCTGTTCCTCCCCATCCAGACCCGCACGGCCTCAAGACACTGGCCCATCACCTCGACGGCTTCGTTGGGGTGGTTCGGGGTGGAAATGTACAGCTGCGTATCATCAGCATACAGATGATAATCCACCCCGAAACCACGGATAATCTCGCCCAGCGGCTTCATATAGATGTTGAACAGGAGAGGCGAGAGAACAGACCCCTGCGGCACCCCACAAGTGAGGTGCCTCGGGGTCGACCTCTGCCCTCCTGCCAACACCGTCTGCGAACGGTCAGAGAGAAAGGAGGAGAACCACCGATAAACGGTGCCTCCCACTCCCAATCCCTCCAACCGCCGCAGCAGGATACCATGGTCAATGGTATCAAAAGCCGCCGAGAGATCTAACAGGACCAGGACAAAGGAACATCCCCTGTCCCGAGCCCTCCAGAGGTCATCCACCAACGTGACCAAAGCCGTCTCGATGCTGTACCCGGGTCTGAAACCGGACTGGAATGGGTCCAGATAAACAGTTTCCTCCAGGTGCTGAGGAAGCTGATATGCCACCACACTCTCAACAACCTTCGCCAAAAAGCGAAGGTTGGAGACTGGACGGTAGTTCGCTAATACAGCTGGGTCCAGGGAGGGCTTCTTGAGGAGGGGCCTCACCACCGCCTCTTTCAAGGCGGTGGGGAAAATGCCCCCCAACAAAGAAGCATTGGTAACTCCCAGGAGCCAGCCTCGTGTAACCTCCCGTGTGGCCAGTACCATCCAGGAGGGACACGGGTCCAATAAACATGTGGTGGGATTCAGCCTACCCAACAGCCTGTCCATGTCATCTGGAGTCACAGGATCGAACTCAGCCCAGATAAAACTCTCAAGACTCGTCCCTGCCAACCCACCCAGATCTATCCAATCAGTGTCCAGTCCATTCCGAATCCGAGCGATTTTATCAGACAGATACTGTACAAAATCCTCAGCACGTCCCTGTAAGGGGTCCTCCCGAGCCTCCTGCATAAGCAGGGAGCGGGTCACCCTAAACAGGTTGGCTGGGCGATTATCTGCCGATGCGATGAGAGCGGAAAAATAGTTATGTTTTGCTGCTCTGATCGCCACTAGGTAGGTCTGAATATGCGACCTCGCTAGTGTTCGGTCGGGTTCGGAGTGACTGGACCTCCAGGTGCTCTCTAGGTGTCTTTTCCGGCGCTTCCTCTCTCTCAGCTCCTCGTTGCTCCTCATTGCTACCGGTTCTCCCCAGTTCACAAGAACCGGTAGTAAACATTTTGAGTAGTTCGGAGAACCGGTAGTAAAAATTCTGCCTGGCCCCATCCACAATTTATTGCTGCCTCCCGACTCCCAGGTGATCAGCTGGAAGGAAAAAACTCAGGGCTCACTTGACGAAGAAGAGGAAAAAAAACACAAGACACCGTCGCTTTAAATTGAGAAACCAAGCAGCCTCCCAACTGATCAGGTACAATGAAAAAATCAGGACTCGCTTCTCAGCCAGGAGATCGCTTGGCAAAGAAGAAGGGGTGGTGGAAACGCTGTCGCTTTAAATTGACAGAGCTGGAAGCTCCTTTCTAGGTCAGCTGAACAACAAATTTGATAAGTGGAGGAATTCTTATATGGTTCAAAGTTTTTGAAGTTTTGGCATTTGTGCAACATGGGGCTTTGTGTTTCTAAAAAGGTTTGGGCGATTTCCATTGTGAAGTATCCTGTCTTGAATGAGATTTCTGTCTGCTTGTAAACGGAGCCGAACTTCCGGCTTCCACCGGTAGCTGTTTTCTGCTTACAAAGTTTCCTTTTATGCAGCTGGCAGGAATGTGGAATTCCAGACAGGTTCCTTGTTAACAGCTTAATTATTTCTTAATTATCTAGTAATATTTTATTTGGGAAATGAAGAAGGGGGAGTTTGATTCCTTCCCAGAACAGATTAGTGGGGTCGGGAAGGAATGGGGATTTTGAAGTAACCTTCCCCTGGAGTGGGGAGGGAATGGGGATTTTAGGCTTGCTGTCAAACATCAGCCATAATACCAACGACTGTTTTGAACAATATGCAGGTTTATTACATAAATGGCTATTTTATATGTGAAATTATGACTGAAACCTATATAGATTCACACTGTCAGGAAGTTTGTCCTTAGTTTTAGGTTGCTTCTCTCTTTGTTCTCTCTCTTCTCTCCATCCATTGCTTCTTGTGTTGCCTTCTGCTGCTTTGGAAAATACTTTGCCCCCCCCTTCTTTCTAGCAGCCTCTTAAAACCCGTTGCCTATCACACTCTTGGGCAAAGCATGTGAGCCATTTCCTCCTTTCAGTGGTCCATGAAAGTGCATCTATAGCAGAAGTCTCTAACCTTGGCCACTTTAAGACTTTATGACAGCAAAGGCTGAGGAATTCTGGGAGTTGAAGTCCACAAGTCTTAAAGTGCCCAAGTTTGGAGACCCCTGATCTATAGTATGTAGATAATAAAGTTGAAAAAAGGTGAACAACATTTTTGCAGAATTATAGATACGTTGAGGCTGGGTGTGATAAGGAATGGCTGGGAGGGGAGGGGCCAGGCAAGGTACTCCTTGACGTGAGTGACATTGAGTTGGCCACGCCTACCCAGTCACATGACCATCAAGCCACACCTACTGTCACATGACCATCAAGCCATGCCCACAAAATAAGTCACGCCCACAGAACCGGTAGTAAAAAAAATTAGAACCCATCCCTGGTGCACTGCTGGCACCTCTTTGAAATACGTACTTTTGTAGGCGTGTGTGGTGAGCCTGGGGGAGGGGAATGCTGTTTCTTTAAACAGGTACTGACGTGTGGCATGGGGCACTCAAAAACACCTTTTTGTCTTTGGATCTGAAATGCAGTGGATCCTTGTCACCTACAGAGGTAAATTGTTGGATTTATCTCTGTTGTGCTCAGAAGTTCCTCAGTTATTGTTGAATTATTTTGCAACGGTACTTTATAATCTAAAGTACAACATTTCAAACTAATAACGTCATCAGCAACAGAAAGAATAACAACATCTATCTATCTCAGGTCTTTGGGAAGGAGTCAATAAGTGGACAAAATGCTAGATCTATTCTAAACATCTGACTGTGTGACTAAGCACAACAATGTAATTATAATTAGCTTAGGAAAAGAACGAAAACAAAGAAATTATAACATGTTAATTGTTCTGACTCAATATTTGTTGCCCCAGGCAAAAAAAAAAGAGATAGCATTTCAACCTATCCTCTATTCCATATACATAAGTCGAACTTCATCTTATTTTAGTATACATGCAAGTAAACTCAGGGGTCTCAGACACACTGTTCAATATGATCCTTCTCATCTAATACTGGATCAGAGGAGAACAAAAGGAAGTTTCTATCA
Organism: Ahaetulla prasina; assembly: GCF_028640845.1. Classification (NCBI taxonomy): domain Eukaryota; kingdom Metazoa; phylum Chordata; class Lepidosauria; order Squamata; family Colubridae; genus Ahaetulla; species Ahaetulla prasina. The sequence goes on along the minus strand of NC_080543.1, from coordinate 29,087,871 downwards.
GGATATATTTACTTTTCACATTCACATTTCACAGTGCTCTGCTTTATTTGTTTATTTGTTTAAATTAAGATGAGAAAGTTCTTTACACTATATCTAAGTTCTGTGTAAAAACCCAGAAACATATCATAATCCTACAGAAACCTATTCGGAAGTCCTTTCACGTATGCTTAATTCTCAGTAGGTTTATAAAAGGATGTATACTTTTATAAACCATACTGCGATAAACAAATGCATAGACATTGTTTATTTTTGGCACTGGTAGTAGGTTTTATATTGGGTGCGGAAAGCTGAAAAATCAGGAATGGATTTGCTCCCTACATCAAGCGGATCATATATGTAAAATATGTGGCCCTCATACTTTCTGTGCATTCCAGTCCAGTCTACTATTGTGAATAATGAAACCATAGATAATGAGACCTAGAATCTATGAGGAATGGGGGTTAGGCTCCAGAGCAGGGTGGGATTCTACTGGTAGCTCCGGCGATCAGTTGGAAGTGAACTGGTTAGCTCTGACCATCAGATGGGCCCACTCGCCCACCTGTGCTATTTTCCTATCATTATTTTCTCTGCTGATTCGCGTGGTAGAGTGGATTGCCCTGCAAACCAGCTGTGTTACTCCTCTGAAGAAACCAGGAAGTGAAGATTTCTTCCAACTGCATGCGCAAATCGCGCGATCACCGAACTGGTTGTTAAACTGGGATGGTCCCACCACTGCTCCAGAGGCGCTGTGAAGAAGAGTGCATTACAGTGTGAAGACTGAGGATAGATGGGCTAAAGGGAAGGAAGGAGAGAAGTGCTTAAGGATTGGTGGGTAAACAGTAGGAAAAGCAAGGCTGAGTGGGTGGACGGACAGATTGGCAAAGATCATTGAGAAAATAGGTTGTGTGTTTGATTTACACTGTTATGCAGACACAAATAGCAGATATAAAGAAACATGCGTTCCTAACTGCAGATATGCAAAACTATTTAGCACAGATATTGAGGTCTCATCCATATTAGCTACAGACATTCACAACTATGGATAACAATATCATGGATAAGGAGGGCTACTTGTTCTTCCTCCCATCCATCCATCCATCCATCCATCCATCCATCCATCCATCCAGTTTAGAGGATGATTGACCCCCAATGACACTGGATAGTTCACATTAAAAACTTAAGAACAATATAATAAAAGGAAACAGATAATAAACATCCAGATCAGAAGTGATTAATAAGCTATTATTTTTATTCTAATTCTCAAAACCACATATTTTTTGTTTACTTGTTTGCTTCCTGCACAAAGTCAGTGAGAAGTTTCCAGTCCAATTTAAATTTAGACAAATGAGCAGCATGGTGACATAGTGGCGAAGACACTCACCTCCCACTCAGAAGGTTGAAAGTTGAATCCTAGGTAGTGGCAGATGTTTCTCTCCTAGGGCGCAAAGAAAAAATATCTGCTGCAAATTCTGTGTAGCATCAGGAAGGGCATCCGGCCAGTAAAGACTCAGCTCCATCCAGTCACCGGACCTTACCCTGAATTAAGGGATTACGGGGTCGTAAAAAGGGAGTATTAAATTTGGACAATTTCCTATCTCTAATTAAGGCAGTAAATTTGACCATCTCAGCAAGTTCCAGCATCTTCATATCCATTCCTCTATTATAAAGGTAAAGGTTTCCCTTGCACATACGTGCTAGTCGACTGTAGGGGGCGGTGCTCATCTCGGTTTCAAAGCCGAAGAGCCAGCGCTGTCCGAAGACGTCTCCGTGGTCATGTGGCCGGCATGACTCAACGCCAAAGGCGCACGGAACGCTGTTACCTTCCCACCAAAGGTGGTCTCTATTTTTTCTACTTGCATTTTTACGTGCTTTCAAAACTGCTAGGTTGGCAGAAGCTGGGACAAGTAACGGGAGCTCACCCTGTTACATGGCAGCACTAGGGATTCGAACCGCCGAGCTGCCGACCTTTCGATCGACAAGCTCAACGTCCTAGCCCCTGAGCCACCGTGTCCCTTTTTCCTCTATTATAGGTAAAGTCAAATCTTTCCATCTTTGTGCACATATAATAGCCTTTCTGTAGTTGCCATGTATAAAAACAAAGTTCTATAATTTTTTCCATCTGCTTACAAATCAATTCCCAAAAAGGTCTTAATTGTGGTTTTGATTATGTATGAGTTTTTAAAATCTTCTCCATTATTGTATGTAATTCATACAAAGTTTTGTATATCCAAATTTTTCCGGCTTCTTTATATATCCACCAAGCATGTCCCTTCTTGATTTCATTTCCAGCATAAGTTTGAAGAGCCTTTATATATTCTAAGCAGTTTTTCCAATGATATGTACCAATTATATATATTTTTTGTAAAAATTCTTTTTAAGATTATAACAGTGTAAATTTCAATCCTTTGAACCACCTTGTAAGATCCTGCCTTGCCAGTCTTCTCAAGAAAGCAGAACTCTTGAAACAAAAACCATTTCAAAAGGAAACTTTTATTGGAAGATTGTGATAGCAAGAGATATAGGCAGGAACTAAACCCCATACAGAGATCTCCCCCAAGCCTCCCCCTCCCACCAGAATGACAGCGTCCCTATAGGAATCTATGGGACTGTTGTGGTCCATCAGCAACCTGGCGATGAAGCTGAGGTGAGGCCAGGGCCATTGGGAAGTGAGGTGCGGACTCCAGAGCCTCTAGAGACTGATAGTAGTGAGGCAGAGGAACAGGAGGAACCTATTCCTAATGCATGCATGAGAAGAGCTGCCAGAAGGCAAGAGCAGTTCAAGCAGAGAAGACAACTTGGGAGTAGGGCCAAGATATGATTGGCCCTTCCCATAAGGCTTAAAACAGACCAGCACCGGTGTGTCAGCTTTGCCGGAAAACAACGTTGTAGCTATGTCTTCTTCTCCGTCTTCTGCTTCGTGTACATCTTTGTTTTTGTGGCTTCTGGACGTTTGCCAGGAAGGGCCTTTGGCAGTTTGCCTAATTGGACTAAGGTTTGTTAGATAACTGAGGAATTTGTGTTGAGTTGAACGACATTGGGAATGAAGTAATTCCCAGCTGTTCGAATAAAGTTTGTTTTTCCACAGACTAAGTTTATTACTACCTGCTTGGGTCTGGGTCACAACAGGGACCTAACACACCTATTCTCCCACTGATCCATGTGTATATTACACAAGTTTACAAAATATCATCTGCTGCTGCTACTAACTGGACTTCCAGGCTCCATGGCTTAGGACCGGGCTATCTACGGGACCGTCTACTGCCGGCTTCTATCTCCCATCGTCCGGTACGTTCCCACAGAGAGGGACTCCTCAGGGTGCCGTCAGCCAAACAGTGTCGACTGGCGGCCCCCAGGGGGAGGGCCTTCTCTGTGGGAGCTCGGACCCTGTGGAACGAACTTCCCTCGGACTTCGGCAATTACCTGACCTTAGGACCTTTCATGAACTTAAAACTTATTTATTTCGTATGGCTGGACTAGCCTGATTTTTATTTTTATTGGATGGGTTTTTAAAATTTTGTGATTTTACGGGGGAGTACGTTTTTTAACATTTTGGGCATTTAAATTAGTTTTTTAAGGGATGTTTTTAATTATTGTGTGTATTTATATTTTATCTGCCTGTTCACCGCCCCGAGTCCTTCGGGAGAAGGGCGGTATACAAATTAAAATATTATTATTATTATTATTATTATTATTATTATTATTATTATTATTATTATTATTATTATTATTATTATTATTATTATTATTATTATTATTATTCAGGGCTTTGAGGAAGGATGTCGCACTTGTGAATTCCCTGGCAAATGAACAAGAACAGGACTCTCCAACCTTTGCAACTTTAAGACTTATGGACTTCAACTCCCAGAATTCCTCAGCCAGCTTTGCTTTGGCTTTGCTGGCTTAGCAATTCTGGGACTCGACATTCACAAGCCTTAAAGTTGCAAAGGTTGGAGACCCCTGAACTATTGAACAGTCTGGAATCCAATACCAAACTACTATTAATCAATAATAAAGAGCAATTGAGGAGGCTTCAGAATTCTCTTAAAATTGGGTAAGGTGGGTCATATCTGGACCTCAAGGGGGATGTTCCATAGCACAAGGACACAATTGAAAAAGTCTTGACACTCATAATTTCTAGCAGGCACCATTAATAAAGCCATAGAGGGTAAACAGAGCTTCTGATTGGTAAGGTGCTAGGGAAGGTATTCTATGAGGAATATAGATTCAAGCAATAAAAAAGGATTTATATGTTACAACAAACACTGACTTTGAGTTGGAAAACCATGGGAAATCAGGCAAAATGTATTCCCGATGAGAAATATTACTGATCAGAAATATTATTGATCAGAAGCCAGACTATCACATTCTAGATCCAGTGGAGTTTTTGCATTTCCTGTAAGGACATCCTCATGTAAAACTTACTACAGTAATTATTATTATTATTATTATTATTTATTATATTTGTATACCGCCCATCTCCCGAAAGACTCAGGGCGGTTCACAGCCAAAAAACAACAGAAAACATATAATACATATAAACAGCTAAAAGAATAGACAGTTAAATTCAATTGATGCCCTAAAACTTTTAAATACAAATTTAAAACCTCAATTAAACCCCTTTTTTAAAAATCCCAATTTAAAAACTACGTTCAAGCTAGTCCTGCTCTTCGAAACAGCAACGTCTTCAGCTCGCGGAAGGACCTGAGATCGGGAGTTGACGAAGCCCCAGAGGAGCTCGTTCCAGAGGTAGGGGCCCCACAGAGAAGGCCCTCCCCTAGAGGTCGCCAGCCGACATTGTTTAGCTGACGGTATCCGGAGGAGGCCCTCTGTGAGAGCGCACTGGTCGGTGAGAGGCTAATGGTGGCAGTAGGCGGTCCCAGAATACCCCGGCCCTAGGCCATGGAGCGCTTTAAAGGTGATAACAAGTACCTTGAAGTGAACCCGAAAGACCACCGGGAGCCAGTGCAGACTACGCAGGAGGGGTGTTACACGGGAGCCACAAGGTGCTCCTTCTATCACCCGCGCAGCCGCATTCTGGACCAATTGGAGTCTCCGGGTACCCTTCAAGGGGAGCCCCATGTAGAGAGCATTACAGTAGTCCAGGCGGGATGTAACAAGGGCATGAGCGACTGTGCATAAGGAAGCCCAATCCAGAAAGGGGCGTAACTGGCGTATCAGGCGAACCTGATGAAAAGCTCCCCTGGTGACAGCTATCATATGATCTTCTAAAGACAGCCGTGCATCCAGGAGGACGCCCAGATTACGAACCCTTTCCGTGGGGGCCAATAGTTCGCCCCCAATGGTCAGTGATGGAATTAGCTGACTGTACCGGGCCGCCGGCATCCACAGCCACTCGGTCTTGGTGGGATTTAGTCTGAGTCTGTTCCTCCCCATCCAAACCCGTACGGCCCCCAGGCACTGGGACATCACTTCAACAGCCTCGTTGGGGTGGTTAGGGGTGGAAATATAGAGCTGGGTATCATCAGCGTATAGATGACAACTCACCCCAAAACCACGGATGATCTCACCCAGCGGCTTCATATAGATGTTGAACAGAAGAGGCGAGAGAACCGACCCTTGCGGCACCCCACATAAGAGGCGCCTTGGGGTCGATCTCTGTCCCCCCGTCAACACCGTCTGCGACGGTCGGAGAGGTAGGAGGAGAACCACCGATGAACAGTGCCCCTCACTCCAAGTCCCTCGAGTCGGCGCAGCAGGATACCATGATCGATGGTATCAAAAGCCGCTGAGAGATCTAATAGGACCAAGACAGAGGAACAACCTCTGTCCCGAGCCCTCAAGAGATCATCAACTAGCGCGACCAAGGCTGTTTCCGTGCTGTGACCAGGCCGGAAACCGGACTGGAATGGATCAAGATAGACAGTTTCATCCAGGTACTGGGGCAACTGTCGTGCAACCACACTCTCGACAACCTTTGCCACAAAGCGAAGGTTGGAGACCGGACGATAATTTGCTAAACTAGCTGGGTCAAGGGAAGGCTTCTTGAGGAGGGGCCTCACCACCACCTCTTTCAAGGCGGCAGGGAAAACACCCTCCATCAAAGAAGCGTTCACAATTTTCTGGAGCCAGCCTCGTGTCACCTCCCGGGTGGCCAAAACCAACCAGGAGGGACACGGGTCCAATAAACATGTGGTCGCATTCAATCTCCCCATTAACCTGTCCATGTCTTCAGGAGCCACAGGATCAAACTCATCCTAGATAATAACATCAAGACTTGCCTCCTCCACCCCGTCTGGATCCACCCAGTCTGTGTCCAACCCTTCCCGAATTTGAGCGATTTTATCAAACAGATATTGTCCAAATTCCTCAGCTCGACCCTTTAAGGGATCCTCTACCGCTCCCTTAATATATTCAGTGGTGGGATTCAGCCAGTTCGCACCACTTCGGGAGAACCGGTTGTTAACTTTTTGAGCAGTTTGGTGAACTGGTTGTTGGAAGAAATCATTAGGAAAGAGAACCGGTTGTTAAATTATTTGAATCCCACCACTGAATATATTCAGGAAGTAGCCAGTAAGTAAATAATAGAGGCCACATTACACCTATCCAGGAAGAAAAGAAGTTGGTAAATCAAACATAGTTGAAAGAAAACAGTTCTTGCCTGAGCACAGAATAGTATAGAGTTACGAAGTACTCTATGCTTCCTCTAGAACAGGGGTCTCCAACCTTGGCAACTTTAAGCCTGGCGGACTTCAACTCTCAGAACCCCCCAGCCAGCAAAGCTGGCTGCGGAATTCTGGGAGTTGAAATCCTCCAGGCTTAAAGTTATCAAGGTTGGAGACCCCTGCTTTAGAAGTATTCCCTTTTCCTTCAAAGACAATCGGCTCATACTCAAATGGTGAAATTCTTTCCAATTGACTTCTATTGAACCACTCCTTCCACTTCCAACAATAATCTTCTACATCGTTCTTTTCATCTTTTATTTTACAAGTATCTCTCCACATTTTTAGCAATATTCACTTTTGCCTTCTCACATTTTCATTTTGTCTCTTTGGTCCCTTCCCAAGAAGACTTAAGCTACATTCCAAAACATTCTCTCATCTTACCATTCTAATGCTACTTTTCTGTTCCTTCTTTTTCTCCAACATAGTCATGTATTTTTCTGCTCCTCCATTTCTTCTTTCACATTCTGGTTACAGTCTGACCCCTCTGACCCCTAGGCTTTTTCACAGTTCTCCAAGTCTTACAGACCTTATTTACTCTTATTTCAGTACTTATTCTCCCACAGTACTTATTCTCCCACAGATACTAAATTCTGTTGCAAACTCAAAACTTCCATGTCAAACCACAACATACGTTACTTGTGGTAGGAGCTATTTAACACAGCACAGAGAAATGGAAGCCCTACAGATTCTTCTGTAGGAAGTTAACATTCATTTTCCTAGAAAAATGAAATATTCTAGGAAATATTAAAAAGGCAGAATATTTCCCCTAAAAGAGAAATAAAAATCTTAAAACAGAAACTCAGCCCCAGCTCCCTGCCCCCGGAAGATACTTTGGTTATTTACAAGACAAAAGGCTGGGCCAGCTTATCTACAACACAAAAGACCTTCACCCTCAGGACATAATAGGATTAGCCTTCTACCCATCTTACCACATGGCACCTGGGAAGATTACATCACCCAGCAAGATTCAACCAAGCATGGAAGTCTGACAACCCAGGATACATTTCTTGCTACAGGAACAGGAAGCAAGTTCAAAGCCCAACAGAGGTTATAAATCTATCTCCCTTTCTCATCCATGTGCTCTTTTTGCCTAGGACTTCAAACCAGGGCTTGGCCTTATTTTCAGGGGTAGGGGTGTCTTATTATTTTGGAGGTGCAGGAGGGGGTGAGTGTGGTCACCTCATGGCTTCTGCTATGTTGAGCTGCTGTAATTGTTCGCCCCTGAGGCCATGCTCCTCCCGTCCCTGCACCCGGCTCTTCAGGAGCCCGCTCGCAAGAGAGCAGCTGCCTGGCACCTCTTGCCACATGGTGCCCACCCACTAGACAATCCCCCTCTGGCCAAGCAGAGCATCTCTCACCGACTGAATGGTGTCCCATGATCACGACCTTTCAGTAGCGCATGAATGGCATTGCCCAACAATGGTTCCAAGGCCAACCGAGCCTTTCTTCTAAAGAGCCTGCCGGGAGGCGCTAGGCGGCCTGCACACTCACAGCTGGGAGTCCAGCAGAGAGAGGCTCCCTCTGCATGCCGCCATCAAGCCCCTCTCTTCCCATGAGGTGTGGTGCAACACAAGCAGCCCAAAAGCATCAAGCCGCGCAAGTGCCTGTTGCCCCCACTCGCATGCCTCCCAGACCTCACCACATTGATGTTGGCAAAGATGGTGAGCACCAGATCCTTGAGGAGCTCACAGCCAATGCCACCAGTGCCCACCACCAGCACCCGGGCAGAAACCACGGCCTGAGCCAGCTGCCATCCCAGCACTGAGGAAGCAGGCAGGAAAAAGGGACACTGAGGGACTCCAGCCAGGCGCCGCGTATGCACCGCTCCCCAGGCTGCCTCCGGCAACCCTCACCATAGAGCGGGAAGCATACTCCCAGAGCAGCCGCTGCCCTGGCTGTGTTCTAGGCCACCCAGCTAGAAGACTCAGCAGCAGGTGGCTGGCCCGACCGGCTTCTTCTCCACTTCCAACAGCTTCCAGCTGGGGTTTGGAAGCCGCAGAGGCGGAGTTTGGGGGAGAGAAAGAAAGACTTCTGCTGCTTCTGCTTTTGGCTGCACGCAAAGAAAGAGGTGCCAGGTGGTTGCTCTCTCTTGCAAGTGGGGTGGGAGTTTGCAGGCAAAAGGGATGGATGGATGGATGCATGGATGGGAGGTGGGCAAGCGCCAAGAATGCTGGGGAGAGATAGAACGAAAGGCAGCTCCCAATCAGCTCAGCTGATCTGTGGGTCGTGAATAAGGGGCCAGCTGCCATTAGCTGACCAGGGATGGGCTGCATCTTGTGCAGCCACATCCACACCTTCACTAGGGCTTATTTTCAGGGGGGTTTATTTTAGTGCATGCATTCAAAAGCCCGATTGGGATTATTATCAGGAAAGTCTTATTTTCGGGGAAATAGGGTATGTGTGTGAGATTAAAATTAACCAAGTTTAGCTTCTGATGCATATGTACCCACTAGATCTTTAAGTGACTTGTTTAAACATGTTCTGTGAACACAAATAATTTCAGCAGATTATCCTTTTTTTAAATTGAACTTTACCAAGATAAAAATAAAACTGGTTCTAAAGTGGAGCCCTCTGGATCAGCTAGTTTAGAGAGGCAGGAAAAAATTTCATGATAAATTGTTCCTTTAATCTTTTTCTAAATATTGTCTTAGTGTTGGAAAATGAGTGGGTTGCAGTGGTGGGTTTCTACTGGTTCGCCCGAACTGGGGCTAACCAGTAGTGGTGGAGGTGGGAGACTCCGCCCACCTGCCTGGATGTCATCACGGACACTCTGCGCGTGTGCAGAAGCGGCATGCATGAGCGAAGCCAGCATGCACGCACTCCTGATTTTGAACCGGTAGCGAAGGAAAGAGGAACCCACTACTGGTGGGTTGGATTTCATGGATCAATCTCTATAACAGGCAGCAGAACATTCTGCATTCACATTAAGCATAATAGGAAAATGATGTGATCTTTAAAAATGATTTCCATCCCATAGCCAAGCTGCATTTAGCTTAAAGATAAAGGTAAAGGTTCCCTTCGCACATATGTGCTAGTCGTTCCTGACTCTAGGAGGCAATGCTCATCTCTGTTTCAAAGCCAAAGAGCCAGCGCTGACGGAAAATGTCTCCGTGGTCATGTGGCTGGCATGACTAAACACCATAGACACACGAAACGCTGTTACCTTCCCACCAAAGGTGGTCCCTATTTTTCTACTTGCATTTTTTACGTTCTTTCAAACTGCTAGGTTGGCAGAAACTGGGACAAGTAACAGGAGCTCACCCAGTTACACGGCACTAGGGATTTGTATTGTTGAACTGCCGACCTTTCCATCAACAAGCTCAGCGTCTTAACCACTGAGCCACCACGTTTAGCTTAGTGTATGCAAAAGAGGAATATAAAATGTGAGGTGCTGAAACTAACAAGTTTGGAATTATTTCTAAGTGACGCTTTAATGATCCAATGTCCTGCCTCATTCAGAGAATGGCATGGGAAGAAGCCCAGACAGTGTTGACTTCCAGATGTAACACTGCCAAGTTTTTCTATAGCTGTACCTGTATTTTTTTCTTTTTTCTTTTCATAATACTCTTGGAACAACTGTTGATCTTCTGACTGGCAACACTAGTCATGTCTGTATGAAAGCATCCTGCATCTACTTCATTGGAATAACTACTTCCATTTAATCCTATTAAAAGAGGTTTAACCTGATTTGGAACCTGCTGTAAATAGCTGTTGCGCCATAAACAATTATTCTTTATGTTTTTAAAATATGGTGGAGCTGCCCTCTACTGGTTTGGCTATGTAAAATGGTGCAATTGCTTGCTGGTTGTTTTTTTTAAAGGAAATGGCCTCAATCATTTAACAGAGCTACTACCATCAGTAAGTTGCTTTCCTAGAAAAAGAGATATCTTTTTAAAAAAAATTTAATTTTCAGCCTCTACAAGAAATGTAATAATGACAAAATGTTTTCAGTCATTTGAAAGTCAGAACAAGGACAATAAACAAACAAATAAATAAGGTTTCATGATTAATTCATCAGTGAATGTCAATATCAATTGCGGAGGAGTTATGGGCTACAAAAAATGAGACTGCAGTTATCTGTGGCCCTTGGATAGTTTTGCCCACTTATATCTTACTTAAAGCCCAGTTAGTGATGTCCACTAGTCTTCCAACTGTAGCAAAGTTAGATATTCAATATTGTTAAATTGAATTATGGCACCTTAAAGCATATGTAATTTCTGGTGCAGGGAAGAACAAAGACCCTTCAGTTCTAAAATTGTGTTAAGTCATCGGTGATTTGTGTCTTTGGGGGGGGGGGAAGGATGTATTATTTCTATCAGAAGTTTCTTGGGTTTGCCTCTAAAGGTAAAAGTGAATGCTAGGAGGGAGAAGGAGAATTTAATATAGAACTGCAAGATTTATTTATGTTCTTAATTTCCCCCAAAAAAGTTTCATTATTTTCATAATGTGAGAAAAAATGTATAAAATCTCTCCAGAGAGAGAAGGTGCTAGAAACAGATTTACAAGAAATGAAATGAGAAAATAACGGATTTCTGTTAAGACAATTTATAAAGACGCCTGCAGCTATTATCCTTGGAAAAAATGGGACCGAAAGATATAAGTAAAAAGAAAAGCACATAGAAATTGATCAATAAATTATTTTCCAAGATAAATCTTTAAAATGTAGGCTTTAAATGGAAGTGCTCCTATGAAAGTTAGTTTGGTGCCAATATCATATCTTTTAGCTTTGTATATATCTTTGTTCAAAAATCTCATTTAAGTTAGTCTAATATGGATAAGTGAAAAACTGCTACCAAAGATGGTTAAATTTTCTCCAAGAAAATGTAGAATTACAACTAAAAGACAACATCATCTGGAATCAGATCAGTGGTGGGATTTAAATTTTTTTACTACCGGTTCTGTGGGCGTGGCTTGGTGGGTGTGGCTTGGTGGGCGTGGCAGGAGAAGGATACTGTAAAATCTTCATTCCCACCCCATTCCAGGGGAAGGATACTGTAAAATCTCAATTTCATCCTGATCAGTTGAGACTCGGGAGGCAAAGAATAGATGGAGGCAGGGCCAGTCAGAAGTGGTATTTACTGGTTCTCCAAACTACTCAAAATTTCCATTCCTGTTTCTCCAGAACTGATCACAAACCTGCAGGATACCACCTCTGAATCAGATGCTGTAAAACTGTATGACTAAAGGAAGACTCTCCAGCTATCACATACCTCATCTTGAAACAACCTTAACTCAGAATTATCATGACCAAATAGCTTTACAATATTTATTTGAGATAACATTTGTTTGTCTATTTGATTTTAATTCAATAAAACTAAGGCTTTAAAGATGCTAACATAGTAAGGAGTAATCTCTGGATAAAATGAGAACCATTAAGTTTTTAAACAAGACATTGTTTGCTGTTGTATTTCCATTTAAATAGCAAGAAAAAGAAATCAGAATCCAAGATAAATACTGCTTTTTTTAAAAAAACAACAAAACAACAGCTCTGATTAAATTTGATATAGATGGAAGAAATGGTGGTTTAGTTCTTGGAATAAGAATGAATATAGTAAAGAGGCCATCTTATATTTAAAAGAAACAAGAATTGGTATTTAAAAATTATGTTTATTAGTGTATAATATTGGCTCTGCTGCAATACATTTAAGAACTGTCTAGCACATAGTTCAATTCATATTATATTATTCATTATTCAATTCATATTATATTATTATACATTAATGATCTCTGTGATCATATTAAAAGTAATTGTGTTCTTTTCGCTGATGATGTCAGACTATTTAACACTACCAACAATACAGCTACCCTTCAAAAAGACCTTGACTTTGTGTCAGAATGGTCAAAAACTTGGCAACTCCAAATCTCAACCAGCAAATGCTCTGTCTTACACATTGGAAAAAAGAATCCAAACACTAAATACAAACTCAATGGACATTACCTTACAGATGACCCCCACCCTGCCAAAGACCTTGGAGTTTTCATATCCAATGATCTAAGTGCCAAAGCCCACTGCAACTACATCGCAAAAAAGGCTTTAAGAGTTGTAAACCTAATCTTACGTAGCTTCTTCTCCAGAAACACTACACTACTTACCAGAGCTTATAAAACATTTGCTAGACCAATTCTTGAATACAGCTCGCCTGTCTGGAATCCATACCACATTTCAGACATCAATACAACTGAACATGTCCATAAATATTTTACGAGAAGAGTTCTCCATTCCTCTGAATACAACAAAATACCTTATGCCACCAGACTTGAAATCTTGGGTTTAGAAAACTTAGAACTCCACCGTCTTCGACAGGACCTGTGTTTAACTCCTAGAATCATCTATTGCAATGTCCTTCCTGTTAAAGATTATTTCAGTTTCAATCACAACAATACAAGAGCAAACAACAGATTTAAACTTAATGTTAACCGCTTCAATCTTGATTGCAGAAAATATGACTTCTGTAACAGAGTTGTTAATGCTTGGAACACACTACCTGACTCTGTGGTCTCTTCTCAAAATCCCCAAAGCTTTAACCAAAAACTGTCTACTATTGACCTCATCCCATTCCTAAGAGGTCTGTAAGGGGCGTGCATAAGACCACAAACGTGCCTACCGTTCCTGTCCTATTGTTTCCTTTCATTATATCCAATTAATATAGTTATTACATACTTATGCTTATATATATATGCTTATATATTATATAGCTACTTTCATGCTTATGCTTATATATACTGTTGTGACAAAATAAATAAATAAATAAAAAATAATAAAAAATAAAAAAAATAGAGTTCAATTCTCAAAATGGGCAAAAAAAATATCTGTAAGCTAAAATAATCAACAAGACAAGAACTAAAGAACACCTTTGCATTCTCATTCTTCCATAGTTGGTAGGTATTCTGCCTCTGGTACTGGAGACAAACTTGATTAATAAACTATAACTGAGTTCCTGATACCCCATAACTTACCTAATACCCACCAGGAACCTCAATAGTGTATTCCAGCCTTTAATTCTGCAATGTAGGAAGAGAGAAGTTAAAAGGACAGTAGTAAGACAATGAACAGACAGGACCTTGAGCTGGAATGCACCACTGGCCAAAAGAAAATCTTATCAAGAGTTATCATTGGCTTTCCTTGAAAGACAGGAAGAAGCAGAGTCTTCGATTAGGATCCTCGTAGCTGGAAAAGTTTTTACAGAGGTCCTTTTTGAGAAAAACTACTGGAATAATTAACTCTTTAGCCATCTTTTTTCTCAGTTTTTTGTGGTTTGATAGGGGATTACATGTGAACAATATGCGTCTGTGTCTATCTTTTAGGAATGACACACTGAGACTACAAATGTTTGAGGGAATTTTTATTCTAAATTCACTCTATTCCACATGTCTCTAGGACTGACTAAACAGACTTAAAAGAAAAACGAGATGCTAATGTTTTGTTGGGCTGTTCAAGGGTGTAGGATGGTTATGGGTGGGAGATTAGTCATTTAATTGCAATAAATTGGTGGTCTGAAAGATGATTTTGAACCCAACTTTTCCATTATATCACACCTTCTTACCTCTCCACCTAAAGGCCGCTTTTACTTACCAAAGTTGCCATAGTTTTGAGCAAAGCTGAAGAAAACCAGATCAATTGCTCCTTTATGTTCCAGCCCCACTTACCTTTGTGTCTGCACTAGTGGTGGGATTCAAATAATTTAACAACTGGTTCTCTGCCCTAATGACCAGCTGGATAGGTGTGGCTTGGTGGTCATGTGACCATGTGGGTGTGGCCAACTCAACATCACTCATATCGATGGGCGCTTCGCCTTAGCTGTTACAATGTAATAAGGGTTAACCAGAGAAGCAGTTTCTGTAAGCAGGGCAATAAAGATTAGGCTAGAAACAACACCAGAATGTTTCTTTCCTGCCTTCCTTACAGGTTTAGTCCTGTAAAGTGGAAAAAACAAAACAAAATAAGATTTCTTCCCACAACCGGTTCTCCAAATTGCTTAGAAAGTTAACAACCAGTTTTCTCGAATAGGTGTGATCTGGCTGAATCCCACCACTGGTCTGCACCCGAAGTGCTTTGGTCTTCCGATGCCCTCTGCGTATCCTTCTGGTTAATCCCATGAAATATCTATGCAAAATACCTACCCAGAGCCAATTACTGGACTCATTTCAGTTTACATAACATGATGGATTTATTCTTACATGAAGTTCAGTGCCCTTCTCCCATCTTTCAGATTGTTTACACTGCCCTAAATTTGGCAAAAGGAGACACACACTTTGAAGCTTCTGTCCCTAATTAGCAGCGGTCTGGTCACAATCTGGGTGAGCCAGAGGGGAAAGATCAAGATCTCTCTTTATTGCTCAGCTGGAAATAGAAATAATTCAAAGCACGGGTGATCTAACGCCATCAGGGTGGCATTGGGGGTTTGGCTTTACTTGTTTAATTTTTCCTCAGTTGATGATAATTGTATGGGCTGTCAGCAATTTGTGTTAAGAGCTTGCTATAATTTTGGAGAAACACAGGAATTTTCTATTATCCCCGTCTGCCAAATCACCCAGTGCGGCTCAAAACAGAAAACAGACATATAAAACATTTGAGGGCTAATTCCCAACTCATTTCCTAAAGACAGCAGTGATTACTGTTTTGGAAAATGTGTAGAACTAAATTTAACTTACTGGAGAACATTTTATAGAAACCCAGTTAATGGCTGTATTAACCTTCATTATCTTGGGCCAATTTTTTTAAATCCTAGCGTGTTTCTTTGATTAATAGTTATTCACATGCATTATTAATAAGGCACCAACATTGCATTTAATATGATTCATTAAAGAAGATTTGCAGCGGAAGGGTATAAATAAAATAAAAATAAATTGCAAAGAGGGACTGTTGTGTTGATATTATGTTTAGGTATTCTAAGCCAACCAGACTCTATTCTTTTGTTGTTGTTGTTAGTTGCGAAGTCGTGTCCGACCCATCGCGACCCCTTCCTGTCCTCTACCATCCTCTGGAGTCCATTTAAGCTCATGCCTACTGCTTCAGTGACTCCATCCAGTCACCTCATTCTCTGTCATCTCCTTCTTCTTTTGCCCTCAATCTTTCCCAGTATTAGGCTCTTCTCCAGTGAGTCCTTCTTTCTCATTAGGTGGCCAAAGTATTTCAGTTTCATCTTCAGGATCTGGCCTTCTAAAGAGCAGTCAGGGTTTATCTCCTCTAGGACTGACCCGTTTTATTGCTTTTGGAGAGGCCTAAATAAAAATGAATAGATAAATAAGTGAAGGTAATCCTCCACTTAAAATCGTAGCTGAGCTCAGAATTACAGTTGTAAATTGTGCCAATTGTTAAGTGGGTGATTATGCGACTAGGACCAATTTTACGGCCTTTTCTTGTGGAGGTTGTTAAGCAAACCCATTGTCTGCAATGGACATTTTTGCAAAAAAAACCTGGAAATAAAGGCCAGTTTCTGAGAAAAAGTGTTGTAAATTATGTTGATGTGACCATAGGACACTGCAAATGGCTCATACGTTTAATGAAGTAATTAAATAGTAAAGTAAATAAGAACCAATGGCTAGACATATATCTACTTCTTCATCACACACCATTGAACTGAATCAAGCGAGTCCTGATAAGAACAGATTACAGATATGATCAAAACATGATCACTAGACAAAGGTATCAGCTTGCTTTCTTGGGGGATCCTGAGCATTGCAGAAATACAAGATGTATTAAAACTGTTGAGTACCAGTCAGAAAAGAAAACCAGAAAAAAAGTGGTGGAGAGGAACAGAATGGATTATTATGTAAGAAGAGCATTGTCTGAATCCTTTTCAGTCCAATGTCAGGCCTGTCAAGCAAACATTGCAGTAAGCAAACTCAGGAAACAAGAACAGTTTGAATTTATGGAAATAACTTGACTGCTAATTATAACAGAATCATGAAAGCCTATTAAAACAATTCTCCAGCTCAACTTATCATAATTAAGGTGGAGTATTCTGCCTCCCCCCCCCCCCATGGTTCTTTCCTCTCCTGGACAGAGAATCTTCTCTGTAATACTGTAATACAATATTACAGAGAATCTTCTCTGTAATACTGTAACCTGCTTTCTCCTGTAACTGTTATGGTCCTTAGTCAACTTCTCCAGGTACTGTTAGACATTCTACAATTGACCTATCAACTTCAGTCAGGCTTATGGCTTATCTGTGAGATTGGAATGCAGTAGTTCAATTCTGTTGATCCTGTTGGATATCTTACAGGTTTTTGATACTGTCAATCATGGTATTCTATTTGATCACCTTTGATGGTTGAGAATGGGAAATTCTATTTTCTGACGGGCAAGTTCTACCTACAGTGGTATAATACTAATAGTGGTATTGTAAGGCCTTCTCTTGTGGGTGCCATAGCCTTTAATATTCTTGCCTGTGTTTAACATTTGTATGGAGCTGCTGGGTTACGTCATCTCCTGGCATGGGGTCATGCAACTTGAGTCTGGGATGAACTGATGTCTTATCCCAGTGCTTGGAGGCTGTTAGTATCTGGATGGATAAGAACAGGCTCCGGCTCAATTGCAACAATGGCAACAAGATAGAAAAGTTGTTAATATGAACGTGACTATAAGTAAATATGACTCCAGGGGCATTACGCTTTGGATGGGTTCAGTGGTGGGTTGCTACCAGTTTGCTCCGGTTCGGGCGAACTGGTAGCAGCAGCGGGGGGAGGTTCCGCTCACCTGACCGGACATCTCTGCACATAAGCAGAAGCGTCGCGCGCACGTGTGAGTGTGCGCACAAGCAAACCAGTAGCAGCCGAAACTGAAACCCACTGCTAGATGGGTTGTACTTAGACATACCAAACTGGTTTTTAACTTGAGATTTTTCTTGGATTCATAGTTCCTGCTCAAAGAATAGGAGACTTCTGTGGTCAAATGAAGAGATCCCTGCTGAGGAAAATGTAATAAAAAAAAATACTAGAATGTGGAGAAATGGATAGACTAACACTTAAAATTAAGGAGAAGAAAGAAACTGAATACTTTTGAACATGGGATTTGTTTTATCGATGGCTAACTAGAATATTATTATTATTTTATTATTATTATTTTTTATTATTATTTATTCGATTTTTATACCGCCCTTCTCCCGAAGGACTCAGGGCAGTGTACAGCCAAGGTAAAACAAACAGTACAATATACAATTAAAATGCAAATTAAAAAACTTATTACAAAGTTGGCCTAAAAACTTTAAAATATATAAAACTAAAAAAACCCTTAAAATTAATGACAGAAAATTTAAAACCAGTAAAATTTAAGCCAGCCCCGCGCGAATAAATAGATGTGTTTTCAATTTGCGGCGGAAGGTCCGAAGGTCAGGTATTTGGCGTAAACCCGGGGGAAGTTCGTTCCAGAGGGTGGGAGCCCCCACAGAGAAGGATCTTCCCCTGGGGGCTGCCAGCCGACATTGCTTGGCGGACGGCACCCTGAGAAGTCCCTCTCTGTGTGAGCGTACGGGTCGCTGGGAGGCATGAGGTAACAGCAGGCGGTCCCGTAAGTACCCAGGCCCTAAGCCATGGAGCGCTTTAAAGGTAGTAACCAAAACCTTAAAGTGCACCTGAAAGATCACAGGTAGCCAGTGCAGTCTGCGCAGGAGCAGTGTTACACGGGAGCTACGCGAAGGTCCCTCTATCACCCGCGCAGCTGCATTTTGGAATAACTGAAGCCTCCGGGTGCACCTCAAGGGGAGCCCCATGTAGAGAGCATTACAATAATCCAAGCGGGAGGTAACGAGCGCATGAGTGACTGTGCACAAGGCATCCCGATCAAGGAAGGGGTGCAACTGCCAAACCAGGCGAACCTGGTGGAAGGCCCTCCTGGAGACGGCCGTCAAATGATCTTCAAACGACAGCCGTTCATCCAGGAGAACACCTAAGTTGCGCACCCTATCCTTTGGGGCCAATAACTCGCCTCCAACAGTCAGCTGTGGCTGCAGCTGACTGAATCGGGGTGCCGGCATCCACAGCCACTCCGTCTTGGAGGGATTAAGCTTGAGTCTGTTTCTCCCCATCCAGACCCGTACGGCTTATTATAATATTACTATTACTATTATTACGTGACCAATAGTATGAATATTATTGGTTTTAATATGATTATTATTTCTCAAAAGTAACTGTACTCAGACAGCACACTGTTTATGTAGACATTGAATTTTTTTATATTTAATAAAAACTTTTTAAAACTTGAAAAAAAAAGAATGATTTTTCAGAATTACATCTGATGCAACTATTATGACCATTCCAGAGCCAGGAAGGCCTGCTCATTTTCATTCATATTCACCCTTTCTGTTATTTACTGATCTTCTATTTGGACTACTGCACCTTTTCCCTGAAGACCATATAGAAACTTTATTCAGAATGCAGCTGCTCTAATAATGAAGGGAATTTTGAAGTTCTCCCACATAATGTGCCTATTTTGTCTGCTGGACTACCATTTGGCTTCTGAATGGAATTCAAGTATTATTTACCACTTTTAAGCCTTACATTGCCCAGGACGTGGATATGTATGGGACTGTCTACTTCTAGTATCTTCTGCTCATACATAAAGATTGAGCAGAGTGAGTTTACCTTAAACTCCTCCCTTCGGGATTACCATTTACAAAGAATGAGTCAAACCTGCTCTGTTGCAGCTCTGCTTCTTGGGAATAGCCTACTACCTTAGATCAGTGCAGCTTCCCATTCTATTGTGGTTTAGGAAAGCTGATAAATTTGGAGGACAAGAAAATCTTATGGAGAAATCTAGTGTATATTAGATGACCTATGCCTGGACGTTATCCTTTCACTGGTCTTCGTTTCTTTTCCATTAATCTTCTGTTATTATTTCTTATTGTAGAAATAGATATTATTTATATTATTGTAGATATCGTAGATACTACTTCTTATTTTGTGTGCTTATTTTTGTGCCTTCAAATCAGCGTTGGCACTTGAAAACTGCCTGGACAAGTTGAATTTTGAATTTTTCTTGGCAAGATTTCAGAAACGCTTTGCCATTGCTCCCTTCCTAGAGCTGAGAAAGAGTGACTGGCCCAAGATCACCCAAGATCTGCCCCTAGGGGTTGGAACTAGTCTCTCAGTTACTAGCTTTGTGCCTTAACCGCTACATCAAACTGGCTCTATACTAAATTACTACACCATACCATATCACATCATTACCATTACACCATACTGGTGGTTTGATTACTTTATGTTACTTAATCTTTAACCCTAATACTGTAAGAAGAGAATGTAAGCCACTCAAAGTCCTGCTGGATTACAGCAGCATTTAAGCTCCAGGAAGGATAGAAGTAATTATATGAGGACATTGCTAGTTAAATTATGATTCTGAACCTGAATAATATATTATTAGAAACTTCATTCATTCCTTTTCTAGTAATGTTTGATGCAATGTCTGTTTCTTATATAGTCAAATCAGTACTAGAAACATTCAAGAGCAATTATATGCACACTAAAGGTAACCCATTATTATGAAGCACATAAAATCTTTTCCCCCTAAAGCAGGGGAGTCCAACCCCCCAGTCAATGGTCCACTGACTTGTTGGGACTCGGCTGTACAAATGGATGGCTGGCACATGCACATCACTTGTGCCTGTTCTATCCTCACCCCTGCCAGACTGCCAAGCCATAAAGGTTGGGGCTGCTGCCCTAAAAGGTAAATAATAATAATAATCTCCAACACTCCATATTCCATCTCCAATGCTCCGTGGCCACAGAACGTTGATATTTTTGTTGGGGGAAAAAAAAATAGAATGAATCAGGAGCTTCTACACAAGGAGCGAGATGGGTGGGATCTAAATTTGATGAATAAATACATGCACTTAAAAATATGTCAGGGCTTTGATCAGAGTGGTACCATCTCAATTTTATAAAAAACACCCCTCCCCCAGTACTGTTCCAGTGTTAGTACAGATAGACCCAGATAGATTTACAAAAGGTTTACTTGTGAGTAGGAAGTAGTCTAACAGGCAGGCAGAGTCACTGTGCATGAGCATACATGCTCTGGAAAAGAGCAAAGTCTTGGCTGAGAGTTCAGACAGACAGATGGAGCGTAGGTTCCATGAAGCAATTTAGCCCGTGACTATCCTAGAGTCAAATGACAAGCAGATTAATCAGCTGCTCCAAGTCGAAGAGCTGAAAGTCAGGAAGCAGAGCAGGGAGCAAAGACACAGAAACACAGATCCGACCTTGATGAGTTGTTCCCAGTGCAAAGCTGACTGTGCTTAAATGGGCCAGACCCAGATATGTCTGTTGTGGGCATTGGCACTCTTGTTTCTCAAAGAGACAAAGCAGAACATCTCTGTAAAACGCAGAGATTTCCCTGACTCTAAATCTGTAACTATCTAGGGATTTGGATTCATGTAAGTATGAACCAAATCATTGTCCCAAAGGTGCTTTTTCAAAAGGCAACTGGACTTGGTTTTTTTCCTTGAAGATGTTTCACTTGCCATCCAAGAAGCTTCTTCAATTCTCTGAACATCAGTTCTCTGAACTGAAGAAACTTCTGGGATGAGAAGCAAAACGTCTTCAAGGAAAAAATTGAAGTCCAAGTTGCCTTTTAAAAAAGCACTTTCGGGACAACCATGACTTGGATGATTGAGAATCTCCATAGACATTGAAGCAAATCACTGTTCTGATTTTGGAATGTTGGCAATATTAAACAGCTGGCAATCTGTGAATGGGTTGTGTTGGAAGAAATATCCTTCTGGGTTCAGTTCCAAGTGGGGAAAAAGACACTGGATTCATGGAAGTTGCTTGGAAAGAAGGTTTATTGATGAACAGGATCACATGCCTTGGAGGTCTTGGGAGAAAAAGGTGCAGAGATGGTGAGAGTGCCTGGGTTTTATGCCCTCTGTTGGGCTTTGAATTTGAGCTTGTGTTCTGATTGGACTCCCATGGGGCCATGAAGGGGTAACTTTATGGGTTGTCTTTTGAGACCCAGGCTTGGTTGACTCTTGCTGGGTGATAATGTAATGAACGGGCTTTGGGCAATTCCTACTATGGCTCTGCCTGAAGGTGGTAGATCTTTGTTATGTAGAATAGACTGGCCCAGGCCTTAATGGCCATTGACAAAGGTGTGTATGTGTGTGTGTGTGGGGTGAGTTTCTGCCTCCCTTTTAGGGGAAATATTCTGCCCTTTTAATATTTCCTAAAATATCCCATTTTCCTAGGAGAGGGGTGGGTGCTAACTTTTTACAGTAGGAAGGCAATACAGAGTTTATATCAATTCTACTTCAAACGCTATACATGGTTTTCTTGTGTCCTATGCACAGAAACCTTCCTCTTCTGCTGCCCCAAATTTCATTTGTTGATGATGGCTGACTGTTTACATTGCCTTCGTGCCTACTGTTCTCTCTAGACCCCACCATTCTGCTAGCTTCCACGAACCCTGACAGTGGGGTAGGCACAAGTCACAGGGATGAAATCTACATACCTTCCTTACCGGCTCGCGCAGACCTTCTGCGCATGCACAAAACCTTCTGCACGTGTGCAGAAAGTAAAAAACACATTACTTCCTGGTTAAAACCTGAGGGTAGAACAAGAAGCAATGGGTGGAAACTGATCAAAGAAAGAAGCAACTTAGAACTAAGGAGAAATTTCCTGACAGTTAGAACAATTAATAAGTGGAACGACTTGCCTTCAAAAGTTGTGAATGCTCCAACACTGGAAATTTTTAAGAAAATGTTGGATAACCATCTGACTGAGATGGTGTAGGGTTTCCTGCCTGGGCAGGGGGTTGGACTAGAAGGCCTCCAAGGTCCCTTCCAACTCTGATGTTATGTTATGTTATGTTAAAACCAGGAAGTAATGATACCTGGGCAGCATGTGTCGCTGGTGGTTCGGCGATCGCTACCAGATCACCGAACCGTCGGCCATGATCACTACTGGATTGTGAGATCCAGTCAGAACCAGGAGCATTTCACCACTGCACAGTCATGCAGAAATTTGGATTGAAGTCATTGGCTGGGTAACCCACCTACATGGGGCTCTTGTGTACTACAATACTGCTCTGGGCTTCTTGGGAAAATACATGTAAAATAAAACGGTAAACAAAATCTAGCTATTTTTGGAGAATCAGACTCCGTGTTATTTTTAGAAAATTGAAAGTAGCTTTTTAGAACAGGTAAGCAAACCAACATTACTTTCTCATTTATCCAATTTCCTTGCTTCCTGGCTTTTTTGTTTTTGCTACTGAATCAATTTCATCTTGAGCTGAAGAGTTTGCTGAAGCATTTTCCTAGCATTTTATTTTTAGTGATGTTGTATCAGAGCAATTAATGCCTTCTACATAATTTCATTTTCATATATATATATTAATCAATCACTAGGTTTTGGAGGACTATTACAGAATGGCAGACTAATCTGTAACTTGTTAAAAGTTTAAGCTTTATAAACATTCTGCAAACAGATTCACTTAAAGCAAAGAAAGGTCCTTTAGTTTTAGAGCTGCCCCCTTTTAGGACCCCAGAGCTTTCTGAGCAGGTTATGCGATGACAATTTCTGAAAGTTTCATACAGTGGTGAAACTCAATATTTTTACTACTGGTTCTGTGGGTGTGGCTTGGTGGGCGTGGTATGGCTTGGTGGGTGTGGCTTGGTGGGCATGGCAGGGGAAGGATATTGCCAAATCTCCATTCCCACCCCACTCTGGGGCCAGCCAAAGGTGGGTGGCATTTGCCAGTTCTCTGAGCTATTCAAAATTTCCGCTATCGGTTCTCTGAGCTACTTAAAATTTCCACTACTGGTTCTCTGGTATCTGTCAGAACCTGCTGGATTTCACCCCGGTTTCGTATCATTTTGAGATGAAAACACATGAAAACTGAAGCTCCAAAAGAGACTTAAAAAGAATTAAAAGCTGCTCTTCACCAAACTGAAAACCCAATTACCTATATATGTGTTACAACCTCACCCACTTTACATCACCCATTACTCACAGCAGCCCTTCTTCCTTCCCTTCAAAATATATCACCAGAAGAGTTTTATTTTTCTGGTCTTTCCACTGTAAGACACACTCACCTACATACAGTACATACAGGTAGATCTCGACTTACAATTGGGAGTAGAATTTCCATTGCTAAGCAAGGCAGTTAAGCGACTCACTCCCAATTTTACAATTTTTTTGCCCTGATTGTTAGATGACTCACTGCACTTGTTAAGTGAATCATGTAGTCATTAAGCAAATCTGGCTTCCCCTATTGACTCTGTTTGTCAGAAGCCCACTGGGAAGGTCACAATTGGCGATCACATGACCCTGGGATGCTGCAAATATTGTAAATACATACTGGTTGCCAAGTGCCCAAATTTTGATCAAGTGACAGTGGGAATAGCAATCACACTTAGACTTATATACTGCTTCACAGTGCTTTCCAGCCCTCTCTAAGTGGTTTACAGAGTCAGCATATTGTCCCCAATAATCTGGATCCTCATTTTACCCACCTTGGAAGGATGGAAGGCTGAGTCAACCTTGAGCCTGGTGAGATTCAAACTGCCAAATTGCAGTCAGCCGGCAGTCATCAGAAGTAGCCTGCAGTACTGCACTCTCAGGCTGCGCCACCCCGGAATGCTATGATGGTCGTAAGTGTGAGACCGGTTGTCATTTTTTCAGTGTTATAGCTTTGCAAGGTTGCTAAACAAATGATTACTAAGTCAAAGACTACTTGTGCAACACATAAGACTTGTACACATATAAACACATGGGACTCATCTTTTCCATCTTACTTACCATCCAAAAGAATGGAACAAATATACGCATATCCAGAAAATTATTACTATAAATAAAGATTGAACCATAGAGAAGAAGTAAAAATACTTCAATACATTGAAATGCATTGTAAT
This sequence comes from Ahaetulla prasina, assembly GCF_028640845.1. Lineage (NCBI taxonomy): Eukaryota > Metazoa > Chordata > Lepidosauria > Squamata > Colubridae > Ahaetulla > Ahaetulla prasina. The sequence goes on along the minus strand of NC_080543.1, from coordinate 29,063,366 downwards.
CTCTCTGATGTTGCAATTAAATAACATGGAAATAATGTTGACTTTAACAATTAGGTTGTTAAAATGGGGGGGAACTATCTTTGCTAGATGATAGAGATGAAATGAATGTGACCAAATTAATCCCACAATTCATCTAGAATTGTAAATGGCTGAAGATGTAACCTCATCCCTAGCTATTTGGCTCCCATTGCCCCCGCTCCACCTTTGTATTAGTTCTCATGAAATATTTTGCCTGATACAGCATTATGGAAACTCGAAAGCTTGCAATTATTTTATATACTTTCAGCTGATCTAATAAAGGCCCTCAGTCTGGATTTTATACTTCCTCATTCTGACTTTACAAGAAAAAGCAAAAAAACCCAGTCTTTATATGTTCCATGAAAGAAAGTATCTATAGAGCTATAACAGTCTGTAGTCTCTTTTTGATCTTTTGCTTTTAAAAACAGATTTGTTGATACTGCACACTGCTTTTAAATGTGCCCTCAAGTTTCAAATGTTTGCTATCACTGAAAAGACGGCTTCTGCTTTTCAAACTCCTTTTCAAGATGCCTTTGAATATCTTTCAAATTTCTACCATCCCTGTTTTGGAATTGATGCTGAGATTCTGATGAGGCAAATTATATTGGTGCTATATTTTAATCTTTCCCCATAATTTTCTAACTTAGTTTTCTTCACCAGAAGAATACCTGTAATCAAATGCTGCAATGAGCAACAAGTAAGGGCTTCTTCCCAGCGGTGGGATTCAATTTTTTTTTACTACCGGTTCTATGGGTGTGGCTTGGTGGGCGTGGCATGGCTTGTTGGGAGTGGCAGGGGAAGGATACTGTAAAATCCTTCCCCTGCCATTCTAAAAAAACCAAAAACCCCCCCCCAAAACAACACAACAACAACAACAACAAAAGAAAGAAAAAAAACAGATCCAGGAAACTACAGAGCTATCAGCCTGACCTCAATACTGGGGAAGATTCTGGAAAAGATAATCAAGCAACAAATCACTGAACTTCCATATTGTTCCATTGTGAACTTTCCATCTGATCTCAAAGTACACAAGAAAAGACTCAAAGTGAGCTATAAACCAGATATTTAGTATCTGGAACGTCCTCAGCCTTGGCATTTAAAAGTGGAAGAATCTATCTGCACTACTATTAATCGTTTCATAGTTCCCATCACCAATCTCTTTCCACTTATGACTGTATGACTATAACTTGTTGCTGGCAATCCTTATGATTTATATTGATATATTGATCATCAATTGTGTTGTAAATGTTGTACCTTGATGAACGTATCTTTTCTTTTATGTACACTGAGAGCATATGCACCAAGACAAATTCCTTGTGTGTCCAATCACACTTGGCCAATAAAAAAATAATTCTATTCTATTCTATTCTATAATTCATGAAAGACCTTACCTGAAACCCTAAACCTTTGCTAGCTTTCAGAATAGACATCACTGGACATGTTCCATCTTTAGATCAATTTAGCAGTGCAGTTGTTATTCTTCAAGATAAATATAAAACATACAGGATGCTGCCCCCGCCTATATATATCTGTTTTCTTTCACCACTATCATATTGTCTAGGCATCTATTTCCCAATGAAACATTTACTTCTGAAAATGTCTATGCATTTTTAATCACAACTCTCTATTATTGAGACTATATAGTTGCCAAAGATAATTTGAGAAAGAGAGGATGAATGGTTCTTTTTCTTTTTGCAATCTCTTTATTATTTTGATAAAACATATTAAATGTAGGATTTGTTCTGTGATTATTTAAACAGAAAGAGCCTCTCTGGATGGAGGGACCAAAGTTCTTCAGGCTGAACTTTTTTTTGGTATTGTCATTTACTCTTTAATCAGGGGCAGGGAATCTTCTTTTACTGTATGCTCCATTCCTTCTAAGTCAGGAGTCTCAAACTCAAGACCTGCGGGCCAGATTTGGCCTGCAGGATGCTTAGATCTGGCCTAGGGGCTGCCCTGGAAACAGTGAAGGACCAGCCCATCAGAGGTGGTGTTAAGGGTAATCTGGGTTCACAACCAAGGTTGTGGACAGTTGAGCAGAGTGAATGAAAATGACTGAGACTGGTTGTATACAACAGTCACTTGCAGACAAACTGGGGTTTGATATTCCTTTACTTTTAGGGAAAAAGGCAAAGTCATAGTCTAAAAACAATTTCAGGTCATACACATATAAAGCCAGTCAGGGATGTTACAAATATCTTCTTACCAAGTCTTCTTTCAGTTTGGCAAAAACAGTTCAATTCACAACAGTCAGTATCTTGAGGAATCAGTAACTAGCCATGATCAAGCAACGATCATAAAGTTCAAATATACAGTTGCAGCATGTCATCAGATTACAATGCTGTAGTGTCCCTGTAGATTCCCAACAAGCCATAATTTAGTAGTCCTTTTATACATTGGCTACAGAGCTCAACCAATCAGGATGCTTGCATGATGCAGCACAGCCTTAAAGCAATATCATGCCTTTCTATAAACATACATAGTTAGGACAAAACTTTTTCCTACCAAGAGTCATAACTTCTGATTCTATTTATTATATAGTATGCCTGTTTTTAAAGTAAATTCTATTGCAATTGTTAAATCTTTAGTATTTATAGAGTAATAGCAATAGCATGTAGAGTTATATACCACTTATATAGTGCTTTATAACCTCCTCTAAGCAATTTACAGAGTCAGCATATTGCCCCCAACAATCTGGGTCCTTATTTTTCCAACCTTGGAAGGACAGAAGCTGAGTCAACCTTAAGCCACTCAGGATCGAACTCCTGGCAGTGGGCAGAGTCAGTTTGCAGTACTGCATTTTAACCACTGCACCACCACAGCTCATTAAATCATATGTAAGGTGAACTTTCTTTCCCATATATGGAACCATTGCAGTAACTTACAAGTTCTAAAAATATAATAAAGAATAATTAGACAGAAATTCCTTGAAAGAGAAGCCCTGAAGCTCCAGTGAGAGTCTGAAAGATCTGAAGGCAAATCCTCTGGTCCCAGTGACCAACCCAGACCAGATCCTGCATAAAGAATAATTAATACACATGAGATAGAGCAGTGATGGCTAACCTTTTTGCATCGTGTGCCAAAAGTGAGGGGAACACGCGGGGGGGGGTTTGCACGCAAGCGTGCCCACACCCATATTTCAATGCCCCCTGTGTCCTGCTCCTGTGCATATGAGCATGACCCCTCCGCACCCTGTTTTGGGCCTAGCAGGCCTACCTGAAGCCTCTGGAGGCCAGAAATGGCCCATGTCCAGACTTCTGGTAGGCCCGTTAGGCCCGTTTTTCAGCCTCCCCAGGCTCCAGAAGCTTTCCTGGAGCCTGGGAAAAGCCAAAACAGGCTCCCCCACCCCCAGAGGCTCTCTGTAGGCTGGAAACACCCTCCCAGAACCTCTGCGTGAGCCCTGTACTTACCTGGCATCCAAAACAGGCCTCATGGAGACTCCTGGGAGGGGTGGGAAGGAGTGGGCAGGGCCAGACGAAAATTGGCTGGCCGGCGTGCGCATGCACATGTGTGCTGGAGCTGAGCTAGGGCAACAGCTCGCATGCCCGCAGATACGGCTCCACGTGCCACCTGTGGCACACATGCCATAGGTTTGCCATCACAGAGGTAGAGCATGATTGAAATCCAGCATCTTGCGACTGAATAAAACCAGCAGAATATCATCAAGGCTGGTACCACCTGAATTTTCCAGCTCAAGACATTTCAGGGTCAGTGTGCTTTGATATATATTCTATTTTGTGAGCTCAACAATGGAGCTTCTGACAATGGTAGAACATATAATTTGAAGGCCTGGGAAGTCAAACAAATAAATGTGAAGTAATTTGGGCCAATTGTAATTTTTGAGTCCTTTTCAAAAATTGTCTCTTAGAAAGGGCATTGGAACAGTTCAATCCCATGTGACTAAAATAGCCAAGTATTCCTTCTTCAAAAGAGGATGTTGGTGACACATCAGCTATTATACTGGGGCTTCCTATTCCTATCCAATAGTAACCAAACATTTCTGTTACGTTTAATCCTTCATTGATCTCAGTCATATAACCAGGAGTTCCAATGCCTCGCTTGTATTTAATGAATTACAGGTTTTATTAAATAAATACTTTGGTATGAAAGGAGAAGAGTACAATTATTAAATGGAATGTAGCTTCCTATCTCTATTAAAGGTATGAATCTGAGAGATCTTCAAAATTAATTTTGCAAAGTGTTGGCAAGCTAAAGATTTCTTCTTTTTTTTTATCCAAAAAGTTTTTATTGGTCAAAAAAGGTTTATACAAATACATATCAGGTATGGTAAATTTTCATTTTTCTTATACAAGATAAGAATTTAACTCAAAATTTTAAACACATACAACAGCCATATGGCAAGCAGGTGATACGAAGTAGCTAAGTTTATCAATCTTACATACGCAATAAAGAAGGGTCAAGAATAATCAGAATATCATACAAAGGAGAATAAGGAAAACCAACACAATACCAAATATCATTGTCACTTCCTAGTTTTGGATCTCAGAACTCTGGGTTCAGCCTGACCCAACTCCAGGGCCGCAACAGCGGCAGCCGCCTCCTCCCCATGGTCTATAACCTCCCCTTCTTCAACTCCTGGGTCATCTAATTCCAGGAGGGCTTTGTGTTCCTCCACGAGGCCGCAGCCTCCGCAATTGTACTAATTTTTTCGTAATGCCCTCCCGGAAAATCATCAATCCTCTGGCATCAGCCATCTGAAGCCTACTCCTTCTGGTACAATTTGCTTGACAAAAGTAATATTTCTTTCTCATTTCACGTACCTGTCTGGGAATCTGCCTCAGAATGGCTATCTCCTGCCCCTATAAGTCAGTGCCCCACTCCTATGTTTTCTAAGAATTTCATCTCTCGTCTCTCTTCTCACAAATTTGACATGAACCTCTCTAGGAACTGCATGCGTATGCATATTTTGAATTAACTCTATAAACTCGATCCACATCCCAATTCATAAAGTCAACACCTCTCCCAAGAAATTCTCCCAACAGTTTAGTCACAACATCTCTCAAGTCTTCTTGGTCCACTTCTTCCAGATTTTGAAACCTAAGGAAATAAGACATTTTATCCATCTGTAGTCCAAGCACAGCATTGCCTGTCGTCTCCTCTCTTTCTGCACTGCCCGCATCTCACCCTCCAGACCTTCCACTTTCTGCTTGTTTTCTGCTGAGACTTGTTGAGTGTCCTTTAAATCCTTTTGGATAGTCACAATTTCTGCTCTTATTTCATCCAGTTTCTTGTCCATATTAGATAACTTTTCCAAAATTCTCCATTTCTCCAGCAGTTGGTCTCTGACCTTTGCCATTTAAAAATTTTTAAAATCCTCAGGCAAGCACAGTATCCTTGTAATTTCCTCCGGATCCACCAGGGGCACTCACAGGAGCAACGAGTCCAGAGTACAGTTAGTCAACCAGGAAGTCAAGGGAAGTGATGTCATCAAGATTCTCATAGTGAAGGCGGAAGCTGGACGCCACCATTGTTCCTCAGAGGAGGGGGGCCTCAAACCCTCCCTCCTAAATTTCTCCATCACCTCTTCTCCAGAGCTCCACAAAACCGTAATCTTGTTATTTTAAGTTCTCCTCTCTCCAAAGTGATTCGTGCTCCTTCCAGTCGCAGGGAGAGAAACCCCCGCACTCGGAGCACTCCACTCACATTTGCCGATATCTCCTTCCTTCTCCTTCCTCAATTCTTCTCCGCTCCTGTTCGCCACCAGGCTGCTGCAATTATAAATCCAAAGCCCGGTGTCACTGGGCACAGCGCCCAGGCGACCAAAATAATGGCCGCGGCCTGAGGCCTCCGAACCCCTCCGAGCCTAGGACGCGCCAGCATCGGTCCCCCCAGTCCTGTATGTCGGCTGGGAGACCCCTGGCGAGCCGTCCGTGCGGCAGGTGTCCTTTTCGGAACACCTGGCCCCTGAGGGCCTCGGAGGCGGCCGGATTCGGACACTGGAGGCAGGAGAGGCACCTCCAGATGTCCGTTGCCGCCGGATACCGGAAGTATATCAAAGATTTCTTCTTTACATTGGGAAAGTGCAGCATAAACATTGGGAAAGCGCAGCAGCCATTAGAAACACAAACAAGTCAGGTCTCTGAACACATCCATCCATCCATTCATCCATCCATCCATCCATCCATCCATCCATCCATCCATCCATCCATCCATTCTTTTGCAAAGCCAGATTCACATTATAGATAAGGAACATTTATGTCTCCATTCTTGCTCACTGTTGATATGGTGCTGGAAATAATTTTTCTGATGCAAGTAAATGACTTGGAACATCTAACAAACTTTTTAATATATACATTTATTAGTAATAACTGGGCATCTCCATCTCCCAAACAGCCCTAGTGTCACTATTACCATTCATTTACATAACAGCTTGAAATCATCTCTCTCTCTCCCCTCCTTCCCTCCCTCCCTCCAGCTGTCTGTATACTGTTACTTCAGCAAAAATACAACCTTGGAAGGAGTTTCAGAAGAATGTTCACAGCAAAGCATAGATCAGTTGATAGGCTTATTGCTGTGATTAATTTGGCCCTGGAAAACAGATATTCCCTTTTGGCTCAGCTCAGCTTCTCTTTACTTCTCCCTCTTGTCAGCATAGCTGGAAACTCAATACCAAGTCTCTGCTGTTGTACATTATTGTTTGCAAAGGGTGTACCTATTATGACAAAGTGGAGCAGTGATTTATCTCTGATTAGCCTGGGCAAGAGAGAGACCTGCTCAAGGAGTTATTGCCCATAATTTATAAATAGCCCTTCCTGCTGTGATAAACCAGCCCGAATAGCTTGAAAAGCACAGCACCACGGCACCTCTGTTTCCTGCCTCCTCCTCAACTTGGTGACAGCCTGGTACTTAAGATTGATTCCCTACTGGCTTTCTGATAGATGCTTATGTTATAGACACATTGCTTTCAATGCAGACAGCAATTCGGCAAGAGAAACATTAATCACATTGCACAGATTGGACTAGTAGACATTCATACATTCGTGGGGAACTTTCAGCCACCATGCTGAGCTGAGTGACAAATAGTTAAGGAACTGGGGAACCACATTTGGGGGACCTTCATCTTAAATGTCTTAACTAGTAAAAAGGTAACCATAATGTGGCCTTGAAAGATTTTTCCATTAACTTTTTAAAGTGTCACACGTCTAGGATAATTCAATTCTCCCCTGCTTTTGAACGGTTTCAAAGCCTTTCATCAGTTTGTTTTGCAAAACCACGTGGACAAGAATGCAAGAGGCTGTATTCACATAATAGGCTCTACCAGGTTAGAGTAAAACCCTAGCAGTTGCATTTGGACAGCCTGCTAAGCTGAGCTAGAGTTAACCTTGTTAGATTTTCCTATTGTGTGAACCCAGCCCCTTCAGTAAATTTTGCCAGCTGGAAAACAAGCCAATTTAGTAACTTGTTTTACACATTATGTTGACACATAAACACATTGTGTAAAACACGCCCAAAGGTTTGTAAAATGTATTTTGCAACCTTTTTTCTGAGACTGCTGTAAAGAAAATTATTAAATCTAGTTAAGAAAAGTTTTTACAACTATGTTGATTTGCCATGACACTGTGGGGAAGAACTACAGCTCAGTTTTAAGCTACCTAATTGTACGTAGGAGATGCCAAGTACAGCTAATGCATTATTAAACTGTCAAATTTTCTGCCATCAAATTTAATAATGGCGATCAAGTAGATAAGGTTACATAATGAGTTTATTTGAGTTATGCCCAGCTTTCTATCAGGTGTGGCATGTAGTATAGGTATTCCTAAACTTAGGAGCAATCGCTTAGTATAATCGACCCCGAAAAAGCTACTTCTGACTTGGATTTCACGTTCTGCCATCCATACCCCATGTCTCATGACCATGTTTTCGGTGTTGAACAACCAGCCTGCACTGATCCACTTGCAGCATCCTGAAGTCACATAAGTGTAATTTAGGACATTTTGCTAGAAACCCGTGTTTATTTCCAGTTTCCTGCAAAAACAAAAAACCAAAAACCAAAAACCAAAAACCAAAACAAAACCCATAGCAAACAATGGGTTTATTTCAGTGGTGAAATCCTATTTTTTTTACTACCAGTTCTGTGGGTGTGGCTTGGTGGGCGTGGCAGGGGAAAGATACTGCAAAATCCCCATTCCCACCCCACTCTGGGGCCAGACAGAGGTGGTATTTGCCAGTTCTCCAAACTACTCAAAATTTCCACTACCGGTTCTCCAGAACCTGTCAGAACTTGCTGGATTTCACCCCTGGTTTATTTAATGTTGACTTAACAACCCTGGTGTTTGCATTACACTGCAGGGTTTGCTGAATGACTGCCACACGCACACACAAAAGCTAAAATTGGGCACAATCACCTGGTGATCCACTTTACGACTATCATCGTTTACTACTGAAACCACAGTCGTAAGTCAAATAACTATCTGTATTTCTTCCTCCAATTTCTTCCCCAATAATAAAAAACTTGAAAAGGAGATGTGGGGGAGGGGGGGGGAGAGTAGCAAAAACCACTCAGTGAGATTTCAAAGCTGAGAGTGGCTTGAACACCGGTCTCTCTCTCTCTCTTTCTAGCCCAGGGGTCTCCAACCTTGGAAACTTTAAGCCTGGCGGACTTCAACTTTCAGAATTCCCCAGCCAGCAAAGCAAAGCTGCTTGGGGGATTCTAGGAGTTGAAGTCCGCCAGGCTTAAAGTTGCCAAGGTTAAAGTTGCCAAAGTTGCTGTCTAGCCCATTGCTTTAAACACTAGATTTAAGTGTGACTCCAAAAGGGGATTGGAGAATTTCATGGAATATTGAGATACTAGCTATTTGTTCTAACAGCTCTTTATTGCATACTTGTTCACAAAGAGTATTCTTTAAATATCTGCTCTTAGGAAAAGAAAGGCGTGATCACTCCCCCCCCCCCCACGTTCATGTGTCCTGAATGCTTGCTCTGGGATTGATTTGTCCTTAGTCCTGACTTGACTCAGGCAGGGCTCTTATTTCTCCAATCAGAGGCATCAAATGGCAGGAGAAGGTGAGGAGATTTGCCTGAGATCCTGGACAGCTGCTGTTAGTAAGAGGAGCTTCCTCAATGGCCAATGGCCGTATTGTCTATCAGAGATGAGAATTGTGGTTCAAGTGCCTCTTGGCAGCACCAGATTGGTTAGAGTATATTAGAGATTAGATAATGCTAGGCTAAATGATTATATAGGTCAAACTCTTCTAAAGCATTAAAACTTGATAGAAACAAGGAAATGTGGCCACAACGATAGAGTTAAATTCTTCAAGAATCTGGACTCCATAATTTTACTGAGTTAAATATCTTTGTTGTTGTTAGTTGCGAAGTCGTGTCTGACCCATCGCGACCCCATCGACAACGTTCTTCCAGGCCTTCCTGTCCTTTACCATCCTCTGGAGTCCATTTAAGCTCATGCCTACTGCTTCAGTGACTCCACCCAGTCACCTTGTTCTCTGTCATCCCTTTCTTCTTTTGCCCTCAATCTTTCCCAGAAGCTAGTTATCTAGAAAGTGTATTACTTGCCTAAGTTGGAGACAAAGGCCTGGAGACTAAAATATGTGAAGAATGGCTGCAGGATTTGGGTTTGGCTAGTCTAAAGAAAAGAAGAATTAGGGGTGTCTTGATAGCAGTATTCCATTACTTGAGGGGCTGCCACAAAGAAGAGGAGGTCAAATTATCCTACAAAGCACCAGAGGGCAGGACAAGAAACTGGTTGGAAACTAATCAGAGAGAGAAGCAACCTGGAATTAAGGAGAAACTTCCTAACAGTGAGGACAGTTAACCAGTGGAATAGTTTGCCTGCAGAAATCGTGGGCACTCCATCACTGGATGTTTTAAAGAAGAGACTAGACGGTCACTTATCTGAGATAGTATAGGTTCTCCTGCTTGAGCAGTGGGCTAGACTAGAAGACCTCCAAGGTCCCTTCCAGCTCTATTCTATTCTAATTCTAAATCAGCTTGAGAAACAAGTAGAATTGTTACTTCAGTTCTTCCAGTTTAGAAGGAGGAGCTTGTAATGTATTACTGTAAGTTTTGGCGGGAGTTTTAGGCGGGAAATATCTCGTTCCTGATTGGTTGCAGCCTCAGGCTGAAGTGTATATAAGGAGAGGTTTTTCTCCAGAGTTTTGCTGGGTCACACTATATTAAAGAGCTGTTGTCACTAACCTGGTCTCCTGCCTCGTCAATACCCGAACATAACATTGGCGACGAAGGTGGGATCTTGAGGCAGAGCACCAGAACAGAGCTGAACTCACTACGAGAATCAAACCCAGCAAGGTGATAGCGAATGCAGCGATGACCGGCTACACGCCACCCACTCCGTTTGACCCTGCCCAGGAAACATGGGGAATATATATGACCCGTTTGAAAGTTTCCTGGAGGCAACCGAGTTACAGGGAGTCCCCGACAACCGCAACCGGGCTTACTTCATAAGCCACTGTGGGCCCGCAGTCATCGCCGTCGCAGAAGCCCTGGCGGAGCCAACACCGCTACACTCCGTGTCGTGGCAGACCCTTCAGACCCTCCTGAAGAATCACTTCGCACCGGCCCCGTCCAAATCGTTCGGCAGTGCGAGTTTGGGGGCGCAGGCAACAAGAAGGTGAGGAGATTTGCCTGAGATCCTGGACAGCTGCTGTCAGTAAGAGGAGCTTCCTCAATGGCCAATGGCCGTACTGTCTATCAGAGATGAGAATTGTGGTTCAAGTGCCTCTTGGCAGCACCAGATTGGTTAGAGTATATTAGAGATTAGATAATGCTAGGCTAAATGATTATATAGGTCAAACTCTTCTAAAGCATTAAAACTTGATAGAAACAAGGAAATGTGGCCACAACGATAGAGTTAAATTCTTCAAGAATCTGGACTCCATAATTTTACTGAGTTAAATATCTTTGTTGTTGTTAGTTGCGAAGTCGTGTCTGACCCACCGCGACCCCATCGACAACGTTCTTCCAGGCCTTCCTGTCCTTTACCATCCTCTGGAGTCCATTTAAGCTCATGCCTACTGCTTCAGTGACTCCACCCAGTCACCTTGTTCTCTGTCATCCCTTTCTTCTTTTGCCCTCAATCTTTCCCAGAAGCTAGTTATCTAGAAAGTGTATTACTTGCCTAAGTTGGAGACAAAGGCCTGGAGACTAAAATATGTGAAGAATGGCTGCAGGATTTGGGTTTGGCTAGTCTAAAGAAAAGAAGAATTAGGGGTGTCTTGATAGCAGTATTCCATTACTTGAGGGGCTGCCACAAAGAAGAGGAGGTCAAATTATCCTACAAAGCACCAGAGGGCAGGACAAGAAACTGGTTGGAAACTAATCAGAGAGAGAAGCAACTTGGAATTAAGGAGAAACTTCCTAACAGTGAGGACAATTAACCAGTGGAATAGTTTGCCTGCAGAAATCGTGGGCACTCCATCACTGGATGTTTTAAAGAAGAGACTAGACGGTCACTTATCTGAGATAGTATAGGTTCTCCTGCTTGAGCAGTGGGCTAGACTAGAAGACCTCCAAGGTCCCTTCCAGCTCTATTCTATTCTAATTCTAAATCAGCTTGAGAAACAAGTAGAATTGTTACTTCAGTTCTTCCAGTTTAGAAGGAGGAGCTTGTAATGTATTACTGTAAGTTTTGGCGGGAGTTTTAGGCGGGAAATATCTCGTTCTGATTGGATGCAGCCTCAGGCTGAAGTGTATATAAGGAGAGGTTTTTCTCCAGAGTTTTGCTGGGTCACACTATATTAAAGAGCTGTTGTCACTAACCTGGTCTCCTGCCTCGTCAATACCCAAACTTAACATTGGCGACGAAGGTGGGATCTTGAGGCAGAGCACCAGAACAGAGCTGAACTCACTACGAGAATCAAACCCAGCAAGGTGATAGCGAATGCAGCGATGACCGGCTACACGCCACCCACTCCGTTTGACCCTGCCCAGGAGACATGGGGAATATATATGACCCGTTTGAAAGTTTCCTGGAGGCAAGCGAGTTACAGGGAGTCTCCGACAACCGCAAACGGGCTTACTTCATAAGCCACTGTGGGTCCGCAGTCATCGCCGTCGCAGAAGCTCTGGCGGAGCCAACACCGCTACACTCCGTGTCGTGGCAGACCCTTCAGACCCTCCTGAAGAATCACTTCGCACCGGCCCCGTCCAAATCGTTCGGCAGTGCGAGTTTGGGGAGCGCAGGCAACAAGAAGGCGAGTCTATCAGCGACTACATGGCAGCCCTGAGACAAGCCTCCAAGCATTGCAGTACCGCGATCTGGACGAAGAGCTGCTGGAACAACTTATACGGGGGTCAGAGACATCCGTTTGAGGAGACGGTTGCTAGCCAAGAGCAACCTGACATTGGCAAACGCCTGGACGAAGCCAGAGCCCATGAGATGTCCAACCATGCAGCAGACACCTTACAAAGCGACTCACGCCGATGGCGGGCGCAAAGCCGAGCACAGTCCACCACGAAGAAACCTATCGTGAGTCAACCAGCGAAGAGGAGGAAGAAGTCCACTACACCGGAAAATCGACAAGGAAGACCCGGAGGAATGCGGAAGCTGCGGGCGACATCAGCGCCAAAGATGTAAGTTCAGGGCGCCATTTGCGGCGGTGTGAAAGGAAGGGCACCTGGCTCAAGTCTGCCGAGCACCCCAACCTTCCCGCCGAAAATTCAAATCGGCCAATCAGAGCGGCTCTGAGTCAGAGATGCAAACCCACATTCCGCGAAATTTCAAACCAGCCAATCAGAGCGCGAGATCGGCGAGGCGACCCGATTGGCCAGGAAAGAAAGAGCGCAAGTCAAACCGAATGACTGTTACCATAGACCACGCAGCTACCCGCATCGAAGAAAAGATCTTCACAAACCCGACAATTGAAGGCGTACCGTGCCGACTGGAAGTAGACACAGGATCAGCTATCACAATCATGTCCTGGGACACTTTTGTGAAAGCCTTGCCGCACATCGCAAAGCGCAAGCTACAGAAACAACGGCTCCGGGTGCAGGATTACCAGGGCAACCGCATCCCTGTTCGAGGGACAACGACCGTCGAGGTCAAGTACGGAACATACGAAAAGACCCTGCCCATCACGTTAGTCGAGGGAACCTTGCCAAGCTTGCTGGGGTTAGACTGGTTCCGGGCGTTGGGAATGGGGGTGACTGGCGTCCACCGGAGCGGATGCAACCTGCAAAACGCCCTAATGGAGGAATTCGCAGACGTATTCGAGGACCGTTTAGGCAAGTACAAGGGGACCCCTATCTCCTTCAATTTAGACCCCAAATAGCTCCCATTAGGTTAAAGGCAAGGAGGGTTCCTTTGCACTCAAACCTAAAATCGACAAAGAGTTAGATAAATTAGTCAGCCAGGGATACTAGTGCCAGTTGACCATGCCAAATGGGAGACGCCAATCGTCACCCTATGAAACCAGACGGGTCCATAAGAATTTGTGCCGATTACAAGGCTACCTTGAACAAAGCATTGCAAAAGAGCGCCTACCCAGTTCCAGTAGTGCAACACTTATTGCACTCACTAGGGCACGGACAAGTTTTCGCCAAATTAGACTTGGCACAAGCACCAACAGCTACCCGTAGATGCTAGCACAGCTGAAGCCCAGACCATTGTAACGCACCGGGTGCCTTTAAGTGCACCCGGTTACAGTTTGGGGTGAGTGTGGCCCCGGGGCTATTGCAAAATTTGATGGAGCGACTCCTACAAGGGTTACCGGGAGTCGTGCCCTATTTCGATGATGTGTTGGTATCAGGGGAAGATTTAAGAGAACTGGGGAAGCGATTAAGGAAAGTTTTGGCCATTTTTAGGACGGCAGGATTAAAAGTTAAAGCAAGCAAGTGTCAGATAGGGGTCGAATCTGTTGAATTTCTGGGTTATAGAATAGACAAAAAAGGGATTCACCCCACTGAGAGCAAAGTCAAGGCGATAAAGAGAGCCCCAGCACCCAAAAACAAGACAGAACTCCAGGCTTTCCTGGGTCTGGTAAACTTTTACGCCGTGTTTTTAAAAGACAAGGCAACCGTTGCTGAACCGTTGCATAAATTACTTGGAAAAAACACTGTTTGGTCGTGGGGGAAGTCAGAAAATAGGGCATTTGAGGCAGTAAAAAGTTTGCTATCAAGCGATAGCCTGTTAATACAATACAATAACAGGCTGCCGTTAGTATTGGTTTGTGATCGTCCCCTATGGAGTAGGAGCTGTACTTAGCCACAGACTCCCAAACGGCACTGAAGTCCCTATAGCGTTCTATTCACGAACGATGTCCCGGCTGAGAGAAATTACAGCCAGCTAGATAGGAGGCTCGCAATAGTGTCAGGGTGAAAAATTTCACGAATACGTTTTGGGAGAGACTTTGACATTATCACTGACCACAGACCACTATTGGGCTTACTGGCTGGCGACCGCCCAACGCCAGTGGCACTATCACCCGGCTGACCAGATGGACTATCTTTTGGCCGCCTACTCTTACAAACTACAGCATCGACCTGGAAAGAGCTGGGGCATGCGGACGCACTGAGCAGATGCCCATTGCCGGGAAATCGAGGACCCTACTCCGGGCACCCCGTTCTACTAATTGACTCTTGGGACTCTGGGCCAGTCACATCGCAGGAAGTGGCTCGGCCTCCTACCGGACGTTGTTTTAAGAACTGTAATCGGTTGGGTTCAAAGGGATGGCCACTGCCGCGCGACCGTTTTAGAGAATTTGTAAAGAAAAGAGGGAATTGTCTGTGCAAGGGGTGCCTGCTCTGGGGGATAGGGTGGTAGTTCCAGAGAAGCTGAGAAAAAGTCCTGGAACTACTGCATGAGGGTCACCCAGGAATTGTAAGGATGAAGGGCTAGCCAGGAGCTATGTCTGGTGGCCCCTAATGGACAGGGAAATCGGTGACAGGGTTGGCGATGCCAGGTATGTCAGGAATCCAGACCACTACCACCCACGGCCCCAGTGTTGGAGTGGGAGAAACCCCAAGGCCCTTGGTCCCGCATTCACATTGATTTTGCCGCCCTTCCACGGCCAAACATTTCTAATTGTGGTGGATGCATTCTCCAAATGGCTGGAGATCATCCTAATGAAATCCACAACCGCTGGAGCTGTCATTTCAGCACTAAAACACCTATTCGCCACGACGGGCTACCGGACACCCTCGTGTCCGATAACGCCCACAGTTCACCGCAGCATTATTTGAAGGGTACCTGGCTGAAGAGGGCATCCGACATGCCCTCTCAGCGCTGCTCCACCCCGCGCCGAACGGCCTTGCTGAACGCTTTGTTCGGAGTGCGAAAGAAGCGCTATCACGGCAGCCCCGGAGACTGGCAGGCACAAATCGACGATTCCTAACCGTCCAACACAGGACCCCTGTGTGGCCACCGCCGCAGCCCAGCCGAGCTATTAATGGGGCGGAAGCTAAGGTGCCCGCTAGACCGCTACACCGAACTACGTGCAGGACGGGTTCAAAACAAAACCAGATAGAATCCGGGAATTAAACATAGGAGACTCAGTGTGGGCACATAATTACAGCGACGGCCCAAACTGGAAGAGGGGATAGTCATAGACAAACGGGCCCCAAATCTTATCTAGTGGAAATAGACGATGGCAGAGTTTGGAGGCGCCACATAGATCAATTAAGAAACAGATTGAGCGATAAGGCAGAATTAGGCGAGACCAGCCCTGACTATGATTTAATTAACCCCACAGCTGACTGGAACCGAGAACAAACAGAAAGCATAGAACCAAACAGAGACTTATCTGAGTCAGGCGAGGTCCAGCGACACCCTCAGGTCCCTCTAGAGGACAGCAGGTCCGAGCCGGCGAATAATCCAGGGCGGATGGCGGGAGGAGGAGCTCAGAGGAACGAAAAGTCCCTCCGCAAGCTCGACTCAACTCCAGAAAGTGAACTGCGCAGGTCCGGGAGAGTCAGGAGACGCCCCACGTACCTGCAGGACTACGTAGAGAAGTAATATGCAAATATTGGCAAAGTGCCTTCTGGGAGGGAAGGAGTGTAATGTATTACTGTAAGTTTTGGCGGGAGTTTTAGGCGGGAAATATCTCGTTCCTGATTGGTTGCAGCCTCAGGCTGAAGTGTATATAAGGAGAGGTTTTTCTCCAGAGTTTTGCTGGGTCACACTATATTAAAGAGCTGTTGTCACTAACCTGGTCTCCTGCCTCGTCAATACCCGAACATAACAGAGCTTATAAACTGTTTCAACTCCTACCCTCAAAATGACATTATAGAACACTGCACACCAGAACAACTAGACACAAGAACAGTTTTTTCCTGGACGCCATCACTCTCCTAAACAAATAATTCCCTCAACACAGTCAAACTATTTACTAAGTCTGCATTACTATTACTATTAATCTTCTCATCGTTCCCATCACCCATCTCCTTCCACTTATGACTGTATGACTGTAACTTTGTTGCTTGTATCCTTACGATTGATTGCTTATTTGTACCCTATGACTATCATTAAGTGTTGTACCTTATGATTCTTGATGAATGTATCTTTTCTTTTATGTACACTGGGAGCGTATGCACCAAGACAAATTCCTTGTGTGTCCAATCACACTTGGGCATTAAAGAATTCTGTTCTGTTCTGTCCTGTTCTGTTCTGTTTTGTCCTATTCTTATGAGAAAATAATGGAATTGCCAAGACAATGAAAGCAGAAAATACTTTATTTATGGCTCTTTTGTAGAAGGAAGACAGAGGACAAGAACCTTGCTCAGGAAGTCTCAGGAAGTCTCAGGAAGAAACTAGATTTCTTCCTCCAAAATACTTCTACTTCTGAATCTTTTATTTTAATTAACAAATGTTGTAGTTTACGGTAATCCTTATGATTTATATTGATATATTGACCATCAATTGTGTTGTAAATGTCGTACCTTGATGAACGTATCTTTTCTTTTATGTACACTGAGAGCATATGCACCAAGACAAATTCCTTGTGTGTCCAATCACACTTGGCCAATAAATTCTATTCTATTCTATTCTAATATTGATGTATTTCTGTGAAACAGCCATCAACTTTAGTTGAGGTTACAAATATACATTTTATCTTTTCCTGACATAACCAGAAACAAATATCTATCAGCGAAGCTTAGTTGCAAATTTTGTTCTTATCAGATGGCGTTACAAAAGAAAATATTGCTTTGTTCATAGCAGCTGCACAGGCATTTATGTGGATTTCATTATGCTCAGTTTTTTTTTCTACAGCTGTAGCAACAGTTTTCTGATGGATACTATAAAAAGACTCTGATGGATATTAAATGGAAAATTTGCTTTCCAGAACAGCAAGTATAAACTAAAGTAATGTTTATAAAATACATTTCATTTGGTATAAAAAAGCTCTATATTTCTTAACATGTTTTTAAAGGATGAGTCTCATTATAATCTCAGGACCTACTTGTAAAAAAGTGCCAAGGGTTGATAGACAAGTCATGAATATTGCCTCAGCTCTTTAGAGTAGAGATGACTTGGAATTCAGCATGAATAGCAGGATCAAAGACTTGCTTAAAAAAATAGTAGATTGTCTGCTCCAAAGCAATACCACATGTTGAATGACGTCTGCCTCGTCTATCAAGGACAGAATTGAATGTGAATGAGGGATTAAAAGACTAAAACACAATCTGGAAGGGAGCTGCAGTCAGAAACCGTACAGAATCTAAGCAATGTTTAGTTATCCTTCTCTTTTATATGAGAAACGTGAGACATAAAGCAAATCATCTTGACTTTTAAAGGGTTCAATTTAGATCAAGTGGGCAACCTGACACCTGAAGGGCTCATTTCCTTCAATGGGCTTCTGGTTCTAAATTTCGGAAACTCTATGTTCTGTCTCCTTCCCCACTTCGGATCAATGAGCTGGCCTTCAGCCACTGGATTCACGGCTCTTATCAGTCCTGGCAGGGAAATCGCAGCTGCCTGCCAAAGTTCAAACAAGTGATTCACGGAGCAAGACTTTCAGCTCTTTTTGAAATGATTCGGCTAGCTTTTGCTTCCCGTGGGGTGAGAGCAGTCCCAAAGCTCCTTATATATCCTTTGATGACGCCGCCTCTCTAATCTTCTGAAGCGCAGCTCAATCCAAGCTTGATTATTATTATTATCAGCTGGGTCTGAAGGCATAGCCTGGGGAAGGGAGGAATCAGGGGATGACGGCCTCATTATGTCCTCCGACTAGTCTGGTTCGGGCCAAAGGAATGGGTGCTTCAAGGTAAGCCTTACTGGCCTTTCCCCCTTACTCTCGGAGTCACTTTCGGGCATGGGGCCAGGTTCGGGGGCTGGAGTCACAAGACTCTACAAATATTTAGTTTAGGTCTTTATTCTAGAACTGGGGTGTCAAACTCAAGCCCCGCAGGTGGAAACAGTGACGGAGTGGCCTGTGGTGCCTCTGCCAGCGAAAACGGGCTCCCAAGCAACAGCCTCCTCCAACCCTCTGCCAGTGAAAACGGAGGTCGGGAGCCCGTTTTTGCTGGCAGAGTGCTTGATCTGCCAAAGGCCCTGACACCAGTGACCTTGAACTGGCCACACTCACCCCGCGCTCCCAAGGTCAAACGCAATCCTGATGCGGTCCTCAATGAAATTGAGTTTGACACCCCGGTTCTAGAACTAAAAGCACATGTTGCAGTAAGTCATATTTATGCCATACATCACAATTGGCGGGGTTCATACAGCATGCTAAGCTATAAGCCAGTGGTTCTCAACCTTTATAGTGCTGCGACCCCTTTAATACAATTCCCCACGATGTGGCGACCCCAACCGTAAAATTATTTTTGTTTTGAATTTATCGCGCCTGAAGCTGTATTGGCTAGCGATCTGAACTGCTTGCGATTGCCTTGAGGATGGAGGCATTAAAGCAGAGACTCCTCCCCTATTAAGTTTATCGCACCTGAAGCTGAATTTGGCTAGCAATTTGAAGAGCCTGCAGCTGGCTTGTGGAGTCAACCATTGGAGCGCGATTCTTCGACTCGCAAGTATAGTTCCCATATTTCCGATGGTCTTAGGAGACCCCTGGCAAATCGTCATTTGACCCCCAACGGGGTCCCGACCCACAGGTTGAGAAATGCCGCTATAAGCCATGGTTTATTTACCGACCAAATTCACACAGCAAGGCTAAGTTATATAGAATAGAATAGAATAGAATAGAATAGAATAGAATAGAATAGAATAGAATAGAATAGAATAGAATAGAATAGAATAGAATTTTTTATTGGCCAAGTGTGATTGGACACACAAGGAATTTGTCTTGGTGTATATGCTCTCAGTGTACATAAAAGAAAAGATACGTTCATCAAGGTACAACATTTACAACACAAATGATGGTCAATATATCAATATAAATCATAAGGATTGCCAGCAACAAAGTTACAGTCATACAGTCATAAGTGGAAAGAGATTGGTGATGGGAACTATGAGAAGATTAATAGTAGTGCAGATTTAGTAAATAGTTGACAGTGTTGAGGGAATTATTTGTTTAGTAGAGTGATGGCCTTCGGGAAAAAAACTATCCAAGCAAGTCACATTTTGGCTTAGTACAGTATGTAGGGAAGCCACAGATTAAAGAAAATCTTAACAGAGGGACTTGCAGTTTGTCATTTTCCATGCAACACAAGAGATTATGCATCTAATTTAAATATAACTACTAAGCAACATTTCATTCCCCCAATATTCAGAAAGTTGAGATTAGTCCAAAATAAAAAAAGGTTAATTCTCTCCCCTTCCTTATTTTAGATGAACTAAGTGAATATTTTGTCTTGCATCACGTCCTGATATGAAGAAATATAAGCATGCTAACTAGCTAGCTGACTGTGTTGTGGCAATGTTGGCAACATATGAATAACCGGAATAAACCTTAAATTATACCAGACTTTTTAAAAAGGAAGTATATGGAGTGAGAAGTTTTTTTAAAAAATGAACAAACCTCTAAAAACAGCCAATAAGAACAAAAGCCTGAGACAGTTATATTGCTAAACATTCTTGAAAACTGAGTTTTTGCTTTTATATATGTGTAGGAGCATAGTGTTAGAAGTAATATCCATCTGGTTCAGTTCCAAGCTGGGATAAAGACATGGAAACATGGAGGCTGATTGGAAAGAGGATTTAACGCTTGGGCTTTGCACTTGAGCTTCCTGTACATGTGCAAGAACATGTATTCTATTGGCTGTTGTAGGGGTCATGGCTAACTTTGTAGGTTGTCTGACTCCCACATTTGGTTGAAGTTTGCTGGGTGATACAATGTCCCTAGGTGATTGTACCATGTGGTGAGCATTGCTGCTAGATGGGTTAATACTATTAGGTCTTAATCCCATCACCCTGGAGCTAGAGGCCATTTGTCTTGTAGATAAGCCAACCCTTAATAGGCTGGGGCTGTTAAGAAAGGTGGGGGCTGCTTTCCAAGAGCATGTTTGTCCTTTAGAGAAATGTAATATTCTATCTTTTTAATATATTTCAAAATATTTCATTCTTCTAGGAGAGGGGTAGGTGCTAACTTTGTACAATATCATGCTACGGGTTACATTGAAGAGGGAATTTTGGAGAATTGTCATATCCCGCTTTGCCTTCTACCTCCCACAGACTCAATATGATGGAATTGCCTGCAGATAATTTAAAGAATTGTATGTTTCAAATGACAAAAAATATAAGTTGCCAGATGTCAGTTATTGTTCCAGTAGGAGCTATCAAAAACAAATGCTCTTCTACCCTTGCTAGGCTAAGTGCTTACAGGTTTTGCTAGTTTCTTGTATCGCTCAATCCTTTATCCCATCTTTTCTGCTGGTCTTTTCCTTGTCCAGTGCCATTTTTAGACAAGGAACTTATGCCCCTTCTGATCATATAACATTCGCTCATTTCAAGATCAAGGATCAGGCAGTGATGGTGATGATGATAATTTGGTTCTGCACAGCTTTATTTGAAATGAAAGAAAAGCCAGACTTTTCTTTGGCAATCCAGATGCTTTAAGTAGTTTGTTTGCAAAGTGTGAAAAATCACTTGTGATCTCTGGAGAGAGGTTCCTTGCCTGAAGAAGTTGCACTGCTTCATTCTCCTTGAGGCCGTGAAATGTCTACCTCAACAAAACTCAACAGCACATAGTAGAAGCCACTTTTTCTACCAAAGTGGTGATGCTAGTTTACTTTGATGAAGAAAAATCCTTAGTTTTATGCCTTCACTTCAAAAGTGCGCTTGATTGAAGTCTCAGTGGAGTACTCCCTTCCAACTCTGTTACTGTTACTTCTTTGAAGATCTGCATGGCCCCAGTCCATTTGCATATTAGGGGGAATTCTTACATTTCATGAATTCAAACAAGCTAGTTCAAAACAGTCCATCCAACTCCCCTCCTCCACACAAAGCAAGGTGAAGCACTCTTGTCAATTTCATCCTTGCCCTTATGCCTGGGCTAATGTGCAAGAATCTAAAAACAATCAAAATAGCCTGTATCAAACTGGTTGCATTTCAAATTCAAATTCAAATTCAAATTTATGCTTATGTCTCCCTCTCCTTTTTCCAGATACTACGGAAGAATTTAACTATTTGACTGAAATATTGGGAAACAGAACTGTCCGTACAGAACCATCACAGTTGCTGATGGTTTTATACTCCATATAGTGATGGTGCCAAGTTGGGTAGGAAATTTCCTTTGGACTACTGCTCATTGTATAGCTCACCATTAAAACAAAGTGGATGGACATAATGGAGAGGAGAGGAGAAAGGATATGTGTTTCTCTGAGACTTGCAGCAAATGATTGATGAGTATTGGCTGCACTTACCTACAATACCATCAGTTGGAGAGAGCACTGATGGTGGCTTCAGCTATCCGGCACAAAGACAATTCTAAATCAATTTCAAACTGCTTTGATGGAATTAGCAGTAGCAATAGCACTGTCTTAGACTTATATACTGCTTCACAGTGCTTTACAGCCCTCTCTAAGCAGTTTACAGAGTCAGCCTATTGCCCCCAACAATCTGGGTCCTCATTTTACCCACCTCAGAAGGATGGAAGGCTGAGTCAACCTTGAGTCTGGTGAGATTTGAACTGCCAAATTGCAGGCAGCTGGCAGTCAACAGAAGTAGCCTGCAGTACTGCACTCTAACCAGTGCGCCACCATGACTCAGAATTGAGGCATTATCATCAGTAACTGGTGAAGCAACAGAAAAGAGATACAAGAGTTACACCTTTTCCTGTTGTTTTAGAAATGTTAGAACAGCAATTGAGAATCTAAGGTCCTCCAGAGGTTGCTGAGCTGTACCTTAGGGAATGGCTATGTACCTAGAACAGACAGTGGTGAGGGGTTTGGGGAATTGTAGTTCAGCAATACTCAGAGGGTCCTAGGGTTCCATACTTCTGTTTTAAAGACAGTAAGATCAACCAGTTTGTTGTTTTGCAGAGTAGAATATTTTCTTTATTTGTTTGATTTTTAGCTCACCTTTATTACTTTATAAGTAACTCAAGGTGGCCGACGTGCATAATATTCCTTCTGTCTCCTGTTTTCCCCCACAAAAACAACCCTGTAAAGTGGGCTGGGCGGAGACAGAGAGAGCGATTGGTCCAAAGTCACTCAGCTGGCGTTCATGCTAATCTATTTTCCAATGTAATTTATTTTAAATCTAATTTATTGTCATTTCTTAATGACTGGTAGGGCCCCTTGTCATTTGGAAGCAAAATTGAGATCAAAGCTACAACAGTCAATTTCTTCAAAATGCCTTTTTTGTCAGAAAACCCAATTATTTCAATCTACACTCAGTTCCTATTGCTATCCTGGTCAGAAAACTATATCACCCCATATGTCAGACCACTATATTTCTTGTCCTACACACATTAGATTTCTACTGAATATTAATTTTCAAATGTCTATTCATTTAAAAAACAAACTCCATCATACTTTAGTTGCTATGGGAAACTATACAATTCCATGGGCCAGGAACGTGGGAGCAGCATTCAGTATCACTAAGACATAAAGAAATCCCAAAAGGCCAGACTATCATGAAAGTAGATAAAAGCTACAGCGTGACATTTGAAAGATACAGTGTGATTTAGACTCAGGCAGATGCTTTAGAAAGGATAGTGTTAGTGGGGGTCAACACTGCAAAAAGAAATTCAGTCTTATTTTAGTCTGGTCTGGAGGGTGTTGTGGTCCGCCAGATGAGGCTGAGGACGAGTGTGGGCCAGTTCTGGAGGCTGGGGAAGGCCAGTTCTGGAGCCTGAGGTGGGGCCAGAGCCATCGGGGAGTGAGGTGCGGACTCCAGAGCCTCCAGAGCCTGACAGTAGTGAGGCAGAGGAACAGGAGGAGCCTGTTCCTAATGCACGCATGAGAAAAGCTGCCAGAAGGCAAGAGCAGCTCAAGCAAAGAGGATGACTTGTGAAAAGGGCCAAGAGATGATTGGCCCCTCCCATAACGCTTAAAAAACCAGCAATGGCTTTGGGTTCTTTGCTGGAAAACAATGTTGATAGCTTTGTCTTGTTGCATTTGTTTTGTATCTGAACTTTTGCCAAGAAAGGCCTTTGGCAGTTTGCCTAATTGGACCAAGGTTGGTGATAGGACTGAGGAGTTGGGAGGAATTTGCTTTAATTTAGTTGAACTATGCTGAGAATGAGGTAATTCGACTAAAGTTTGTTTGTTTTTACACTGACTGAGTTTCCTACTGTCTACTTGGGCCTGGGTCACAACAGGGGGGTGGGCGATGGTTCAGCAGTTAAATGCTGAGCTTGTCAGCTGGAAAGGTGAGAGCCTAGGTTCAAGACCTGAGCTCTGTGCAACTGGATGAGCTCCTGTTACTGCCCCTGTCCTGCCCTCCTAGCAGTTCAAAAGCATGCAAATGCAAGTAGATAAATAGGTATAGATACATAATGGGAAGTTAACAGTGTTCCTTGAGCCTTTGGCATATAACCATGCTGGCTATGTGACCATGGAAATTGTCTTCAGACAACGCTGGCTCTCTCGGCCAAGATACGGAGATGAGCATTGTGCTCTAGAGTCGGAAACAACTGAACAAGGGAAACCTTTACCTTGTCCCTTTGCTTAGGATTAGCTTCAGGAGCTATCCAGGTCAGGGGTGGGATTGAACATTTTTAGCAACCGGTTCGCCCAAACTGGTCCGAACCGCCTGAATCCCACTCCTGATCCAGGTCCTTCTGCCCAACAGTTGGTGACATATTGTATAACTTGTTTCTGCTTTTTTAAAAGAACAGCCATAAAGAATCTAAATCTGGTCTAAAATTATTCTGAGGAACATAAAGGATTTTAAGGTTCTGCCTATCCTGCAACTGAAATTGTCTCACAGATTCTACTTGCTTTTAAAACCCAGGAATGTTTTAGCTAATTGAATAAACAATATCATGACTTCCTTGTCCCTAAACCTGTACACATGACTTATGAAAGAAAATGCCACTAACCACACACACAACCTTAATCCTTCCGAGGATTAACTGTCTTCCGAGACTGCAAATTAGGTTTTGTCGGTGCTGGCTATATACTTACCACTCTTCAGGAGAGAGGTTGCAAAACAAATGAAATAAACATTACACTGACACATCATTTTTTAAAATTGGTATGTAATACAACGGGGGGAAAAGAAATCCCAGGAAGAGAATCCACTGGAAAATTGGGAAATTTTCCTAAGACTTCAGGATGTGCCAAATGCAATGTAAATACATAACTTTTTGTTTCACAGAAATCTGATTTGTAGTTTTGCCTTCAAGAGATTTTTGTTGTTACTGACAAAGGAGCCTTTGGGAGATGGGGCAGTAAAAAAAAAAGACAAGATGGCAGTCACTTCTGTGTGATCAAAGCCTTTTTATTAGAATATAGAATAACAGAGTTGAAAGGGATCTTGGAGGTCTTCAAGTCCAACTCCCTGCTTAGGCAGTAAACCTTACCCCATTGCAGACAAGTGGTTGTCCAATCTCTTCTTAAAAACTTCCAATGTTGGAGCGTTCACAATTTCTGGAGGCAAGTCATTCCGTTGATTAATTGTTCTAACTGTCAGGAAACTTCTCCTTATATCTAGCTGGCTTCGCTCCTTGATTAGTTTCCATCCATTGCTTCTTGTCCTGCCCTTGGGTGCTTTGGAGAATAGATTGGCCCCTCTCTTCTTTGTGGCAACCCCTGAGATATCAGAACACTGCTATCATGTCACCCCTAGTCAGGGGTGAAATCCAGCAGTTCTGACAATTTTCTGGAGAACAGGTAGCGGAAATTTTGAGCAGTTCGGAAAACCGGTAGCGGAAATTTTGAGTAGTTCGGAGAACCAGCGAATACCACCTCTGTCTGGCTCCAGAGTGGGGTGGGAATGGAGATTTTGCAATATCCTTTCCCCAGGAGTGGGGAGGGAATGGAGATTTTGCAATATCCTTCCCCTGCCACACCCACCAAACCATGCCCACCAAGGCATACCCACCAAGCCATACGATGCCCACCAAGCTACTCCCACAGAACCAGTAATAAAAAAAATTGGATTTCACCACTGCCCCTAGTCCTTCTTTTCATTAAACTAGACATACCCAGTTCCAGGAACTGTTCTTTATAAGTTTTAGCCTCCAGTCCCCTAATTATCTTTGCTGCGTTATATTATATGCATGACTCATGCAATTAATGTGAAAAAAGGAGCAGGGCTTCAATTACATAATTTTTTGAACCTCAGTCCCACCCTGTGGATAAAGGTGTATTTAGATTTACTTCTTTACTTACTTATTTACTTCCGAGGCTCATTGGCCATTCCAGTTCAAATAGGACCAGATCCATGTCTCCTCCCTTAAATGTTGCTACCTGATAGGATCCTGAAGATGTGCTTTCTTGGTGGTCACTCCAGCCAATTGGAAGAGATTCCCACCTAAGATGCAGCCTTCCAGAGGACCATGAAAACCTGGCTCTTTTCCCCAGGCATTGGGTTAGAGTGGAGATTTAGTTGGGAGGCTGTTTGGTCTGGTGCCTGGGAGAAAATGTTCTTTGGTTTTTAGCCGTGTTTCCCTGGATTCTTATGAGCTGCCTAGAGTTGTTATACGAGATAGGTAGGCATGTAAGTCCTTTAAAAACTAAAATAACCCTGAAGTAAATCTGGTTAAAACATAAAAGACAGAAGAACAAAAACAAAACAATGGAAACATTTAAACACTTGATCAAACCCAAGGACAAACAGAGAGCAGAATTTCATAGCATCCAACCTTCCAAGGCCTGCTAGCACAACCCCATTTGAGTGGCCTTCCTAAAGACCAACAAGGGACTGCTGATCCTCAGGAAGGGAGCTGTAGTTGAGAAGGTTTGCTTTTGTGGTTCCTGAAGAAAGCGTTATCTGTATTAAAGAATATGAAGGAATGCCTCTTCAGCAGATATTATAGGATAGGCAGATACTACTGGGGACAGATGGTCTTGCAAAAAACAGCTTTTTAAAAAAGAGATTAACAAAGTTGGAAGGGACCTTGTAGGCCATCTAGTCCAACCCCCCACCCAAACAGGAGACCATTTCTGACAAACGACAGTCCAATCTCTTCTTGAAAGCCTCCAGTGATGAAGCTCCCACAACTTCCGAAGGCAACCTGTTCCATTGGTCAATTGTTCTCACTGTCAGAAAATTTCTCCTTATTTCTAGGTTGAATCTCTCCTTGATCAGTTTCCATCCATTGTTCCTTGTCTGGACTTCAGGTGCCTTGGAAAATAGCCTGACCTCCTCCTCTCTGTGGCAGCCCCTCAAGTATTGGAACATTGCTATCACGTCTCCCCTGTCTTCACTCTTGAACCATGAAGGGCTGTAAAGCTGACAACCAGCACCTTGAATGGAACCCAAGGTTATAGATAGCAAGTTTTCCTAGCATTAAACCTTCAGAAACAAACAAACAAGCAAAAAAAAAAAAAGATTGACAGATGTAGTAACTCTTTATCCTCCTCCTCCATCTAAATGACATTTGTGTAGCTCTTGAGACATATATGTTAAAAATACAAGAATGGAAGCAGGCTAGATTTGAGGAATGGGAGAGAGTTAAAGAGGAGTTTGAGGAGCAGCGGGAAGAGGTTGGAGAAGTATTGCTTAGATGTGGAGTTCTGTTTAGTAAACAGATGGTCCAAGACCTATTTCTTACCCTGGAGGTTTTTAGTGAGTTAACTGCCATCTGGACTCTTTCATGGTCTATAACCCAACTCAAATTTAGCAAGCTGCCACTGATGATGCATTTGCACACAAAACCCCTGGATACATTTCACTTACATGGAGTTAAAGCAATCCCCTATTGTGGCAATGCTGACGCAGAATAATACTTGCTTGGTTAATTAATGTTCCAAACATCTCTATGGAATATATTTGGTGGCTCAAGAGGGACTAGGAATTCTCAGGTTCCCTTCATCATTTTTGCCAGTTATTTTCCAGAAGACTTTTACAAACGACATACATCTTGGATCTGTGCAAACTTTCAGCTCTCAGAAAGCATTGTAGCTGTTAAACCATTATATAAAGAGTACTAAAGCTCCCAGGGGGAGGGAGCAGTCTGTCCGTGTGCAAACAATGTGGTCTAGATTTTCTTGGTTTTGGGTGGTAAATCCATCTGCATTCCATCTCTGAGCCAGTCTTAAAAAGATATTGAACTTCAAAGTCAGCAAGCTGGTATAGCTCTCTTTCGTCTAGCTATGTAAATAACTTGTACTGATTAGCTGTAGAGATATTATCTCTCCCAGTTAAGCAAAATATATACTCAGATAGCAAAGAGGATGTGCCGTTGGCTGATAAGGAGTGACTCATCTTGCTTTTCCTAACACAACCTTAACTCCTGAAGTGCCTCAAATACTTGTTGAAATTCTTGAAACAGACTCTCTCAGGCTACCTTCCCATTGCCCCATCCTGTGAAAGGAGAAAAATATTTATTTACTCCTTTCACTTACCAATAAACCATCGACTGAAGACTGATTAAGGTTCAATTGGTATAACACAAGGTTTCAAAACTGTATTATAAAAGCAGTGAGTTTGTCATTTTTACGCAAAGCCGGGCATGCTTGCAGTTAAAAAGTAAAGATCCCATCAAGTTGATTTTTCTTTTACCTTGACAAAAAGGTGAAAGTGATTTGCTACCACCTTCGACCAAGATGTATTTTTGAATTTCAGTCTAGAGCATAGCTCTAAGATATATCCCACTCAAATATTAACTAATTTCTCTCCCTCCCTCCCTTTTAAACACACAAAGCAGAATATGACAACCCAGACTAAAAAGAACCATAATAATAAAAACATAGCAGAGCCCCCCCCACCCCTGAAATATCCCAGACCTGGAACCAAAACCAATGTCAGGGTTCCAAGTAACACCCCTGACAGAAGTAAGACTCCAAGGCAGGCTCTTTCCTCAGAGTTCCATTTTATTAGAGATGTCATATTGGCACATCTAGGAAAACCCAAATCTGAAAAGTCCCTGGGTTTTCCCCACCCAAATGAAAAACAAAGTCCCTTCCCCTGCACCCATATATCCATCTCATGGTCCAATCACATTCCCGTCCCAACTGGAGTTGCTTCCCAGTCACTCCTTTCCAGGTGCAGGCTGACCGTCCTTGACTCCCAGGGAAAAGAATGTTGTTATGGCTATCTCTCTCATTCTGTCTCCATCCACCCCACCTCCTGTTTCCCACAGCATGCCCATCCACCAAGTGTGGCAGCCCTGAAGATCCAAAGTAAAAGATAGCCTCCAGGGCTGACAACCAAATCCTAAGGTCTTTCCAGAATCCCAGGAAAGTGGGCACCATCCATAACTCTGGAGCGATACTGTTCCAGAGGGTGGGGGCAGTGACAGGGAAGGCACAATATCAAGATATCAAAATATAATCGAGTGGCAATGGAGCACATCCATTTTTCCTAAGAAGAGTGGACAGAACTATTGGAGACAAACAGTTCTTCAGATGATGATAATGATGATGATATCTATTCAGTTGTGTCTGAACCTTGGCAATTCTATGTGCCAGGTCTCTCCATACCTTTCAATCTTGTACTACTTCTTCAAGTTTTTCTGTGCTCTAGCTGGTGTCAGTTTTGATAGTGGTTCTTCAGGTAACCAGGTCCTATGTCATGGAGGGCTTTATAAATGATTTCAATTATACTTAGAAGCCAACTGGCCACTCTTGTACCTGGCACCACAGTGGTGACTCATGACCACAGTGAGAAGTGCCTGTTGTTGCTTGCACCACTGCAATTTGAAACACTTGTAGCTTCATGATGTTCAGCAAGATCTAGATCAGCAAGGTCAGCTAGTGCTGTTACTTTCAAACAGATAGCAGCTTCCCCATCTGAGGAATGGCTATTGCTTTGGTTTTGTAGCTTAGTAGTAAATGTAGGGGCATGATATTTTTTCTCCTTCTGCTATAATATTAGAACTCTGGATCATCCAGTGAAGCTAGATAAGACTTCTTTGCACAACATATAGCTAAGCTATTGAATATGTTATCCCAACCAGCAACTTGGTCATTAAGAAAAACAATCATTAAGTGAAAATGCGATTGCATGTATGAACTTACTTCAGTTTTCCTTTACAAACCTGCAAAAAATGATAAATGCAAGGATTGGTTACAAAGCTATTTTTTTTGTCACCATCATAACTGTGAATGATTTCTAAACAAGGTTGTCACTAAATAAGGACTATGCCCAGAGGTGGGCGTCATATACTGTAACAACTGGTTCGCCCAGAACCAAAAATGTGAGCATGCACGCGGCATCGAAAAAACAGTGATTATATAGGACAAGATACCACCAGACTACCTTTAAAGCGCTCCATGGCTTAGGGCCAGGGTACTTACGGGACCGCCTGCTGTTACCGAATGCCTCCCACCGACCTGTACGATCGCACAGAGAGGGACTCCTTAGGGTGCCGTCCGCCAAGCAATGTCGGCTGGCAGCCCCCAGGGGGAGGGCCTTCTCTGTGGGGGCTCCCACCCTTTGGAACGAACTTCCCCCTGGACTTCGGCAACTGCCGGACCTTCGGACTTTCCGCCGAGAACTGAAGACCTATTTGTTTGTTCGCGCAGGACTGGCATAGGATTTTAATAGGATTTTAATTAGTTTTAATGTTTTAACATTTTAAAATTTGGGGTTTTATTCTAAATGTTT
The DNA here is from genome assembly GCF_028640845.1 of Ahaetulla prasina. Classification (NCBI taxonomy): domain Eukaryota; kingdom Metazoa; phylum Chordata; class Lepidosauria; order Squamata; family Colubridae; genus Ahaetulla; species Ahaetulla prasina. The sequence goes on along the minus strand of NC_080543.1, from coordinate 29,033,305 downwards.
TAATTCGGCCATTTGTATAATAAGTTTTTTAAATTATGGTTTTATGTGTATCCTGTTGTTGTTTTTTATCATGGCTGTAAACCGCCCTGAGTCCTTCGGGAGAAGGGCGGTATAAAAATTTAATAAATAAAATAAAATAAATAAATAAAATAAAATAAAATAAGGGTGGGTGGCTGGGCCCAGCCGCTGGTTGGAACTACTGGTTTTCCCGAACTGGTCCAAACCGGCAGCAGTCCACTTCTGACTATGCCTATGCCTTTATAGGAAAGTAGTCATACTCTAAATTGGGCCTGGAAACTGCAGTAATCAGTTTGTAAGATGCAGAATTGCTGAAATGGCTTGCTGCTGTGACTTTAATCACTAAACTTATTTAGAAGGACTATATCTGGAAATATTAGCTCTGGTGAATACAAATAGAAAAGTGGTCTCTTCTCTCTCCCTCTCTCTCCCTCCCTCCCCCCTCTCTGTCTCTCTGTCTCTCTCTCTCACACACATACACACACCATTCCTCATGTTCTCTTGTAATTTGTTCTCTTACCTTTGTCAACAAGTCTTCTTCTAATCTGCTCCTCTCTGTATTGCCCAGGTTCTCATTTTTGTCTGGAAAATCACAACAAAATCCACCAAGAACTTCCAAGATGAGTTAGGTTGACACAGAATGATTTGTCTCAGATTCGAAGATTATTGTGTTTTGCATTTCTGGCATGGAAAAATAATCATGATGCGACAGTGTAAGGGCAAGTTTGGAACACTATAAGATATATACAGTACCAGGTTGGTTTAATTTTGCAACTGTCTATGACAGGGGTGTCTCAAACTGGCAGCCCGTGGTCCAAATGTGTCAAGTGCAGGCCACACCCACCCCAACTCTGCATATGGGAAAAACATTGTGAAATGTCACGTGATGGCAATGTCACGTGGTAAGTTTGACACCCGTGGTCTATGATATACCACTGATTTTCTTCCCAAATATAAAGGATATCAAATATTTCTCAAATATCAAAACTATGTGGGACAACATTTATTTTATTAGATAGCAAGTTTTGTACTGATAATATTTGTTTCAGCTAGACTCAGCAGTCATGAGCATTTTGTGGAAACTAACAGGATTAGTAGAACCAAAGTGTAGAAATGTAGAAAACAACTACTTTTGTGATTGGGTTGCAAAATTCTATATGGCCACTAGATGGCAGAAGGGGATAGTGAAGTCTCTTTGATGTCCTCTAGTGGTGAACTCTTTTTTAGTAGCCTAGTTAGTAATTAGTGCCTTAGTTCTAATTCACATTCTTCTTAGATGCCATTGTATTATATAGTCTGCCAGGATTGTCTATCAGATAGTTCTCATCTGCATTAGAAGCACAAGGTTGGAATCAGATCTGCCATTTACTTATGTACTCCCTTCTGTGACATATCTATAGGAGACTAACTATTTCAACAAAGTTTAAGTAGCTGAAATAGATTTTCCTAATTTGATGTCCTCTTGATGTGTTGGATTTTCCATAATTCCTGCTCACACAACCTGGAAATCATAAAGGTTGAAGTCCACATATTCAAAAAAGAATATTCAGATTGGGAAGATTGGATGAGGAGACACTTCAGATGCAGTTGAAAGGCAATTTGAAGTGACTGGTTTCCCCCCCCCCCCTGGTATAAATATCCCCAGGGCAACAATGACAGCTGTGACCTTGATCCTAGCAGATGTTCTGTCTCGATTCTTTCCTGAGTACATGACCGGATGTAGTCCTTGCCACTCTGCAGGTCCAAACTATCTCCAACTCAGTTTCTTTTGTATCTGCATCATACGACTTCATTCCGGTTAACTTCTGCTGCACTTTCATGATTCAAAGGTCTTCTTTGAAGCTTCAGTGGATGAGAAGCAGAGGAAAAAAAGACCTTCCAGCTGACCAGTGGGGGAGTGCGAACTAGTGCATTGCCAATTTAAAAGATGTGTTGCCTTTAATAAGTAGATTCCATAGTACAATGGCACTTTTTTCAGTTTCCCAGGGAACTTTGATAAAAGTTAGGCATCTTCATTAATGGCTTGAAGATGCTCTTCTTCCCCAAATCTGAAACATTTCTTCTGCATCATGCTTGAGCTTGCATGGGTTTTCTGAGAATGTGGCTCACAAATACTTCTAGCATTAACACTATTAACTAGTGTTATTTTAATAGAATAGAATAGAATAGAATAGAATAGAATAGAATAGAATAGAATAGAATAGAATAGAATAGAATTCTTTATTGGCGTGTGACCAAGTGTGATTGGACACACAAGGAATTTGTCTTTGGTGCATATGCTCCCAGTGTACGTAAAGAAAAAATAAAATATATTCATCAAGAATCATAAGATACAACACTTAGTGATAGTCAAAGGTTCATAGTAGGAAACAAATAAAACAATATAATCATAAAAATACAAGCAACATGGTTATAACCATTAGTGGGAAGAGATATGTACTAGGAAGGATGAGAATGATAATAATAATACAGTCTTAGTAAATTATATGACAGTGTTGTGGGAATTAGTTGTTCAGCAGAGTGATGGCATTCGGGAAAAAGCTCTTCTTGTATCTAGTTGTTCTGGTGTGTAGTGCTCTATAGCGTTGTTTTGAGGATAGAAGTTGAAACAATTTATGTCCAGGATGTGAGGGGTCTGTAGATATTTTCACAACTGAACAATATACATTTGGGCCCGTCTGCCTCTCATACTGTCTTCCACTGGACCCTGTATCAATGTATCTTTTTTTTCCCTTCATATTTTTTTGTCCACTAACATCAATGACTCCACTTAGACTTTTAGAGAGTAAATATTGAAATAATTACATTGCAATTGATGTGTCTGAATGCCTTGAATAAATTAAAGTATTGATCCACATATGCATTTCAAATATTGATCCATTACATTGTGGGGGTTTCTTCCTGTGTGAGGTCAGCTATTGCAAATGTTTAGGTTAAAAAGGAAGCTGAAACAGAATAAAAAAATAAATATAAAAAAGACAAACATGGGAGAAGTCCAACATTAAAAACACCCCCATAAAATATATTAGTGTGGGATCTCAGGCAAAAGCATTGCAAGGACAAGTTCTGTTACAGATGAAGCTTGCACTGTGTCATTGCCATAGCGTAATCAACAAGCAGTTGTGTAAACATTTAACAGAGAAACATAATAACAGAGTTGGAAGGGACCTTGGACATCTTCTTGTCTAACACCTTGCTCAGGCACGAAACTCTATACCATTTCAGACAAATGACTGTCCAAACTCTTCTTAAAAACTTCCAGTGTTGGAACATTCACAACTTCTGGAGGCAAATTGTTCCACTGGTTAATTGTTCTGTCAGGAAATTTCTCCTTAGTTCTAGGTTGCTTCTGTCCTTGATTAGTTTCCATCCATTGCTTCTTGTCCTGCCTTCAGGTGCTTTGACTCCTTCTTGACTCCCTCTTTTTTGTGGCAGCCCCTGAGATATCAGAACACTGGTATCATGTCACTCTTGGTCCTTCTTTTCATTAAATTAGACATACTTAGTTCCTGCATCCGTTCTTCATATGTTTTAGCCTCCAGTCCCCTAATCATCTTTGTTGCTTTTCTCTGCACTCTTTCTAGAGTCTCAACATTTTTGTTACATCATGGTGACCAAAGCTGGAGTATTCCAAGTGTGACCTTACCAAGGCATTATAAAGTGGTATTAACACTTCATGTGATCTTGATTCCATCCCTGTAGTAATGCAGCCTAGAACTGTGTTGGCTTTTTTGGCAGCTGCAGCACACTGCTGGCTCATATTTATGTGATCGCCCACTAGGACTCCCATTTGTCCACTAGGACTCAATTTTTTAAAAATCCTGTGTAAATGTGGTCTTACCTTGAAGTGTCTTCATTTTCCTGAAGTCCTCCTTCCTCATCAATGATCCTCGGAAAGGTAAAAGCAACTCTGTCTATAACAGGGATGTGCACCCCAGTTCCGTGAAGGAAAAAAATTTCATGATATGTCACATGATGGCAACGTGACGCCACGAGTTTGACACCCGTGGTCTGTATGATGTGGGGAGTTTTTTAAAACCAAACTTAGATTTGTCATCCCCTCTCAATAAAGGGTGCTTATATTTAACATATTTATAAGCCACCCAGCTCATCATGAATCTGGATGGCATAAAAGTTCATTTTTTTTAATTCGCATTTATATCCCGCCCTTCTCCGAAGACTCAGGGCGGCTTACACTATGTTAGCAATAGTCTTCATCCTATTTGTATATTTATATCTGTAATGGGCAGTGAAAATCACCTTGAGAAACACCAAGAAATGCTGCAACTAAGGCAACTGTCAGAGAAGAGAACGCTGAGTCCAAAGCAAGAATGTAATAAGAGAAAACATCTCAGACTTAGCCCTCCCTAGTTCTCTTGAATGTAAAGGCAGGGACGGGAGAGGTGCCTTCAGATTTGCAAGATTGTGTTACTCTGACCTTATAATGAAAGTAGCATTAGCACTCATAACTTTGGAGCTGCCTTGCATCGGTTCCAAGAATTTTAGCCTGATTCTACAGTCAACTGTTCCCCAAAAGACAACTTTGTAAAAAAATAAATGATCCCAGAATATTTTACCGGGTATGTGCACAGCAATATGGTTGGTAGCCTGTATGGTGACAAGAGAGTGCTGAGGCCTTTCTTGAGGTATTGTTCTTAGGAGCAGAACTGAAGAGATTACTCACTTCTGGAGCACTGTGCAGATTTCCTTGCTAGACATTCTGCAATTCTGCTTGCTAGGACACCCACATTTGGTCCATTATTTCATAAGTAGGCCATTCCTTCTGGTGGGTTGACAGCTTACTGCAGATGATGCTTTAATTGGCCCTTCAGAGGATAAAAATATGAGGGAAGCTGCTTTAAGGAGACAGAGCGAGAACAAGAGAGCTTCTGAAGCACTTCTTCGCCCTTATCCCCCTCACTCTCCATTGTTTCTCTCCAGAGATTTTACTTAGTTCCAATTACAGGCACAGACGATAAGTATGTTCTGTCATCACCTGAAGGACCAGTACAGAGAGCAGCTTTTTCAGAAACTTTATCCCATGTTAGGTCCTCTCTGCCCACAGAAGCAATATTCATTTCCCCATTCTCAAGCTAACCCTGATCAGGTTGGAGCAGGGCTTCCACAATAGTGTGAAAACTATTCGGGGAAATCAAGTTCATAGCTGAATGGATGAAGACTGAAATGCAAATGGGCCTCAGAGAGTGACCAGCTTCATACACTGCAGCAAGCTATAATTTGCTAAATTGGCACAGCTTAGTAAACCCAAACCAAGCCATTTGAATTGGAATTTAGCCTTGCCTTCAACAGGGCCAAGCTGCAGCACTAACTAAAATGCTATTTCACCTCCTCAAAAACCAATATGTACTTTTTTAAACATCAGTTTATATAGAGCGTTTGGTTGCAGACCTGCCTATTATGCAGCTTTGCAAAAAAGCTGCAGCAGGCATTTTTCCCCAAGAAGAGAACTATAACAATAATAAATTAAATAGGAATCTGCTGATCTTCCACAACACCACAAATAATTGCCTGATGCAGCCATTTCCCTTCACCTAAAGATAAGAGCATGCTGAGAGCTACCCACAAGCATTATTTTTGCATTGCAAAAATAAGAAATAAAAATCAGAGAGTAAATTATAATTTGTATCTTTTACTGACAGTACAGCTCATCTTTTCCTTTGATAGTTTAACATTGCATCTGTGGGAGTGTATAGTATCCTAATACGTTTCCTATAACATTATTGTGATATCAGGGGTGTCAAAGTAGTGGCCCAGAGGCCACATACATAACACGTAGGCCACGCCCACCCCAGCTCCACAAAGGGAAAAAACATCGCGAAACGTCACGTGACAGCAACGTGATGCTGTGAGTTTGACACCAGTGTCATATATCCTACATAGTCATTTTTCGTGAAGTAGGTGGCCATATAAATTTGATTCATAAATGAATACACAATCCTGTGAGGTAAGTTGGGCTAAGAATGAGGGTGAGAGTAACTGACTCTAAATGAGCCACTGTGGTCCAGGATAAAGGAAGACCACAGGCCTGGCTCTTATCTAAATCTGGTAGTTTAGCTACTTTTACCTTACCCTGGACACTGTTGTAGATATCTGCCTTATTTAGTGGACACTGCAGTCATATTCAGGAGAGAACAATGCTGGTCTTACTATTATTTCTTTTTTAAGAAAAAAATCATAGTTTTGTTAATGGGCCTGGGAATCCCATGAAAGTATGGAGCCCATTAAATAGCTGATAAAAGTTTGATTGCATTCTTCCTTATTTTGTTTTTAGACTTTTAAAATTATTTTAGCTGTTTTAGTGGATAGTTTATATTGATTGTTTAGGGTTTTTTAATTGTGTATAACATCCAGAGTCACAGGAAAGTGAGATGGGTGGGTACTGTATAAATTTATTCAATCAATCACTCAATCAATCAATCTGTCTAAAGCCCATCTTTCCTCTTGACTTTTAAGTAGAAACAGTTAGTGATGGAGAAGATTTTCTGTCTGTATCTCTCCCCTTAAATAAGGAAATTAGAACATGGGTGTCACATGATTGTGTCACATGACTTATCATGACTTTTTTTGCCTTTGCGGAGCTTGGGTGGGCATCTGGCCTGTGCGCCGCCAATTTGATACCCCTGCATTAGAGATATCAGGCAAATCTAGTGCCTCTGAATGAGGTTTTCTTTTCAATGGTGTACTCTGAAATCTAATAAGTTTGCCAGAACTCACACAAAGCAAGTGCCGTTATTTATGTAACACATCACATTCTTCAGAGCAAGGAGAGTAGATAACATGATGAACTGAAGTAAAACTGATGTGATGTAATAGCAGCCAACCCAATAGTGACTCAAATAGTGTTCCCTTTCTTTTTCATCATGGCTTGAAAGAAGACAGAATGGCTTATCATATTTTTTTTCTTCATAATTCATGCCTTAATTTTTTTTATGTCTATACAGGTTCTTTCCAGTCATTAAATCTGTGGTCCACTGTGATTTTTTTAAAAAATAAAGATGGTGAAATTCTCTAGAGCAGGGGTGTCAAACTCGATTTCATTGAGGGCCGCGTTGTGTTTGACCTTGGGGGGGGCTGCGGAGGTGTGGCCAGGGTGGGCGTAGCAAGCTCAATGTCACTCATGTCGGGGGCGCCTGCGGTAGCTCGAGCATTCTGCCGGTGAAAACAGGCTCCCGAGCTCTGTTTTCGGCTGTGACGGCCTCCTGAAACCCTCTGCCAGTGAAGACGCATGTAGCCATCCTGAACTCCATTTTCACAGGCAAAAGCACTACAGGCCAATCATTCACTGTTTCCAGGGCAGCCCTGTGGGCCAGATCTAAACATCCTGCAGACCAGATCTGGCTCCCAGTCCTTGAGTTTGACACCCCTGGTCTAGTGAGATCTCCCCTCAATAAAACATGCAGTCATCATGATATATATCAGATAGAAAGAGAATCATGTTGATGACAAGTAAAGCATTCAAGTCACGAAAACAAGAAGGCAGATTCTTTTTAAATGTATGTACTCAGGCTGTATAATTATGTTGATAATGTTATAACCATAGCAGGGTGATTTGTTAGCCTGTGGATTGAACTAAGCAAATAAAAAACTATTTTATGGGAATTGGGTACTTGTTAATTTCTGGGCTCCTTCCGCAGTTTCATTTCTCAAGCTTTCATGGGTATTCATTATAATAATGAGCCACTAAAGCACTGCTGCTAATCGGCAGGTAGCTCTCAGTTCAGGAACTTGTTATACCTGTCATAATAAACTTCCTGAATTGATCCTTGAGCAATAACAAGCAAGTCAACAGGAAGCAGAGAAGTTGATTAAAAAATTATGACTCCAGACTCAGGAGGATGTGAAATAAGAGCTCAAGAATGAAAGACAGATTATCATATGGATATTGGGCCCCCTTAAAGGGTTTATTTGCCCATCATTGCTGAATCATAAAAGGATGATTAATTTTCAGGGAAGCTTTTGAAAGCATTGGGTTTTAGACTGTTGAACAAGAAGAACCTTTAGTGGCATTTATTCAATGGATTGGAAAATTGACCTTGGCTTTTATCTCTCTTTCTGCGATGCAGTAGGGAGCACTTGAAGTATAAGGCAGCTAAAGATTTTCGTATAGTCTGCTTATTTGCCAATCTTATTCATTTATTCAGTGAAGCTAGTGCTATATCTACTAAGCTCTTTTTAGGTCTTAAGATGATCTCAAATACAACATTATAATAAACAGAAGAACACATGACTTTTGTTACTGTTCCCATGGCTATGAACTCAAGATTCCTAATGTTTGAATGTTAATATTTAACTGGTCCAAGTGCATTAAAAATGCACAAACGTAAAAGCATGTACAGTTTAAATGGTTTAAATATCTAATTGATTATATTTAGTTTAAGTTCTCAAAGTTGGAAAAAGCCATTTAGCTCACTGTGCTCCATGTAGGTATCCAAATTAAAGCATCCATAATGGAAGGCCGTCTGTTTCCTCAAAGGGCAAGTTCATGGTTTCCACTGCTGAAGTTTTAGAACTTTAGAACTTTTATTCTAATTCTTTTTTTCCCTACCACTGAATCAGAATCTGCCTTTTTGTAATTTTCATGTCCATATTTTAGTAAACAAAATAGAGCCTCGGTGGTGCAGTGGTTAGAGTGCAGTACTGCATGCTACTTCTGCTGAATACCGGCTGCCTGCAGTTTGGCAGTTCAAATCCCACCAGGCTCAAGGCTGACTCAGCCTTCCATCCTTCTGAGGTGGACCCAGATTGTTGGAGGCAATAAGCTGACTCTGTAAAACCACTTAGAGAGGGTTGTAAAGTGGTATATAGGTCTAAGTGCTATTGCTAAAGAAATTAATGGCAGGAAACCTAACTATATTCACAAAGCTATGTCGTGTGTACATATTTGTGGGTATGCAAAATATACTTATATTACAGCTAAAAATCCACCTGGTATTCAGATAGCATCTTTACAGTGTCATGAAATCAGCTCAAATACTCCTCTAAATGTTCCTGTGTTATTATTTGCTAACTCTGATATTCCTTGCATTAATCTTTAATCCTGCTTCTTTTGTTTCAGAAGGGAGTTCCCTCCCATTGGCTAAGATCTGGCTCTGTGTGTGGTCCACTCAACCCTGATCCAGCCAAATCTGGCTACGTTTTCCCTATATAGGAATTGAGAATTGTATCTGGAAAACTATTCACAAGCACAACAGGGATGGGCTTCCAAAATTTTAGCAAGGGATTCTCTGCCCGGTTGCTGGGTGGGTGTGGCCAGGGTGGGTGTGGCCTAGTTGGCCTACTGCACCATGGTGAGGGGGGGAACGTTTTGGCCCTCCCTGGGCTCTGGAGGCTTTCCTTGAGCCTCTGGGAGGGTGAAAATGGCCTTCCCAAACTTCCGGGAGGCCTGTTTTTCGCCCTTACTGAGCCTCTGCATGCGCCCTGCACTTACCTGCATCCAATACAGGCCGCATGGGGACTCCTGGGAGGAGAGGGGCAGGGTAGGCAGGGCCAGCCAGGAGTGGGGTTCTCCAAACTGCACAAAATCTTAGCTAGAGGTTCTCCAGAACCCATACGAACCCCCAGCAGCCCACCCTGATCTGAAATCTAAACGTGAATCAATTAAAGTGTGTACTTACATATGTGGGACAGGGATATAGTGCAGCACCCAGCCTGTGCTTTTTTCCCTATCCCTTCCCAATTCGTTTCCTTTAACTCACATTTTTGTTTCCCTATCTCAACAGTCCTCCACTGCTGTAGCTTTTGACATAGGTAGAATAACAGGCAGGGATTTTCTCTCCCAGAAAAGGTCCAGAACTGGAGGTGGAGAATATCAACACTCTGGTTTAGATGGGTGTGCAAAATCCTAGAAATTCTTCATCTCCTTGACATGGTGCAGCAAGAGCACAAGCATATCATTAACTGCTTGACCAGAAATGGAATTTCCCCACTAAGTTAAGGCTACACTTTTAAAACAAGGGTGCATTTTAAAAAAAGTATCAGGGGTTGCATTTTGCAATGACCCTTAAATTTGGCTGTGTGTGGAATCAGAAGTAATTTGGGACCACCCTGCTTGCTGTATATCTCTACCCCCAAACATCCTTTCTACTTTTCTAGGCCCCCATTCATGGTTGCGCTGTTTGCTTCCTTTTCCTTTTCCTTATTTGTTTTTGACTCCCCCGGCACTTTCATCTTTCTGTGTGTCATCATTTCTCTTTTCCTCCTGCTGCTCCCTTTTTCTTCTGAGCTCCTGAAAACTGTACCCATTGTTGTCTCTGTCTAAGGCAGTTCCCAGGCATATCTGGTTTAAAACAGGGGTCTCCAACCTTGGCCACTTTAAGAGTTGTGGACTTCAACTCCCAGAATTCCTCAGTCAGCTTTGCTGGCTGAGGACTTCTGGGAGTTGAAGTCCACGAGTCTTAAAGTTACCGAGGTTGGAGACCCCTGTTTTAAAGGTTTCCTCTGTCCAGTTGTGATTGACTCAAGGGGTGCTCCTCTCTGATTCTTAGCCGAAGGAGCCTGCGTTGTCTGAGAGACTTTTCTGTGATCGTGTGACCAGCATGAAAATATGGAATGCGCTAACCTTCCCACCAAAGTGGTACCTATTTATCTATTTGCATTTGCATGCTTTCAAACTGCCAGGTTGGCAGGAGCTGTGGCAAGTAATAGGAGCCCACTTTGTCATGTGATGCGAGGGTCTTGAACTCGGGTTGTCGGCTTTCCCTCAGTGTCTTAACTGCTGAGTCATTGCACTGCATATTTAGTATTTTTGTCAAATCTGAAGCTTGAAAGTGCCTTCAGCCAATCGTAGTAATTGAGTACAGAGAACACCAGCCCAATCTCCCTATGAATATTGGGCAATCAAGGCTCCTTTCCCCCAGTCAAGTATGCCATTTCCTAATCCCAGGTTTTATCATAGTCAGCTTTCTTGCCGTATTTCTTGACTACCATCTAGTAGACATCAAAACTTTTTCAATCCAGATATGGCTTCCCTGGAGCCCACTGGTTCCAGTTCTCCATATATTTATAAAGAACAAAAAGAGAAGCAAAAGATTATAGAGGCCGCGGTGTGGCTCAGGCTGTAAGAATTACTGCAGGTTCTAGTCCCACCAGGTCCAAGGTTGACTCAGCCTTCCATCCTTTATAAGGTAGGTAAAATGAGGACCCAGACTGTTGGGGGGGCAATAAGTTGACTTTGTAAATATACAAATAGAATGAGACTATTGCCTTACACACTGTAAGCCGCCCTGAGTCTTCAGAGAAGGACAGGATATAAATGTAAACAACAAAAAAAAAATAGAGGTAAAAAGATTTCAAGCATCCCTCCCCAGTCCATAATTCATGCACTTGTATCAGGAGTGAAATGCTCCTGGTTTGGACCAGTTCCGCCAATCTGGTAAAGATGGCGGCGGGTGGTTCAGAGAACTGGTAGCAAAAATTCTTGCCCCCACTCCCCACTGCCCATGTCCAGCTGAGTTGCCTGGTCATCAGAGGCTTTTTTATTACTTTTAAAAGCATTTTTCTACAACTTCTTTAGCCGAATAGGTTGTAAAAAAATGCTTTTAAAAGTTAAAAAAAAAAAGATTGTGCGCCACAACTGATCGCCCCCCCTCGTGCGCTGTTCTACTTACTGCATGCCTTCTTTTGCTGTGCACTGCACTTGCGCACCTCACATTTGGTGCAAAGTGCGCACTGCGCATGTGTGCACAGTGCACATGTGCAGCCAGTGAACTGGTAGTAAACTGGTTCAGATTTCAACACTGACTTGTATCCATGTATTTGTTGCATTTCTTGTGGGTTGTAGGGAGAAACTGTTGACATAGGACCTGGAAAGATACTAGGGTGGACTGTTTGGAGATTTATAAGAAATACTAAAAACCAGACATAATTTCCTTGCTTCATGAAAGTCAGTCTGTTTGCTAGTGATGTATTATGCATTTTGTGAATATTGGATGGTTGCTAGCACAGCTTTTTTCAACAATTTATATTCAAGCTTGGTTGGGAAAAGCTTGAACTAGGAGGCCAGGAGAAGAGCCAAGAAGAGCAGCCTGTCCAATTAGGAAAAAAATGCGAAGGGACCCTGGAAGAACATATTTACCTATTACAGAAATGAAGGAATAAAACTTCAAATTTTTAAAGGGTGTCAAAATATAGTATTTGTGATTAAAATTTCATGGTATAATGCAGAACACTATGGTTTTGCTCTGCAACCAAAGTGATGAGAGCAAAGGCAGGGAGCCAAGCTACAGAAGTTGGTAAACATAGTAAGAATTCATTAATGCTGACACAGTACTATATTACACATCTTGCAGAACAAGTTTGCAAAACCTGGAACCCTCATATGTTATAGATTCTACTGATGTAGAAATCATTAAGAAACCTTCGGTGTTTCTTAATTAGGGTAAAATTAGAAGAACCTACCCAAGGACCAATCAACCACTCAATATCTGCATGGAACATATTAATCTGAAAGGAGTCATATCAGGCCTACTGGGACACAAGTGGTGAATTAAGGTCAGGCATCCACCCACTGTCTTCCCAGTTTGAAGTAACCCTTGCAACTGCAAGGCTTACTACCAACTACCAACTGCAATGTAGTAGCCTTTCCCAATCTAGACACCCTCCAAATGTATCAACTTTTAGTCCCTAGTATCCCACAGATCTGCCTAGTAGGGAGATAGCTATGCATTTTAAGATGACTATCATCAAAGGCCGATCCACATCCTATCTCATGTAGGATGTCCTTCTTCTCATGCGAGCAGTCCTTCTTCCTCAAGTGGCTGGATCTCTTGACCTGCTGTAGAGTCACAGGTCACACTCCTCCCTCATTGTCTGAAGCTTCTCACATTACGTGGATACTACAGGAAGTAGTAGCTGGAGCCGAGTGACTCTTATAATACTGTTGATGGCATGTGCAACCTTAGAACTGGTATTAGGCATTAGCATCAACTCTGGGTTGAATTCCTGGCTCACTGTCAGAAGAAGCTGCATAAGCAATAATAGGGATCCTCGGGAGAGAAAGCATATACTATTATAGAGATGCAACTGTCAGAATGTTATGAAAGAGAAGAAAATAATTCCATTTCTTTTTAAGAGGCAGGCAAGACTGCATGGAGAATGACTTCTGGTTCTTTTGCCGTCAGGTTTCTTTGCTTTTCATCCCAACTATAAACTAGAAGCATTAAGGTCTTATTTCCATGGTGCTGTTTGCTAATCACCTTCGGATGCATTGTGTTCCCTTGCTTAATTAGGGTCTGTGTGACTCTGTGGACTCTGTGATTCACAATCGCAAAGCCTGTAGTAATAACACAATGCTGCTATGTATTTACAGTTTATCAAAATGATGTTTTCAAAAGAAAAGAGGCAAATTGTTCTTTGTGTTCCAGAATATGGATTTTTTTTTTTGTTTCCTGTGCAGAATAAGCTTGAAATGTGAGAACCACCAGTATGGGTTAGCCTGCTGACAACAAGGCTTCAGGGAAGTGTCTTTGCAGATGTCCTTCTTTAACGATGTAGAGTTACCATGGAAATCTGTGACAGGCAAATCTGGTAGCTGTCAGTCTTTTAATGTAAGCATTAACGGAGAACCTTTGTGGCAAAGCCATTTCCTTTGCTCTGGAAGAAAACGAGCAAGACTTCTCATGTGTATTATTAGGAACCTACAATTAGTTTCCATTTTACGAAAACAGGATAGATAAGGGAAAGCAAATAACCTACGCCACTCTTTCCTTTCCTTTGGATCAAGAACTGGACATGGGTGATGAGGATTATGAGACAGTGGAGGTTGTTGATTCTCAAAATATAAAATCATCAGTAATTAAATATAAAATATACAGTTGGTCGGTAAATACTGAGATTTTACCTTAAAAGCATGTGTCAAGCAAAACAAAAGTTAGGATTTTTAAGAGCAAAACCCCACTTTTCTAATTTTTCAGGAGTTTAAAGTACATTTATTTTATTTTATTTTAGTTAGTTAGTTTGTCAAACATGTACAAGATAACAGGTATAAATATAAACATGGATATGAACACAGGAAATAGGTACGAATAAATGGGGACAGTAGGACAGGGACGATAGGCACATTGGTGCGCTTATGCACGCCCCTTACAGACCTCTTAGGAATGGGGTGAGGTCAACAGTAAATACTCTAAGGTTATAAAGTTACGGGTGTTTGAGGATGTAACAACAGAGTCAGGTTGCTGTTGCTGAAGTTGTATTTTCTGCAATCGAGTTTGGAGCGGTTTACCTTGAGTTTGTATCTATTGTGTGCTCGTGTATTATTGTGATTGAAGCTGAAGTAGTCATTGACAGGTAGGACGTTGTAGCAGATAATTTTGTGTACTACGCTTAGGTCCAACTGTAGGCGGTGTAGTTCTAGGTTCTTCAAGCTTAAAATTTCAAGCCTGGTGGCATAAGATATTCTGTTGAGAGCAGAGGATTAGAGTACTCTTCTCGTGAAAAACCTCCTGACTCGCTCGATTGTATTAATTTCCTATCTACAGTGCAGATTCCAGGCAGACAAGTTGTATTTGAGAATTGATTTTAAACATATTTAAAAGAGATAGGCTACACATTTAAAACTCAAAATATGCACACAGAGTGAATGATGTTCTTTCAGATCTTACTTGCTATTATTTTTTTCTCTCCCCTAAGAATGTAAAAAACTGCCTCGTCAAATTAGCTCTGTCACCAAAACACATAAAGATTTAATGATCTCTCAATCTGCTGCAGGACTTCCAAAACCTTGTGAGATCTTATAGAACTTCAGCGGGCATTTCTGGGTTCTTATATAAGATTGCCATAATCTTGACAACTTTCATCTGATGATGATCATTAACTCTGTTTTGAAACTCTAGCTAATACTCTACTACATTGCCATTTTTTGCTTTGGCCTTTGGGCCTTTATATCTATTTTCTACACAAGTTATTTTTAACTGTAAATTTTAAGACTTTTTCCATAGTTTCCCATAAGAAAATTTGGGAAAATAGAGTACCACCCAATGATTTCACTTGGGATTTGATACAAAAGAAAGTAAATTTTTTTAGCAGGCAACCCAGCTAGTTCAAGTGCTGTTTACATTAATTCTAGGACCTTTTTCTGATCAATATCCATGCCAGAATGCCTTTATCTATATTCTGTTGCTGCTTTCTGTTGAAGCTCTGCTCAGTGGAGGTTAGAAGATATAAGAAGACTATCAACATATCTATACGATATTTAAAGCAGGTGGAAATTGTGGGAGGAGGCAGAGAAAGGAGTAGATTGCATTGAAATCATTTTATACTATAACTTCCTTGAATTAAATTTATAAGGTTCAGAAAAAGTAAACCTTGTCAGGTTTAAAAGAAGCCTCCACAATTTGTTTCTATAGAAGAGAAAAAAATGTTCTGTTCGGTATAATCCATTTTGAACAGAACTAATTTATGTTCACAGCGCTGACATGCAAATCAGAATATAATGATATTTGCACATTCCTTAATTGTATGGCATGGTTTTCTATTAAAAAGCAGTTATTCCTTCAATATATATGTGGGAACATAAGAATTACACAAAGTGGTTTTTGAATTTTAGTTTTTTTTTATTGAAAAAGTTTTTACAAAAATTTTCACCCCCCTTTTTCCCCCCTCCCCCCCACTCCATCCCCTCCCCTCGCCCTCCAAAACCACCCTCCCCCCCCCGACTTCCCAGAACAAACACAAGGTATAGTTCAAAAGAAAAAACAATCATTCGCTAAATTTTCCCTAACACAAATTATAATTAGAATGTTAGTTTTAATTCAGAAGCTGTGATCCCCTCAAAGGTAACTGAACAATTTCCAGCCTGTGTGGCCAATAATCAAAGATACTGAAAGTTGTGATAGTTCTTTAGACTATCAGTCTTTATGCCATGAAGGGCTTTCTAGATCAGGGGTCACCAACCTTTCGGACCTCAGGGACCACTAAATTCTTAATTTTAAATCCCGCCGACCACTAATATGATCTGCCTAATGACTGGCTGGGTGGGCGTGGCTAGGTGGTCATGTCACTGGGTGAGCATGGCCAACTCGATGTCACTCGTGTCGAGGGGCGCCTTGCTGGCCTCTGCTCGCCCCTACCTTCCTAGCCCCTCCTTGCCTGCCTGCCCAGGCTCCTTAGGGCCCCAACAGGAAGCAGTTGTTGGAGCTAAGCAGCCACCATGAGAAAGAGTTGGCAAAACAGCTCAGTTCAAATTGGATCTGGCCGAAAAGGAGGCTCAGCAGAAGCACCTCAGTGAGGACTAGGAGCATAGGCTTTCCAAGCAGAGGAAAGACCTGTGTGAGTGCAAGGCCAGGTACTGGTGCCTGGAGGCTCAGTGGGCTGAGATGGTCAGACAGTTCCAGGCCATGATTCTGTCTCACTGGAACAAGGCCCTCCGGCTCTTCATCTCTAACGGCCCTTCCCTCCAGCCTTCGCCCAAAGCCCTGCACCAGGAGGCTGAAGTAGACCCCAAGTTGGAATTTCTGCCCCCTCCGACCCTCACAAAAAAACCCCAAAGGGGGAGACTCTCTGCAGCAACACAACCGTTCATTGCACATATCCGGCCCAGGGGCTGTAGTTTGAGGACCCCTGATTTAGTGCAATATAAAAAATGCAAATAATTTTTCTGTGGACCACCAAAATTTTCTCATGGACCTCCAGTGGTCCATGGACCACCAGTTGGTGACCGCTGTTATAGATGATAACTAGGACCTTGAATTATATCCAGGAGCTGATTGGTAACCAGCAATGCTCATAGGGCAACATGCCACATTCTGCTCAGCTGGAGCTTCCAAGGAGTTTTCAAGGACAGCCCTATGTACAGGGCACTGCAATAGTCCAGGAAACCAGAGCATGAGTAAGCATCTGAAGGGACTTCTGGCCCAGTAAGGGCACAATGGGTGCTCAATATGGACTTGTGCAAAGGCCTTCTTATCCACAGCTGCCACTTGTTCCTCAAACCTTCATTTGTGCATTTTTAAATATCAGACAGATTTTTCTTTGGGGGTGGGGGAAGAAAGTAATTCTCCTCATTTACAATGTCTTTTATACATGTTATCATGGCAGCTGAATGCAGGCATTTTTCTGAATATTTTCCACTAATTATGTACTCCCCCTCTTCATTTTTATGCTGCCGAGGTGCAAAGTTGAACAGCTAAATGCACTCCAGTTCAGACCCGGGATTTGGTAAATGTGAATAAAATAAGTATGAATCAGGTAGTTTCATCCAGTTCTCTGCAGTTTAAATCAATCTGATTACATAAACTGACTGGATTTCATAGCTGAGCTTTCTATCCAGAACATTAATCTGCAGACTGTTAAATCAGATCAGCTAAGGTTACACGTATTTCTGTGTGTGCGTGTGTGTGCGTGCGTGCGCGTGCGTGTGTGGGAAGCTAGCCAGACCTATTTTACCCAGAATAAATGATTGCTACTTGCTGTGTATTTCCTATTCCACAATGAATGATCTCTTAATGAAAGAAGCATTTATGCCTCTTTCCAGCAATGATTTTTCCCATCTGCAGAGCTGTACCATATGCTCATCCAGCCTTTGAACTGCTCTCTCATGTGCTCTTACTAGATACAATTTCATTACAGAACATATAAACTTTGTTCACTTTCCAGATTCCGAATGAAGGGAGCACGGAGCTTCGTTTACTGTCTGGCTTGATTAATAAAGCTAATTTTGCTAATAAGAGATGGCACAGCTGTTTTTGCCCTTCTCAGATTCTTAAATATAACAATTCTACTTGGCAAATACCCTTCAACCATCCACATGCTAAAACAGCGGTCACCAACAGCGGTCACCAACAATCATATTAGTGGTCCGCAGAATTTAAAATTATGAATTTACTGGTCCCTGAGGTCCAAAAGGTTGGTGACCCCTGTGCTAAAACATTTCAGGCAGGAAAGAATTATACACAGTATAAGTATACACAGAGCTATTGATAATCTACAATCTGATCCTATCCCTATTTTATACTGCTGGAGGAGATGGGATCATTCCTAATTTTAGGCCAATCTAGGACATGCTACTTTTTGTTAATTTTGTCACAACATTATATATAAGCATAAGCATGAAACAACCATACAACATATAAGCGTATATATAATGAAAGGAAGCAATAGGACAGGAATGGTAGGCACTTTTGTGCTCTTATACACGCACCTTATAGTCCTCTTAGGAAAGGGGTGAGGTCAATGATAGACAGTTTTTGATTAAAGCTTTTGGGAGTTTGAGAAGAGACCACAGAGTCAGGTAGTGTGTTCCAAGCGTTAACAACTCTGTTACAAAAGTCATATTTTCTGCAATCAAGATTGAAGCAGTTAACATTAAGTTTGAATCTATTGTTTGCTCTTGTATTATTGCGATTGAAGCTGAAGTAGTCTTTAACAGGAAGGACATTGCAATAGATGATTCTGTGTGTTAAACACAAGTCTTGTCGGAGTCGGCGGAGTTCTAAGTTTTCTAATCCCAGGATTTCAAGTCTGGTGGTATAAGATATTTTGTTGTTTTCAGAGGAGTGGAGAACTTTTCTTGTAAAATATTTCTGGACACGTTCAATTGTATTAATGTCAGAGATGTGGTATGGGTTCCAGACAGGTGAGCTGTATTCAAGAATAGGTCTAGCAAATGTTTTGTATGCTCTGGTTAGTAGTGTAGAGTTTTTGGAAAAGAAGCTACGCAAAATTAGGTTTACAACTCATAGAGCCTTTTTTGCTATGTAGTTGCAGTGGGCTTTGGCACTTAGATCATTTGATATGAAAACTCCAAGGTCTTTAACAGGGTGGGGGTCATCTGTAAGGTAATGTCCATCAAGCTTCTACATAGTGTTTGGGTTCTTTTTTCCAATATATAAGACAGAGCATTTGCTGGTTGAGATTTGGAGTTGCCAAGTTTTAGACCAATCTGATACAAAGTCAAGGTCTTTAGACCAATCTGATACAAAGTGAAGGGTAGTAGTATTGTTGATGGTGTTAAATAGTTTGACATAGTCAGCAAAGAGAACACAATAACTTGAGATATGGTCACAGAGATCATTTATGTATAGTATGAAGAGCGTTGGTCCAAGAATGCTGCCTTGAGGGACGCCATTTTTGACAGGAACAGGATTTGATAGAGCACTGCCAATTTTGACCACTTGTTGTCTGTTTGACAGGAAGGCAGTTATCCAATTGTGAAGAGGTCCTGAAATGCCGTAGGATTTTAGTTTTAGGAGAAGTTTATCATGTACTACTGAGTCAAAAGTTTTGCAGAAGTCTATGTAGATTGCATCTATTGCTTTGTCTTGATCAAGATTTAACTTCCCAAGCTTTAATGGCAATTGGTCACTACTTCTTCATTTTACCTATATTAAATGACTTATTTTAACCCACATAGTTATCCTCCTTAATGCAGGAGACCATTCTAAATTCAATATGACAGTTGTGTACATTTTGAAAAGAATTTAGGAGAAGTGCTTTGGACTTCACATAAATACAGCATCTCTTTGCTATTGACTGAAGCAGTCCGTGTTTTTTCAGATGTGCTCAAAGTTCATTGAATCAATTATTAGACATCACCTGCACTTGATTCCCCAAATTTCTTGAAATTAACTAATAACTAACAGAATAACAGAGTTGGAAGGAACCCATGAGGTCTTCTAGCCCAACCACTTGCTCAAGCAGAAAACACTATACCCGTGATGGTGAACCTATGGCATGCATGCCGGAAGTGGCACACAGAGCCATCTCTTCGGGAATGTGAGCCGTCACCCATTGCTCTTCAGGTTCCAGCGCACCGGCCAGCTGGTCTTCATGCATGCGGGAGCACTGGAAACCGCCACCCAGTCAACCAGTGTGCATGCGTGCACCAGGAAGATGATCTTCCAGTTTCTGGCACATGCATGCGCACTGGCCACCTGGTCTTTTGGTGTCTGGAATGCATGCACGTGCAAAGACCAGTTGGCCAGTGCGCATGTGCGTGCCGGAAATTGGAAGATCATCTTCCTGGCATGCGCATGCGCACTGGGTGGCTGCTCTTCCGGTTTCCGGAACATGCATGCGTGCTCCCGTTTTGGTACTCGGTGCTGAAAAGGTTCGCCAACCATTTCAAGCAAATGGATGTCCAAACGCTTTTTAAAATCCTCCAGTGTTGGAGCATTTACAACTTCTGGGGGCAAGTCATTCCACTGATTAATTTGTTCTGAAAACTAATTTCTCCTTAGTTCTAGGTTGCTTCTCTCCTTGATTAGCTTCCACCCATTGCTTCTTTTCTAATTTTATTGAGTTTATATGTTCATAAGAAAAATATCCTGCTCGCTGTTGGATACTATGTGTTGCTTCTCTCTTCTCAAATGATGGAGGAGCAAATACTCTAAAAAATAATTCTAGTTTCCTTGTATCTGGCAGTAAAAGAATT
The DNA here is from genome assembly GCF_028640845.1 of Ahaetulla prasina. Classification (NCBI taxonomy): domain Eukaryota; kingdom Metazoa; phylum Chordata; class Lepidosauria; order Squamata; family Colubridae; genus Ahaetulla; species Ahaetulla prasina. Next base: position 29,012,898 of record NC_080543.1, on the reverse strand, counting down.
ATGCACATTCATGGGGGGATATATTTCATGAAAAGCTTTATTGTTTGACAGTTTTGAAGGACAAATTTTTAAAACATGAGTGCCTTATAGCCTTGAAAAATGTCATTCCTGGATTGATGTATTCTTCAGCATAGATAATTTTTTGCAGATTTAAGTTGCTCACACTGTTTGAAAAACCAAAACATGTTAAAGCTTTTAAGCTGAGTGCAATGAGACTGGGATACCTAAGTGTGTATAATAAAAGAATAAAAGATACGGTTATAATGAATGGGCACTGAATGAACATGAGTGACTGAAGTGAGTGAACAGTACAACGCTGAGTAGAAGTTGTTTATCGCAAATATCAATTGGGTGCCTGCTTTACAAGAAAAATGTACCATGAACAATGGAAAAGGAAAGATTTTTATAGAAACGGAAATCTACAAGATAGAAAATCCTGGCCCAGTTTCAGGAAGCTAGGCAGATCTTTGTTCTGGGTACCTGGGGTAATTCTATGTTAGGCAAAAAAGTCCTTCAGGTGGGCAGCAGAACTGGGGAAGTCCAGTTTTTTAAAAAGAGGCAGGGGTAGTATTCAGCCGTTTCGGACCATTTCAGACCATTTCAGACAAATCGGATGCTAACTTTACATCTGGTTCGCCAAACCTGTAGTTGCAAGGACTGGTTGGCCCCTCCCACCCCACCCCGCCCCTCCCAGGAGTCTCTATGCAGCCTGTTTTGGATGCCAGGTAAGTGCAGCGCCCGCGCAGAGGCTCTGAGAGGGTGAAAAACGGGCCTCCTGGAAATTCCTGGAGTCTGGAAATGGGCTCACTTCCGGCCTCCGGAGTGCCTCCAGAGCCCGGGGGAGGCCATTTTTGCCCTCCCAGAGGCTCAAGGAAAGCCCCCAGAGCTTGTTGAGGGTGAAAACGCACCCCCTGCCATGGTGCAGGAGGCAGAGTAAGCCACACCCACCCTGGCCATGCCCACCCAGCAACTGGGCAGAGAACTGGTTGCTAAAATTTTTGAATCCCACCCCTGAAAAGAGGGAATGTTGAGGTGATCAGCTGATGGAAGAGGATGGAAGTTTGGGTTTCTCTAGGCTGCAATTCCCCTGTAAGAGCTGCCCTTGTTCTATTTACTGGGGAGGATTCCATAGTATGCTTTGTTTTAGGTAGGATGGGAGAAGGCTTTGATTGGAGCAGAAGGGTCAATTTGAAACTGGACTTGACCCTGGTGATGGCCAAAGGACAGGGAGGAAAAAGGGTGAAATCTCCATTTTTTATTTATTTTATTTATTTATTTTTGTCACACAGTATATATAAGCATAAGCATGAAATGACTAAACAATATATAAGCATATATATAAGCATGAGTATGTAATAACTATATTAATTGGATATAACGAAAGGGAACAATAGGACAGGAATGGTAGGCACGCTTGTGCTCTTATGCATGCCCCTTACAGACCTCTTAGGAATGGGATGAGGTCAATAGTAGACAGTTTTTGGTTAAAGCTTCGGGGATTTTGAGAAGAGACCACAGAGTCAGGTAGTGTGTTCCAAGCATTAACAACTCTGTTACAGAAGTCATATTTTCTGCAATCAAGATTGGAGCGGTTAATATTAAGCTTAAATCTATTGTGTGGTCGTGTATTGTTGCAATTGAAGCTGAAGTAGTCTTCGACAGGAAGGACATTGTAATAGATTATTCTATGTGTTAAACTCAGGTCATGTTGAAGCATTTGCTTTTTTGGGTTTGTTTTCTCTGCTACACTATCAATGTTTTAAATTTAAAACAGTGTAATATTTAAAATGTGTATAATCTATCTCTAAAAACAGTATTAAAGGAAACCATTGGTCTTCAGGAAAGAAGGTTGGGCTGGAACAAAAAGCTAAGAGGGAGGTGGGGAATACTTGGAGGGATTCTCCTGTCTACTTTAAATCACCACATACTGTGACTAACAGATCTGGCCTAATGAAATCCAGATGGCCACTAGTTGGTTGCAAGGAGATAGTTTCTCTATATAGCTTTGCTTCTAAATTTGGGGTTTTGCAGCCCAGAGGGGATATATTTAATAAATACAAATGTGTGGTGCCTCATTCATCAAAGAATTTACTAGATATGGACAGATCTATCTCTATGCAGTCCATGTCAGTTTTCATAAGCTCAGTCAAGCAACAAAATTTTGCATTTATATTGCATCCATTTTTCCCTAGACCTGCACTTTTGTATACATTTTCTTCCACTATTAAATTTTTATGTGCCTTTGCCCTTGAGACAAACATTTTTTACAGCTGACAACAGCAGTGCAAAATTTAGGAAAAGCATGTATTCTGAAGGATGATTGTATCATACTCTGCACATTAGTTTGAGGTGTGTGCATGAAATCCACTTAGAAAATTATATCAATTTTCATTATCCCTAGTAACTTAGGAGTGTTCGGAGACCCTTTATGGATGACATTCGAAAAGATAAAAATGAACAAATGACACTAATACTTTATTAGATGGCAATAGTAGAACCAGAAAGGAAAATTCTTGCTATTAATCATTTTAAAATATTGATGACACATTTTATTTGTGGATCTAAACCACATGTGTGGATTATTTAGATCCTGACTCAATATTTATAAGGCATTATCAATCATATCAATCAAGATTTTACTGATTATTTATTCATCAGGGCAAACAAATCCTTAATTATTTCACTTGACTGTTAACTAAAACTTCATCATAATAAAATAGCATAATTGCAAAATGGGCTAAATGTTATATTTGAGCCTCAAAAGCTCTCATAATTACATGGAATGTCTTTAATATTTCAGGATATTACAGTCTTAGCCAATGACATCACCAGGTAATTAAGAAGCTGGAAAGTAATTCAGTACAGTTTTGTTATGATGGAATTTCTGCTATGATTATTTCCTAATTTGACGCAACCCTAACTAAGATTCTAGCAGATTTGTTACACAATGAATGATTGTCTTGGTTTTGCAACGTATTGTAATAGATGCTTTTCATACTTCTCTCGCCTAGCTCTTCAAGTTCCTTTGATGACATTTAACCAATTCTATTTACATTTATATTTTCTCTTCTTGATTAAAACTCTGTGACTTTAACATGGCAGGCAATTCAAAGAGCAATGCTCCCCCCCCTCCCCAAATATAGATATGTTAATGGGAATAGATGCATTTGCTTAGAAAAGAGGTCTTTAAAACTACAGCCCATGAACCAGATAACCTTCACAAAACTTTGAGTGTAGCCCGTAAGTTCTCCCAAGGGCTTTGTGCTGTTTTTGATGCCTTCCATGGAGCCGGCCCTTGGTGCCCAAAATGTTGAGAGCTGGTGGAGTTAAAGTAAGGATAAAACTGCAATCCATGCAGTTTGATAGACAACATCCCAATTAATTAATTAATTAATGAAAAGAAGGACTAGGGGAGACATGATAGCAGTGTTCCAACATCTCAGGGATTGCCACAAAGAAGAGGGAGTCAAACTATTCTCCAAAGCACCTGAGGGTAGAACAAGAAGCAATGGGTGGAAACTAATCAAGGAGAGAAGCAACTTAGAACTAAGGAGAAATTTCCTGACAGTTAGAATAATCAATAAGTGGAACAACTTGCCCGCAGAAGTTGTGAATGCTCCAACACTGGAAATTTTTAAGAAAATGTTGGATAGCCATTTGTCTGAAATGGTGTAGGGTCTCCTGCCTCGGCAGGGGGTTGGACTAGAAGACCTCCAAGGTCCCTTCCAACTCTATTATTATGTTATTTATTTATTTATTTATTTATTTTTTATTTATTAATCACATTTATATACCTATATACCTATAATATATGTTATATTTATATAACATATATATATGTTAATTCCTCAAAATGCATCTGGAATAATTCGCTTTTAACTTGATTCTGGAGTACCAGTAAAAGATGTAGACTGACAGATTTCCAGCGGGAAAATATTCCACAGGAATAGGGCTACAGCAAATTCCCTCATCTTCCCAAAGCAGACATTATAATTTTCCCCTAGGATAAGCATTTTGAGTAGTCAGAAGTAGTTGGAGAAAACGCTTTTCATGGTACCTAAAACCTATGTGGCTCACATATTATATCATAGATCTGACATATAATACCATCTATATCACAGGTGTCAAACTCGATCACGTCACAGGCTGGATTGTGACATACCGTGACTTTTTTGCCTTTGCAGAGCCAGGGTGGATGTGGCCTATGGGTGACGTATCTGGCCTGCAGGCCAACAGTTTGATAGGCCTGATCTATATCAACCTGTGTTCCCATTCTGACAGAGGCCCTCCCGCACTTTAAGAAGACCAGAGAATTAGGGACAAGACCATTTCCACTGTTTTTCATGGTGCACTTCCCCAGCCCATACAACAAATTTGCTAAATATATTTCCCCCCCTTTCCTTGGGCCACTCCACCAAAGACTCAGATTATAATCAATTCCCCCCCATAACTCTCATATTCTGACCCTAGCTAACATTGATTAGACATGGCAACTCTGCACCAGCAACTCCACTCCAGCCTTCTCTATAACCTGAGTTTTGCCTTTCTTCAAGTAGCAATCCAATAGACACCAAGGCTGTCCTCTCACCACTTCATCAGCTCTTATAGTGATTGTCATGTAGCTAGATCCAGTATTCCAGCTCTCACCAATTCAGCCAACTGGAAGGTCCCTTTTACCACTCTAATCCTGAAGTCTGTGTTGCCTTCAGCATCCCAATCACATCCACAGATACCTTGCCTCATAAAATTGGTTTAGATCAGGGGTGTCAAAGTCGCATCATCACGGAGTCATCACATGGTGTATCGGGATTTTTTCCCCCTTCGCTAAACCAGACAGGGGCAGGGCCAGCATGTGACGCATCCAGCCCACGGGCCGTGAGTTTGACATCCCTGGCCTAGATCAAATCCATCTATTTCCATATTTTTTTCAGCTTCTTCTTCCTTAATTCTTCACACTTTTCTTTCACCATCTCTATATCTTTCATATCTATTTCCATGCCCACTAAAGTTTATGAACCACTGTATTATGCTTACTTTCTTTGCACATCCCAAGGTCTGCTGCCATCTTAAGACACATACAAAAACCTCTGATTTTCATTTTCTGCTAACTCCTTATACTTATTTACTCCATTATTATTCTTTCCTGGATCTTTTTCCAGGCTATATGCATCTTTTTCCTACCTCCTCTTTCCTTCTGGATTGCCTCATGATCATTCCTATGCCCATACTTCTCTTTTTCTTTCCTGCCTGTCAATAGTGCCTGCCTGTGGGAACAATTAATTAATGGAACAGCTTGCCTCTTGTAGGTGCTCCATTGTTGGATGTTTTCTAGAAAAAATTGGACAACCATTTGTTTGGAGTGGAATAAGGACTTATGTCTTGGGCAGTGGACTAGAAGACCTCTAAGATCCCTTCCAGCCCTATGATTCTAATCTCTGAAAACTTGATTTTACCTGGCTATTACTACATGTACTGATTGTTTAGTCATTGTTGTGTCCTTGGCAGAATTGCCTTTCACTTTCTGATTCTAAAGCATTTAAATTTTAGGGAAATTCACAGTTATCAAAATTGTAATACTATTTACAGGCAAGAGCTGGAAGACAAATACTATATTACTAGGAGGTGTATATTAGAAGTAATAGTCTACCTAGTCTAAGTAGACTGTTGTTACCAAGAAACCCAGTAACTGCAATTCACTAGTATTGTGTAAATAGCTAGCCTTGGGAGGAGACCAGGAACTTTTGCAATAAAAGTTTTTGCTCAGAATCATTCAAATATTGTAACACTGTATGTGACAATTGACCAAGACTGTTCTGTTCCTTAAATCTAATTCTTACTTTGACTACTTAGATGACTCAGTTTCTACAGATCTCTGAACTTGCTTTGCCTAGAGGAAAACTTTTTCTTGAATCATGGACTGAATCTTGATCCCATCTCTGTCTACTCTGATGCTTTTGATCCAGAGAAATGTGACTATAACTCTTAAATCAGTGTGAAACCTGGAAAAGGATAGTTACAGCCCATCCTTATTCTGTCTTTCCACTCTCTTCTCTTGCTGCATGGTCAGCGCATACAACCCTCCTTTTCTTTCTCCTATCTTTATCACTACTTTCCCTACCAACCTATACATGTTTCACGTAGCATTTTCTCTAAATAGGCAGAATGGCAAAGAATCTGAATTTCTGAATTATGGGAGCAGACGTTTAACACATCTGGAAGGGTGGGAAAAGCTTGCAGTGGTTGGGTCTTTAGGTTACTCTTCATATGACCCTTATTCTAACTTACCCAGGATGTGTTCAGTAAAGGAAACTGTAATGTATTTGAATTTTAGGAGGGAAATTTGAGCGGGAAAATGCACGTTGCTGATTGGCTGATGCCTCAGCCAAATTACTATTTAAAGAGGGGTTTCTGCCTGTTGGCTTTTGCTGGGATCACAATAAACTAAAGAGCTGTTGTCACTTGTATCGTCTCCTGCCTCTTCATTGCCCGAACTTAACAGAAACCATTAGTATTTTGCTTAATCTAGGAACTCAGTCCTTTTGAGGCTCTTACATTACACCAGCAGTTAATACCATCCAGCTTTTTCACTCAAGAAAGTTGGACCATTTCCATTATTTTAGCATTCTTTTGGCTCTGTTTCTATACACAATAACAAAGAAAGATCAGGGTAACCTTCAAAAATAGCTTCTTGTGAGGAAGTTGCTTTCAGATGGATGGAACCTAGCCAATTTATATGATGTATGCAAACCAGCAGGTGCTAAAGGAACAAAAAACATGTGAGCCATCAGCCTAATCACACAGCCGCTAGCTAATTACATTTCGGCAAACATCCTCTTTGGAAAACACTTGAACTACAATTAGGTGTCACAGGTTTATCTTGCTTACGCTGTTGGTATGCTCAAAGGAGGAGGCGTGTCTTAACATGATACTCAAACTACCCAGGGCATGTGTCATTCCACACACTTGAGCATCCGAACTTGTATGTCTTAATCCACTGTGGTTAAGAATAGCATGATATTTGAACAGCAGTGTAGCCACACTCCTGACTAAATGAATCATACACACACAAAAATTATTCCTTTCATGCTGGGGAAGGAAGTGTGTTGCGTTCATCCTTTTCTGCATTGCATTTATCCCTCTAGATCGTGCTGATTTTCTTAATCTTTCTTAAGCAGGATTCCAGCCTAGATTTGGCACTGAATGACAGTGTTTACCATGATGGATGAATTTACGAGGGAGATAGGGTGAATAAAACCCTGATAATTCTTCTATATCTCTCGGCAGCTTCGGAGATTACAGTGTAGTGGCATCTGGCTAGACTGGCTGTCTAAAAGCTACACTCCAAGTCCTTGTTTCTCAAATTTGGCAGCTTTCAGATGAGTAACTCCCACAATTCCCCAGCCAGCCTCTTGGAGTTGGAGTTTACACGCTTATGTTGAGAAACACTGCTCTGGGTTAATGTTATTTGTGTATATTGAAACAGAACATACAATAGCAATATTTTTTAAACAAAAGCTGTTGCATAGGACACAGATCGGAACATGCTCTGAATTCCAGTCAGGGCCAGTTCACGAATTGGTGAAAATGATTTCACTTGATAGTCATCGTATTTTTCGGAGTATAAGACACACTTTTTTCCCTCCTAAAAGAGGCTGAAAATTTGGATGCATCTTATATTCCGAATGTAACCCCGCCCACCCGCCAGCTCCCACCCTTCGGCCTCTGCGCGTCCTCTTCCTGGCTGCAGAAATTGCCACCGACAATGTCTTGTGTTTTTGGACTCTGTGTGTCACATTTTCAGCCTCCAAACGCTCCGTTTGAGAGCTCTTCAAGGTTGTGGGGATCGCCAAAGCACATCGCTGCCTGAAAATGCAACACGTTTGGAGGCTGAAAACGCAACATGCAGTGCCCAAAATAGCTCCCCGGAACAGCGGGTGTCTTCTCTTACCCCTTCTGTGCTTTGCTTGCTTTAGTCACTGGAGCTCCCTCCGACAATCAGCTGTGCTTTTGAAGCTGTTTTTCAGCTTCAACCAGCCCCAACCTCAAAATCAGTGAGCGAACTAATGTGCTGAACCTGACCAGGCTAAGGACGCTAGCCAGATGAATATCTGGTAGGCAGATTTCCCCCCCCCCATTTTCCTGTCCAAATACTCGTTGCGTCTTATACTCTGAAAAATACGGTATCTATTGCTGCAAGTTGCAACACTGAGAACAGTGATCAAATGGCATAGCATCCTGATGCTACTGCTGTTCTGAATATTATCTCCATTTTTCTTTCTTTCTCGCTGATTTAATCTGATAAGGAAGGAGTTTTTTCCCCACCCAAAGGAAGATTTAAGTAAAATTCTGATAGGAAGGGTATAGGTTAAGATTTCCATAGGCTGCACATTTGTGTCATATCATTCACTATGCAAACTTTTCTGCATTGCTCTGCGGTTTCTCTGATTTGTTATGATTGAGTTCCATTGATTGAGAGAGAAATTCTGTGTGGGAGCTCCATGGAGTCAGACTGGAAAGCAGGGGCAGCCTAGAAGCTGAAGAATGATGGAGATTATATTAATACACAGTGTCACACTCTGTCAGTTTGCAACAATAAAGTAAGCTCAAAAACCCAGTGAAATGCATTCTAAGCATCCTGAGAGATTGAAATAGTACCCCAGTTTGGAGGAGATTTGGGGAAAACTGTAGGAGCACATTCCAGAACCCATCCAGCTATTTTTAAGAAAGCTTTTCAGCTGATGTCAATGTAGGTAGTCCTTATTTAGTGACTACACTTAGGACTGGCAACATGGTTGTTAAGTGAAATTCCAACTGTGTTTACTTCAACTTTCCTTTGTTTATAGACATGTGAAGGTTGTAAAAGGAAGGATTGGTCATAAAGTTTTAACAGATTAACAGAGTTGGAAGGGACCTTATAGCTCGTCTAGTCCAACCCCCCCACTCAAGCAGGAGACCCTACACCATTTCTGACAAATGGCAGTCCAATCTTTTCTTGAAAGTCTCAAGTGATGAAGCCCCCACAACTTCCAAAGGCAAACTGTTCCATTGGTTGATTGTCCTCACTATCAGAAAGGTCCTCCTCATTTCTAGGTTGAATCTCTCCTTGGTCAGTTTCCATCCATTATTCCTTGTCGGGCCTTCAAGTGCTTTGGAAAATAGCTTGACCCCTTCCTCTCTGTGGTGGCTTCTCAGATATTGGAAGACTGCTATCATGTCTTTCCTGGTCCTTCTCTTCACTAGACTAGCCATGTCCAGTTCCTGTAACCATTCTTCATACATTTTAATCTCCAATCTAAAGTTATTTTTCATCATGGTCATAACAATGAATGATGATCTGTAATAGGATGTTTTGGTAATCATTTGGATAGAGATTAGAAGCACCGTGTGAATATCATTTCCTAAAAAGAGGATTGCCTGGTTACTGAGAGTGATGATAGCTGCGCCTCACAACCATTACATAATGGAATTCAACATGGTTCTACCTCAAAACTGTTCAAACTTTATCAAACTGATGAATTTAAAGGACAATGGAAATGCTGTGTATAATATAAAATATTTAGCTGCAAAACCAGTGTATTTCTTCCCAGCTCTAAAAATCTGCAAAGTTACATTTTTATGTGGTGTCATTAAAAAGCAGTTAGGAACTTGGTGGTTAATCTGGAAGTTCTTTCTTTATAATTTTCTAACTTTTATAATAGTAATAATAATAATAATATCAGAGTTGGAAGGGACCTTGGAGGCCTTCTAGTCCAACCCCCTGCCCAGGCAGGAAACCCTACACCATTCCAGACAAATGGCTATCCAACATTTTCTTAAAAATTTCCAGTGTTGGAGCATTTACAACTTCTGCAGGCAAGTTGTTCCACTGATTAATTGTTCTAACTGTCAGGAAATTTCTCCTTAGTTCTAGTTTCCTTGATTGGTTTCCACCCATTGCTTCTTGTTCTACCCTCAGGTGCTTTGGAGAACAAGAAGCAATAGGAACAAGAAACAAGAAGGGAGCAAGTGTCTCTCTTCATATGGCAGCCCATCACAACTAATTCACTGGAAGGTTTTGGGATCATGTGAAGTTCAAGCTTTGCTTCCTTGACTTCCAGCTTCATTTTGACACATCAAATACCAATTATAGATTACAGTACTCCAGTCTTCTTGTATACAGCAAGTCAGTGTGATTTGAGAGATAATATTGGATGTTACATATTCTGTATTATAGTTCTAGGGTGAAGTGAATAACTTTCTGCTTTGTGCCTCAACTCTCACTTATAAAATAGAAATGGTGAGAACCAGGTGCTGTTATTTTTTAAAGATAAAATCTTGCAGGCATTTTTACTGATTGGCATAAAGCCCTGAATAACTTTACACACTGTAAAATGTGGAGTCCATATGTGATGCCTTTAAGAATGCTGCATCTCTGCCAAAGTGGGCAAAAGATAAATGCCTTCCCAGGGAAGGAACCAGAAACTTAACCTAGGTTAAGAATGATAGGAAAGGCTCTGGCATTAGCCAGAACAATTAGTTAATGGGCTATTGTTGAAATGGAGGTTATCAGAGGATTTCCAGACTATTTACAACAGTGTTTTTTCGAGCTTGGCAATCTTAAAGTATGTGGACTTAAATTCCCAGGATTCCCAGCACGTTTCCTATCGCCAATGCCAAGGTCAGTTTTTGTAGCCAAGGGCCCAGGCTTTCCTAAAAATAAAAGACTCCTAAGGCTATAAAGGGCATTTCCATTTTATTTCTCTGTGTTGGAAGGCTGGCTATTTGAACACATGGTGAAAATACACTCAAAAGGCACAGGATTACAGCATGGCGAAGCTTGTGGAGGGGTGTGTGTGCGGACAAACAAAAATTGAGGGAAGACTGTATTCGGCCTTTGGACTAACATTGTCCACCTCTTCAATGTAGGATCTATGCTTTGATTTATGTTTCTTGTTTTTCCACAAACAGAAGTTCCAAAAGTCTGTTCCATTTGAACTGTCTTCTCTCAACAGAGATTCTAGAACGTCAAACTGGCGGCCCATGGGCTGGATGCATCACACACAGGCCACACCCACCCCAGCTCCGTGAAGGGAAAAAAAACATTGTGATACGACACATGATGGCGAGTTTGACACCTGTGTCCTAGGATATTTTTATATAATATTTATGCTACATTGTTTTCATTGTCAGTTACTTAATTACTTGAAATCCACTTTGGGAAAATGGTTATTCTGAAGAGTAGGATATAAATAACTGCAAATAAGGAAGCACAAAACTGTTTCTTTTTATCTTCTTTTTATATCTTTAACTCTGTACTTATTTACAGATTTTATCCTGCTGTTATTACTTTTTAAATTACTCAGGGTAATGAAATAACCTAATACTCTTTCTCCTCCTATTTTCCTCACAACAACAACCCTGTTAGGTGGGTTGGACTTAGAGAGAGTGACTGATCCAAAGTCTCCAAGCTGGCTTTCATGTCTAAGGGGACTAGAAACTTCTTATTTCTAAGCCAGAATTTTAACCACTACTGCATATGAAGCAATATACTTTACAGATGCAACTTTACATATTAAAATGATAGATGTATAAATAATAAAGTTCAATAAAATAAATAAAAATTAGGTATAAGATTTTACATATAAAAGTATACCTATTTATATTGTTCTAACAACAAACACACCTTGGAGCAGTTTTTTTTACACAGAAGATAACAAGAGGAACAGGGAGATAACAAGAGCCTTGGAGGATCCCATATCTTTACAAGGTAAGGTAAAGGTAAAGGTTCCCCTCGCACATACGTGCTAGTCGTTGCCAACTCTAGGGGGCGGTGCTCATCTCCGTTTCAAAGCCAAAGAGGCAGCGCTGTCCGAAGACGTCTCCATGGTCATGTGGCCGGCATGACTCAACGCCAAAGGCTGTTACCTTCCCACCAAAGGTGGTCCCTATTTTTTCTACTTGCATTTTTACGTGCTTTCGAAACTGCTAGGTTGTCAGAAACTGGGACAAGTAACAGGAGCTCACCCCGTTACACGGCAACACTAGGGATTCAAACCGCTGAGCTGCTGACCTTTCGATCGACAAGCTCAACGTCCTAGCCCCTGAGCCACCGCATCCCTTACAAACATTGGGGGTGATGTTACAGGAAATTGATGAACCAGTTTGCTTGCCCTCTTTTCTAAATAAGGCTGGCTGTGAAAAGTTGCCTTTGAGCCTGGAAGAAGAGGATAAAACCATGATGTGTCATCCAATCCTAGAAAAATGCATTCATACATAGCAGGAATCTCTAATGGAAGGGAAGGCCACTTTAAGCAATTGCTTACAAACAATGAACCACCATATGATCTCGGCTTTTTTATTTTGACCACTGACAATTTCTTGCTTTGACTCATTTCCTTCTCCTGTTATTTTCAAGTCTAATGAAGACAGTTCGGCAAGCTGCAATTTAACTGTATTTACTTTCTGCTCTTGGCCTTTAATTTGACCTGTGTCTGGTTGATGGTCAATGCATGTGCCAGGAGGAAAAATATGTAGCACCAAAGGCTTCCCTAGAAGATTAGAGTTATATTTAGTCGAGAGAGAGAGATGCCGAGGCATTCACTGTGCTGCATTGTGTTCAATTGCAAAAGCTGTGGCAAAAATGAAGATCTCCTCACGTTTTTCTTAACAGAAGTTAAGAGAAAAGTACCATCTACTGTGCATTGGTCAGGGACTCAGTGTATGTACATGACTAAATATGGTACATTTTGTAATATATCTAATATCCTAGATAGCCCTATTTGCAATTTAGGGAGGACATCACATGAAATGCCTTTGTAACCATTCATGCTGTTCTTTTGTACAAAGTAATAGTATTCAGTATTGATAGGAGACAATTTTCAATCCATTCTGTTTTAGGACCATGTACGATCCCCAAACCCTTGTTTGTAATTTGCTGCAACTGTTGTCATTTCACCAAACATCAGCAGGAAAATCATTAGATATACAAAACAAAAAAAGCCCTCTATAAGTCACAGAAAATTAGAAAAAAATTATTTTTTTAAATACTGAAAAATTGGATGCTAGCCATTTCTGTCATAACTTTACCATTATTCCCACTGTGGTTTCTAAAATACATTCTGTCTGTCAAAAGCTTGCCAAATTCTCTAGCTGTTTAAAGGATTACACACCTGAGAAAAAGGAAGTAACTAGAATTCCTGAACCCTCAGCTTTCTTTATTTATTTATTTATTTATTTATTCAAATTTATATACCGCCCTATCTCCCGAAGGACTCAGGGCGGTGTACAGGCATTTAAAAAACATATAAATACAATATAAAACAATTAAAAAACTGATTCTAACAAGCCCGTTAATTTAGAATTAAAATGTCAAATAAAACCCAATTTAAAACCAATAATTTAAAATCTAGCTCAGCCCTGCACAATTAAATAAATACGTTTTAAGCCCGCGGCGGAAGGTCCGGAGGTCTGAAAGCTGACGAAGTCCGGGGGGTAGTTCATTCCAGAGGGTGGGGGCCCCCACAGAGAAGGCCCTTCCCCTGGGTGTCGCCAGACGACATTGCCACGCCGACGGCACCCTGAGGAGACCCTCTCTGTGAGAGCGCACGGGTCGGTGAGAGATATTCGGTAGCAGTAGGCGGTCCCGTAAGTAGCCCGGCCCAATGCCATGGAGCGCTTTAAAGGTGGTCACCAAAACCTTGAAGCGCACCCGGAAAGCCACAGGTAGCCAGTGCAGCCTGCGCAGGATGGGTGTTATACGGGAGCCACGAGGAGAATCTTCATATCAGATTCTATCTTGTTGTATAATGTTTGAAGCAATGGTGATAACAAGCTATGGATCTTTTTTGGTGGTTGTATCAAAACTCTGCTCCATGATTCTGGTAGCAAAGGCCTCAAATGCCCCTTCTCTAGCTCTTCTCTCATGATCGAACACTTTCCTATCCTGGCCGCCTTTTTCTTTGCCAAATCAGAAGATGGTTTTGAGTATTACATTATATCTCAAGAACAGGGAACCTTTAATTGAGTATCACTCAGAACACCCTATAGAGCCATGATGGCGAACCTATGACACATGTGCCACAGGTGGCATGCGGAGCCATATATGTGGGCATGCAAGCATTGCCCTAGCTCAGCTCCAGTGCGCATGCGCGTGCCAGCCAGCTGATTTTCAGGCCTACCAGGCCCACTGGTAACCTTTTTGTCGTCACGTGCCAAAAGAGGGGGGATCGTGGGGGGTTTGTGTGTGTGGGGGGTGGGCATAGGGCGGCATTGAACTATGGGTGTTGGCACACATGAGTGTGATCCCCCCTGCACTCCCTCCACTTTTGGTATGCAACAGCAAAAAGGTTAGCCATCATTGCTATAGAGCATTTCCCAGAGCTATAGAATGTCTTTGTCCAGAGAGTTTCCATCAACCAAACCTCACTCCCTTTCTTAAAACTTGGTCCTTTAACGTTCCTTTTTCCAAATCCAGAGGTCCCAGAGGATCCCTGTCAATCTTTCTGTGTTTGGGGTGGGGGGGAAGCAAGGAAAGGGAAAATCTGGGGGATTGGGACTAGAGAAGTAGGTGAGAGTTGGTGAAGGGAGGAACCTCTCTGTGGAACTCATAATCAGACAGAGATGCTCTATTCCTGTTTTAGCTGTTCAATTTTCAATTTTACATGTTGTTAGTCAGAGATGATATTAATGAATACCTACCAATACCATAGAACACTATGGGGAGAGCTTTGTCTTGACCACCACCTGGGACAGTTCTCTGAGCCTTTGATTGGCCACTAAGAGAAACAGGATATTGAATTAGATGGCCTGATTCAGTAAAGTGTTATATTTTTATCACAGATAGTCCTCAACCTTTAACCATTTGTTTAGCAACCAGTCTAATTTCGAGCAGTACTGAAAAAAGTGACTTAAGACCTCACACTTGTGACTATTGCAGCATCCCCAGGGTTAGGTGATCAAAATTTAGGCACTTGGAAATTGGCCTGTGTTTACAAGGTTTGTAATGTCCCAGGGCCATGTGATTGTCATTTGCAACCTTCCAACTGTCAACTCTGAAGCAAACCTGGCTGAAGCCATCTTTTGCTGCCTCATAGTTGCCACGAACCCTGAGAGGGGGAAGGTAAGGGGGAAGTAAATAGATTGGCTAACGGTCAAAACAAAAAATTTTCTTGTGGGAACCAAGGTCATCCCAACAGGTGGCAGTTGAAGGAGGAGAAGGGTGACCAAGCAGCCTGCCAGCTATTTTCATTGGACAATGTGACTGATGACATCCGGGAGGGGGGACTTTTGCTCTTTTAATTAGGTGAAAACAGCAGGAACTTTTAGAGTTGGTTTTCACCGGCTGTCCAATATGATGTATTCAATAAACATGTTCTTTGAGGAATCTACCTGCCTCAGAATTCTGCTTTTGGTGGGTGTGTCGGAACAATGACACCAGTTTGCATCTGACAAGCAAATTCAATGGGGGAAGACAGATTCTCTTAACAGCAATGGCATTTAGACTTATATACTGCTTCACAGTGCTTTATGGCCCTCTCTAAGCAATTTTACAGAGTCAGCATATTGCCCCCAACAATCTGGGTCCTCATTTTACTGACCTCGGAAGTCAACCTTGAACCGGTGAGGATTGAACTGCCAAATGACTTCATGTTTCACTTAACAACAGCAATGATTTGGTTAAGAGCTGTGGCAAAAATGTCATGAAATTAGGCATGACATGTTTAGCAACAGAAATTCTGGACCCGGTTGTGGTTGTAAGTTGAGAACTATCTGTATATGATATGTATAATTATTGCTCTGTTTTGCTCCCTTGGAATAGGACATGATTGCATCACTATGGCTTTTTGGCCAAGAGCATTCATATGCATGGGGCATCCTTCCTTTTCTTCCTAAGAACTTAATTTGGCAGACACTTCCCTCTTTGCATATTTTGAGAAGAAACAGTTTTAGGGAAGTCACACTATCTCAGCCTTCTGGCAGCTTCTCTTAAGTATCAAACAGCAGCTTCAGAATGAACATTTTTTAAAAATATATATTTTCTCTAAGAGAATAATGTTGATCTCCTCCATGGAATTGCTGCCATGTTTTTTTTTTATTTTATGCCTTACAAAAATAGCATAATAACTCAGGGATCAACTATGCATTTTGATATGATGTGTAAGTCTGATTTTAACCAGCAGGTATGTTGGGATAATAAATATTCAAAATTCTCAACACATTTGTGTAATTAAAAAAGAGAGATTTCTTTCTAGTTTTTGATGCTTTCTTTGTCCCCTAGCCAGTTCTAACCAGACTGATGAATGTAGCTTTCCAGCTAAATTGAATTTTTGAAGAACTATTGGAGTTCTGATTTGATATACTGTATGTGAGTTTAAATTACAGCATTCCCATCTATAATTGCTAACTCTATTGAATGAAAACTTTTGACTACATGAATATGTAGTCTGGCTGGAGGGACGAGAATGATTGTCATTTATTTAAACATTAAACATTTATTTTATTTTATTTTCACCATTTGTCAAAAACAATGGCCTGTTCATTTAAGAGTACAGTAAGTTTGGATTGAGGAGGCATGAGGAGAGAGAGATTGTACTCATTCATCACACAAGCAAAATCATACCAAGTCCTCAATGCCTTTTGTAACTGATCACCTTTCATTCCTGTTTAGTACTTCAATTATGTTTTTGTGCTGCACCTAAAAAGACCAGGAGTATAGATGCATTAGGACTTATTTTCCATTTAGGTTTTATTTTCGGGAAAATACGGTACTAAATACGTCCATCTGGCTGATGATCTTAACTGGGGCTTATTTTGAGGGTAGGGCTTATATTACAAGCATCTTGAAAAATCATGCTAGGGCTTATTTTCTGATTGGGTCTTATTTTGGGGGAAACACAGTATTCATTCATTCATTTAGCCATTCCTCCCATATCCAATGATTCTGGGCAGTATATAACATTAAAAACATTGAAAAACATTAAAATCCTCCTTTGTGAAAAAACATAGCAGATGAAAAACATTAACAGATAAAATCATGGAGACAAGATGGCAAAGAAAGAAGCCGGACACACTGGGGGTGAGGGGGGTGGTTGAAAATGGGATTAAGTTTTAATTAGTCCATCACCTAATTGATGCTCCCCTGTTGATGCTCCCCTGTTGGGTCTCCAAGCCTTTTGGCAGAGCCAGATCTTACGACTCTTTTGAAATGTCCAGAGGATGGGAGCCAATTTCACCTGAGGAGATAAGATATTCCAGAGTGCAGGAGCCACTGTAGAGAAGGCCCTTCTCCCGCTGAAATTCCTTGGCTGAAATTCCTTGGCTGATGGGATCCGCAGTATGCCCTCTCTGCCGGGGTAGATGGGGCAGGCCAGTCCCATCTGTGTGAGATAGTTCCTCAAGTAGTCTGGGCCCATACTATGCAGGAATGTAAAGGTGATGACCAACACCTTGAACTGAGTAGCTGTTGTGCTTGCTTTTTTAAAAAAATAAGGGATAATACCTATAGCAATATTGATACTTGCAAGGGGGAAAACCACATTTGGGTGGCAACTGAGAGGAAGCCAAATAATTTGCCCTGTTTTCACTTAATATAGTTCTTTGAAAACATTTTTCCCCTCAGAATAGTACAATTTCCCCTGTGACTGCCTGTGGATATTGTCCCACCTTTCTCTATACCTTGCATCATTAATGGTCCGTTCATTTCTGCTGCATTTAAACTAAACCAGCTTTTTCACAGCTTTGTGCACCATTTAGCTATCCTCATTTGTCTTTGAGTAAATACAAGTGTTTAACTGAATGAGTTTAGATACACTATATGCAAGTTTCATGCTAAGGGAAATAACCCCCAAGCCTACCATTGTAAGATTGAGGCAAGTGTGAAATTATGCACTGGGGCAGCATACAGACTACTTGATATTGAAATCTAACCTTCAAAAATCTTGGTTGATTCATTTTTTTAAAAATGTAATTATTATTATAACCAAAATCATACAACATTTGAACATACTTTTTGCTGCATGACGTCATATTTCCTAACAAAAGCTCACTTTAGAGGAACACCATATATTATTAGTTTTCTTTTCTTACCATTGTTGTGTCGTCTCTTCCACACAGACACTCAAACATTGTAATAGCCATGGCTATCTATAATCTTGGTTCTTGAATTCAACCATTAAGGCTTATCCTCACATAACACTGAGCCCATCCCACCCCAATGAATCACAACTCATTGCTCCAGGTTTGCATGTAACATAACATAACATAACATAACATCAGAGTTGGAAGGGACCTTGGAGGCCTTCTAGTCCAACCCCCTGCCCAGGCAGGAAACCCTACACCATCTCAGTCAGATGGTTATCCAACATTTTCTTAAAAATTTCCAGTGTTGGAGCATTCACAACTTCTGAAGGCAAGTCGTTCCACTTATTAATTGTTCTAACTGTCAGGAAATTTCTCCTTAGTTCTAAGTTGCTTCTTTCCTTGATCAGTTTCCACCCATTGCTTCTTGTTCTACCCTCAGGTGCTCTGGAGAACAGCCCAACTCCCACTTCTCTGTGGCAGCCCCTGAGATATTGGAACACTGCTATCATGTCTCCCCTAGTCCTTCTTTTTGTTAAACTAGACATACCCAGTTCCTGCAACCGTTCTTCATATGTTTTATCCTCCAGTCCCCTAATCATCTTTGTTGCTCTTCTCTGCACTCTTTCTAGAGTCTCAACATCTTTTTACATCGTGACCAAAACTGGATGCAATATTCCAAGTGTGGCCTTACCAAGGCATTATAAAGTGGTACTAGCACTTCACGTGATCTTGATTCTATCCTCTGTTTATGCAGCCCAGAACTGTGTTGGCTTTTTAACAGCTGCTGCACACTGCTGGCTCATATCTAGATGGTTATCCACTAGGACTCCAAGATCCCTCTCACAGGTACTACTATTGAGCAAGGTACCACATATACGGTACTGGTGCATTTTGTTTTTGGCCTAAATGTAGAACCTTACTTTTTCACTGTTGAATTTCATTTTGTTAGATAGCGCCCAATGTTCAAGTCTGTCAAGATCTTTCTGTAACTTGAGCCTATCTTCTGGAGTGTTGGCTATTCCTGCCAGCTTGGTGTCATCTGCAAATTTGATGAGTTCCCCATCTATCCCTCGTCCAAGTCATTGATGAAGATGTTGAAGAGTACTGGGCCTAAAACAGAGCCTTGGGGTACTCCACTGCATACTTCCTCCATGTGGATGTAGTTCCGTTGAGGACTACACGTTGAGTGCGTTGGTCAGCCAGTTACGAATCCATCTGGTGGTGGTGCTGTCTAACCCACATTTTTCTACTTTATCTAGTAGTAGGTTATGGTCTACTTTATCAAATGCTTTACTGGAGTCCAAGTAAATTATATCAACAGCATTCCTCTGGTCTACTAATTTTGTCATTTTGTCAAAGAATGCGATAAGATTAGTCTGGCATGATCTGTTTTGACAAACCCATGTTGGCTTTTGGTTATTACTTTGTTTGCTTCTAGGTGTTCGGTGATTCGTTGCTTGATTATCTTTTCCAGAATCTTCCCGGTATTGAGGTCAGACTGATAGGTCTGTAGTTTCCTGGATCTGTTTTTTTCCTTTTTGAAGATGGGAACTACATCAGCTCTTTTCCAGTCCTCTGGCAGCTCCCTGTGCTCCAGGATCTTTGAAAGATTTAGTTCAGTGGTTCTGAGATCACGTCTGCCAGTTCCTTTAGAACCTTGGGGTGTAATCCATCCGGTCCTGGTGATTTGAACTCGTCTAGGGTAGACAGGTGTTCACTTACCATTTTCTTCCCTATTTTAACTTGTGTTTCTAATCTGTTTTTGTAGTGCTGTTTTGATAGGTTGGATTGTTTTTCCTTTTGTGTAAAGACAGATGCAAAATATGAGTTAAGTAGATCTGCTTTCTCCTGTTGCTTGTCATCTTCTTGCCACTTTCTCCCAGCAATGGGCCAATTGTTTCCTTGACTTTTTCTTGTTTTTAACATGTTGGAAGAAGCTTTTTATTATTTTTACTTTTGTCGCTAGCCTTTGTTCATTGTGAGCCTTAGCTTTCCTCACTTCATCTTTACAGGCTCGGGCTGTTGCTGATATTCTGCCTTAGTTATTTGCCCTCTTTCCACTTTTTATATTTGTCCTTTTGTCTTTCAATTTGTCAGATAGTTCTTTATGCATCCATGCTGGTTTCTTTTGTGATCTACTATTTTCTTCTTCATTGGTATTGTGTTAGACTGTGCTTTTATAATCTCACTTTTCAAAATTTCCCAAGCTTCTTGAGTTGTTTTCCCCTGAGGATTCTCATCCATTGAATCCTTCTCAAGATCTCTAAGTTTATTGAAATTAGCTCTCTTAAAGTCCAAGACTCTGGTTTGACTTTGTTCTACTACTTGTATTTGCTTAATGTTGAATTCCAATATTGCGTGGTCACTTGCCCCAAGGTTCCTGTAGCTTCAACACCTTCTATCATTTCATCTCTGTTAGTGAGAATTAAGTCCAATATGGCTGATCCTTGTCGCCTTCTCTATTTTTGGGAAACAAAGTTGTCTGCTAGGTTTGTTAGGAACCTGTTGGATCTTCCACTTGGTGCAGAGTTTGTTTCCCAGTTGATGTCAGGGTAGTTAAAATCCCCCATTACTACTGTGATGTGCTTCCTACATACCTTAGTTAGCTGACTAGCAAAAAGTTCATCTACTTCCTCTGTTTGGTTGGGTGGCCTATAGTATAGACCTATGGCAATATCGTTTTCACCCTTTTATATTGACCCAAATACATTCAAGATGATTTTCATCATTGTTGTGCTCTATTTCTGTAGAGATGTAGTTATTTCTTATATATAGTGCAACTCCACCTCCTCTTTTATTTGGTCTATTTCTTTTAAATAATTTATATCCTCTAGCTGTATGTTCCATTTGTCAGTTTCATCCCACCAAGTTTCCGTAATGGCAACAATATCATATCTACCCTCATTTACTTGGATTTCTAATTCACCCTGTTTATTCCTCATACTCTGTGCATTGGTGTATAGACATTTGAGTCCATTTGGATTGATTTTGTGTTTACTGTCTACATAACCTGTGTTGACTGCCCCTACTTTCATGCCACCTGTTGGTTTAGTGCACATGGTATGGCACTCACTGTTAAATGCTTGGTTTTGCTTGATAGCATGGTTGATAGTCTTACCCATACAGACATCTATGTTACATGCACTGATAACCCTTTTAGTTTTCGATTGCTGGGGACAGAAATTTTCTATATCAGTTAATTCTCTGTCCCCACTGTTCAGTTTAAATGTTTATCCAGAAAATCTGTGAATGTAACCATCAAACACTTTGAATAAAGCTCCCAGAACGCCTCTGAAATTATAAGTAGGAAGTTACGTTACAGCGAAAGCCCAATTTAATGGATTTTAGATATTTTGGACATTTTGTCCCAACTCTATCTTTTTTAAAAAGACCACTGACCATTAAACCAAGATTGGTTTGTTCCATTGAGGGTATATTGCAAATGATGTCAGGTGTGTTATTATGCTGTGAGTCTGGGCATATAATTATATTTATTTATTTATTTATTTATTTATTTATTTATTTATTTATTTATTTATTTAAATGGCCACCCCCTCACCACACAACTGAGTAGCCAACAAATTTTAAATGGAAACTATAATAGATCAGACTATACAATGCTAAATATAAAATTCAAAACTAAAATGTCTGCTAAGAGTAAAAAGCAATACAAAAGCAATATAATAAAATACTAACTTTGACTAAACTTGACAACTACCTTGCCTGGGCAAACAAGAAGGACTTTCTGGAAGACAAGCAGGATAGGATCTATCTGATCTCAGGTAGTCAGGTGTACTAGAGGGCTGGCACTGACACAGAAAAGGTCTGTTTTCTGAGCCCTACATGGTTATTTTTTTTTACTTGGTGAGATCTGACACCTGAAAGCTGAGGGAATGCACTTCCCTCAGAAGATCTATTAAATCAGGATTCTATTGAAAGGTGTCTCCCTCTGAAGTTTTCAACAGAATCTTGATTTAATAGACCTTCTGAGGCAAGTGCATTCCCTCAGCTTTCCTCCCTTTCTTTCTAAAAAATATCATCCACTTGGGGAAAACTTCTACCATATTATTATTTTTTTGCTATGATTTTATTAGAGTTTACACAAATAAAGATTTTAAAAAACCTAATACAAATTAAGAAAGATAGAAAAATGAAATATTGAACATGGAGTAAGTCTAAGGTGGAGGCTACTAAGACAATGGCTATGAAGGATATGTGAGGCATAGGGTGTTAGACAGAAGAGTCTGTCCTGATTTACTGTCAGCCTTCAATACTGCAGATCAGGTGCTGAACTTGTTAATGGTTCATGAGGCGCAGAGGCTTTCTGCTAAGGCAGGACAGGCTCTCCTGCTTCACTGGACAGATCTAATAGTTGTGGAGAAATGGAGGGTACCCTATTTCTGTCACCACTCATCACATCAGTAATCTGGCTATTACAGAAACATTTCCTGTGCCTTAGATGATGGTAACTAAAAATGTTTTTAAGCCATATTAAATTAGCATTTGTTTTAGCTTGCCTAGGAAAAGCCACTCTGATCAGCTTTCTATTTTTCATTTTGATGAGGAAGTAATCAAAAGAATCAGGCACATAATTTGGGACTTTAGAATGGACTCGTAAAACTAGGATAACATATGTTATCTTAAAATGCAGCATTACTATTTTAAAATAACAGAGTTGGAAGAGACCTTGGAGGTCTTCTAGTCCAACCCCCTGCTCAAGCAGGAGACCCTATGTCATTCCAGATAAGTGGCTGTGCAATCGCTTCTTTAAAGCCTCTACTGATGGAGAACTCACAGCTTCTGATTGCAAGCCATTCCACTAGTTGATTGTTCCCACTGTTAGGAAATTTCTCCTTAGCTTGCTTGCTTATTTATTTATTTATTTATTTATTAAATTTATATTGCTGCCTATTTGTACGTGCCAACTCAAGGTGGCTTATAAAAACTACATTTAAAAACCGTAAACCGTAAAACTAATTAAAAAATCAAATAAATTAATGTAATAATATCACCCCACCCCAATCTAGTTCTAGATTGCTTCTCTCCTTGATTAGTTTCCATCCATTTCTTGTCCTGTATTCTGGTGCTTTGGAAAATAAGTTAACCCCTCTCTTTTTGTGGCAGTTCCTCAAATATTGGAACACTGCTATCATGTCACCACAGTCCTTCTTTTCACTAGACTAGACAAACCTAGACTAGATAAATTCCTGCAACCTTTCTTCATATGTAGAACTTAATTATGGATCAGCTGGAGGAGACAAAGGAGAAGGATGTAGTTCAGCCTGAATTGTAGCTCCCTAGAAATGTGGCCATTAAATTAGTATGATCAATCTTTTAAGGCATGAGTCTTACTGTACTAACTAGTAGGGAATCTCATCTTAAAAACAAAGAAATGCATGCCTAACTTATTGCATTTGCATAATAATTTGTCCCCTTCTATTTTAATCGTAAAGAGAAGGGAGCATTTAGATCCTACTTTAATCCCTTCCTCAATGAAGGAATCAGAATTAAAGGATTTCTAACAGATAAATGTCTGGTGTTCATTTTAACTCAGCCAGTAAATGAAAGCCCACCATGTTCGTGGGTAACTGGTTCTAATATTAAGCTATTAGGATAGTCTTTCCAATATTTAAACAGCATTTAATCAGATATTCTACTTAAAATTTAGATACTGTAATGCAGGGGTGAAATCTACTTATCTTCTGTACCGGTCTGAAGGTGCACGTGCGTCACACGTCACACGCATGCGCAGAAGGTAAAAAACACATTACTTCCTGGTTAAAATCCGGAAGCAATGACATCCGCTATCGCTACCAGATTGCCGAACTACCAGCCACGATCACAACCGGATCGCGTAATCCAGTCCGATCTGAGAGCATTTCACCCCTGCTGTAATGTAATTTTACCTTATTTTATGTTCTACCCTTTGAGATTACAGAAGAGATCTTGACTTTTGTGTAATCTCTTTTCAGGTACCAGCAAAGGGCTAGAGCATGCAAATCTTCTTTTCTCCAGACTAAACTTCCCCAGCTGCAACATAGGAATTTATTTCCAGTCCCTGATCATCCTAGTCCCTGAGTATAGAATGAGACTCAAACCCTAAATTTCCCTCATTGATATCGTCAGTTGGAGGAACTATTGAAAACCAGTCATTCAATATGACTTTGAGCTAGCTATGTATCCACTTAATTATCATTTCCTCCAGCCTTCAATTCACTTGTTCACTAATCAGAGTATCTTAAGTACTTTGTCAAAAGCTTGGCTGAAATCAAGATATTCTGCATCTGCAGTATTTCCGCAACTCATTAAAGAAGCTAACCAATTAAAAATTGAGGCAAGATTATTATGGTAAGAATTATTTTTAGTTCCCTGGTTGCTCTTTTCCTTCCTTTTGGAAGGGACATATTTACCTTCATTCTTTCTATAGGATTTTTAAATACTATACATAAAAAATTATTCTGGCTATCAGCAACTTCTTTTAGTATCAAGTATGAAGAACTGCAGCATCACTTTCCCCTAACATTCCTCCTATTTAGTTGACTAGTCTTCTCTTATGATTAGCAGCAAGTTGAGAAGCTTCTACCCTTTAAAGGAGAACATTGCCAGCAAAAAAAAAGATTGGAATTTTCTGAAAGGATCATACATGTCAGAGTTTGTCTCTCAAAGAATATAAAAGTAATTAAACTCTTTATCACTGCTATTATATGCTTCTTTGAAAAGTTCTGCTACAGTGGGCTAAATACACTTAGTTTAGCAATCTGTCTCACTCAGTGGCTAACTACTGTGTTCAGCAATCTGAATTTATGTCTCTTCATTGTATCTTTCAGGATACATCCTAAAAGAACTCTGTGGGCTCTTAATACACCATTATACAAAATACAAAAGTTCACTTCCAGGTTTTATTATTACATACTTATGCACATACTTATGCTTATATATATGCTTATATATTGTATAGTTATTTCATAATTATGCTTATATATATGCTTATATGTAGCATAGTTATTTCGTGCTTATGCTTATATATACTGTTGTAACAAAATAAATAAAATAAAATAAAAAACAACTACAAAATGGGACCAACAATTTCATGTCCTGCTGCAGCTGTGCCTCAACCCTGATCCATGCTCAGCTAGACTGATCACTCCTCCCCTGATGTGCCTGGGACTGGCTCACCCTCCTCCGAACTGTCATCTGGAGAAGCATCCGAGGAGGCCATCTGAAACAAACAAAATGTTTAAAAGTTATGATATTTATGTAGTTACTTACCAAGCACATCTAAATTATATTAAAGTCACCAAAATATCTTTACCATCCCCAAGGCATGTCAAAACTTCTGAGCACACCTAATGTTTGGAAATTGAAAGTTGAAAAAAATTGGCACGCCCTACCATCACAGTAACTCCCAACAGTTACTGAACAGGAAAGTCATGAATGACTTCTCACTCTACATATTATTATTATTTATTATTTTATTTTGTCACAACAGTATACACAAACATCGTCATAAATAAAAACAACACATCATGAAAGAAAAGTATATATATATATATATATAAGTAAAAGTATGCAACAGCTATGTTAATTTGATATAATGAAGGGCACAATAGGACAGGAACGGTAGGCACTTTTGTGCTCTTATGCACGCCCCTTAAATATCCTTAAGGATCCTTTGGAAGCTGCAGCTGACTCAAAATGCAGGATTTGGGGGCAATTTTTTACATTTCTCATGATATCGCCACCCCACTACAACTTGCGCTGGTTCCCAGTAGGTGCAATTCGAAGTGCTGGTTGTCATTTATACTGTAAATGGCATAGCTAGGCTACAGGATTGCTCCTCCCCCACTGTTTCTATTTGCCTTATTTGATGCAGCAAAGAGGGCAGGCTCTGGGTCCCCTGTATTAAACAATGTTACTTTGCTGGACCCTGGAATCATAGCCCTGCCTTGTGGAACGACAGATGGTTCCCACCTTGTTAATCTTTTGTAAGGCTCTGTAGACTTGGCTATGTCTTATAGCATTTGGACCAGGAGTCTAGGCAAGCTCTATTTCTGATATAGTTTAAGGATTATTTACCTTGGGCATCTGGGGTTCTTGTTTGTAACTGTTGGTTTTTAATCTTTACACTCCTCCCAGTGTTATTGTTGTGAGATGGTCAGCTATATAAATTATTAAACTCTTAACTAATTAATCCCAAAGTACAGAAATAATATTTCCAATTTTTTTTTTAAATTATAGCCATAAAGGTATTTTAACAATGGGACCAATTACCTAATGATGTTTCCTTATTGGATATTGAAGTATAGGTTGTGCCAGGCCTGGAAGCCAACTTTTGCATTGGGCCTTCAGGCCTACCACATTTAGTACTGTGGGAAACTGGGAGGGGAGATTGTATGGAGCAGGGTGATATATAGTCATAATAACATTCCTTTCTCAGAGAGTCAAGGATATCTTGCCCTGCACCTGGAGGGGTATGGCTGGGAGGCATCTCCAGTTGGGATGGTGCTTTGATTGGACCATGAGATGGACTTGTGGGTACTGGACAGGGATCTGGCCTTTCCTTTGGGTGGGAAAATCTAGAAATTTTCAGATTCGGGTTTTCCCAAATGTGCCAATATGACTTCTCTAATAAAAGGGAACTTTGAGGAACTTCAAACCTCGGAGTCTTCTTTCATTGGGGGTGTTGCTTGGAACCCTGATAGGCTGGACAGCTATTTTGTTAATTTGGATTTTCATAGTGAAAAAGGGGAAGCACTCAGTGGCCTTTTAACTGCATGATTCTACAGAACTATGTGAAAATAATTGTTTTCAACCATTTCCTTCCTATTATTTTCTAAATAATCCTGGGAAAAACTGATCTATCTGACACGAGCAAATCAACAATTCATAATGAGGTTCATCTCAAGATTAGACCAAGATGCAAGGTTTGATTTATTTTTTCTGACCCTTGGGTCAGAAAACTGTGTGTTTAGTGATCTGAAAGTGGGACAGCAAAGGCAATGGTTCACTGTATTTCGAAATACAGTCCGAGTTCTCAGGCTATAATAGATTTAACTAACAGCTCATGGTGAGGAATTCAAGATAAAGAAAGTTTTTGTTTGACAAACATCAAAGGAAAAAAACACAGCCAATTAAATGGAAGAGCAACTTTGTGATTTCTGCATCTGGTCCTGAACATAGGGCTATTTTCTCAGCTTTTCCTTTCCGTTTTCTTTGACAATAGCAACAATATTCTAAAACCATATTTAAAATTCAGAAAACCAGTTCATTGTTACCATAGATAACATAAAGTTGTTTACACATAAAACAACAACAGCTCACAAGTATGGTATGTGGCAATAAAAGGCTAATTGCGGAATTGGTTGTAGGGGAAAGTTAAAAGTATTTGGAAATCAGGCCACTTATAGCAATTAGCAATTAGTTGCTAATTTAATTGTCAATTGACTTAATGAATATTAGTTCTGAAATCTCACCCAAGTTGTTTCATACAAAAATACTATCCACCAGGTGCTCCTAGCTCATTTCCTATGCATTGGAAGTTTTCAGGTTGGTTGGAATAAATTTTAGGCCATTTATTAGTAAATTGTCTGGGATCTTCAAAGAGAAGTTGAATTAATCCTATCTAAAGTGTAAATGCAGGGTTTTTCTGCTATTCTAAAGCAGGGCTGTCCAAACTTGGCAACTTCAAGACTTATGGACTTCAACTCCCAGAATTCCTCAGCCAGCAAAGCTCTAAAGCAAACAAACTGTAGTATGAACAGCTGAAATCAGCTATACAGGATATGCAAAGTTAATGTTCCATATCATAGTAGTCTTCTCTACCCAATTTTGGGCCATGCTAATTATTCCCTAGATATGCTAAAATTAAAATGTAGTACATTGCCTGGGTTAATTAATATATTGGACTAAGGTGAAACGTGTGGTATTTAGTTTTGGTTTAGTGCATGAATCCAGCTAATTTGGATTTGTGAATCATAACTTTTCATGTCC
The DNA here is from genome assembly GCF_028640845.1 of Ahaetulla prasina. NCBI lineage: Eukaryota > Metazoa > Chordata > Lepidosauria > Squamata > Colubridae > Ahaetulla > Ahaetulla prasina. Next base: position 28,984,851 of record NC_080543.1, on the reverse strand, counting down.
CCAAAGCCTTGAATGCAGTTTTCCAGGATTTTGTAAAAGCTTCCACCAAATTGATATTTTTAACATGACATAATTTAAAAACATTAATTACACAGATAGTAGCATCCAGTATTTATCTAATATAATTACATTTTAATTTAATTTTTGGAATGAACCAGCTTATTTCTTTCTCCTGGCCCTACCATTCCCTATTTAGAATAATGATCCTGTCTGCCATTCAAAGTTCGAGAATTTATCTATCCCCAAAGTTCTGCTGCTGGCTAGGATAATATGTGAACCTAGCTAATGATGATTGGCACAGGACAAGACATGAATTTAGTTACTTTTCTAAGGATCTTAGAAATTTATTTATCCTTATCATTTTTATTAATTCTCTCTCTTCCCGACTAATGCAGCGCAATCTGCTTTCACCAAATTTACTTTGATAAAACTGTTTTATTCAGAATGTATGAATATGTCTGTCAACGTTTTACACATTCAATTGGTATGTGCAAGCTTTGAAGTAAAGACTTGCCTCAATCCATAGTGTCTAATTTTCAGCACATGGCTGAGTTTCAGCAGCCCATCACAATTGTTTAAAATGAAACTTTGCAGTCAAATTTTAAAATTTAGTTGATGCTGATTTTAGCCCACGATCATGGATTCCATAAGACTGGGCTGCGATCATCAAGAATCTTGGCAACTAATTTTTTGAGTATAGACTTTCTGTGTACTGTGACAGCTTAATGTAACATAAATGACACATAAAATTATTGCACTAGAAAATAAAGATGGTCAAAGACCCAAAATTAAATGCAATTAATAGAAATGGGGGAGGGGAAAGGACATAGGTTTAATATGGAGAAGACTGATGAGCAAATACAAAAGCAGTCTTTATAGAGCTAGCTGGGAAACATTAAATATTTATTATTTGTCTTAACAAACTCTACAGAAAAAAAAAAATAAAGGAAAAAAATATGAAAAGCAGCAACAATACAGTAAACCATCTAACAAATGAACGAACAACATCCACTACAACAAAAATTTTAAAAAGTTGGAAACTATCAAATTGTACCTGATATTGGACTAAGGAACAATGACTGTATTCAGGCTGCTTGAGAATTCCTCAGTTTATCTTGGTAGTGTCTGTGTGGCAAGGTTACTGTTGCTGGTATTGTTATTTTCTATTCAACTTTACTTGGAGAACTTCCTCATTATGCATATTTCCCAAGTGAAAAAAGACTGATGTTTCCCCTGGGATTTCACTGAAATGTAGGAATCCAAGGAGGCTGCAAATTGCTGGAATGATGATTGCATGATAAAATATATACAAATTATATATATTCATAGTGGGTGTCAGTCTGCTGCATGTATGGATTGGAGGGGTCTGGTGTCATTCCTCGTGTTAGGGACTCGTTTGTCAATAACACAAGGAATGACACCAGACCCACACTCACGAGGTCCACACAGGATGTCACCACCACACATCCACCCAGAAAGCAGACCCAAACCCACACTGATGATGAAGCACGACCAAGGACCAGAAGCCAGACCACAGTTGCAACATTAGCCATTTCAAACGCCTCCAATCCATACATGCACCAGACTGACACCCACTATGAAGATGTAGCACGACCATGACCACGAAACCAAACAACAGCAATGCAGCTCACCAGCTCAAGTCCCCCTGCAACTCAGACTAATCTGAGCACAACCAAGCCCCCACCCAAACAGGACACACACCCAGCCAATCAGAGCACAAAAAAACCCCATCCAATCAGAGCACAGCCAAGCTCCCACCCAATCAGTTCAAACCCCCACTAGCAGTTAAAAGGAAGAAACAGCTGCGATCACACATTTCTCCTAGAAGCACAAAGCTGTAAACACCTAGCCTGAAGATGACGAATGGGATTTCGTTGAAACGTCACCAAGACACTTCCAATTTTACGCGGGAGAAAACCCGAATAACCAAAGACCTACATACACACACACACACACACACACACACACACAAATAAAATATTACATAGCCCCATATAAATGCTAAGTTTCCTTATTATATTGAAACTTTGCTCCTTTCTTTTTCTTTTCCTGTAAAAGATTTAACATTGTTCTGATTTTAAACAATCTTCTGCCATAAAGCAGAGGGAGTTCAGCCTGTTCTCCAAAGCACCTGAAGGCAGGACAAGAGACAATGGGTGTAAACTAATCAAGGAGAGAACCAATCTAGAACTAATGAGAAATTTCCCAACAGTGAGAACAATTAATCAGTGGAATTACTTGCCGCCAGAAGTTGTGGGTGGAAACTGGAAGTTTTAAAGAAGAGATTGGCCAGCCATTTGTCTGAAATGGTATAGGTTTTCCTGCCTGAGTAAGGGGTTGGGCTACAAGACCTCCAAAGTCCCTTCCAACTCTGGTATTCTGTATTGTGCATACAAATGCAAAAGTGTCCCTAGGAAGAATCAAGAAAGCAGCAGTATTATATCATTAAATCCTGCCCTTTAAGAGCCATTGTGGCACAGTGGTTAGCATGCAGTATTGCAGGCTAATTCTGTTAACTGCCGATTGCCAGCAGTTGGGCAGTTCAAGTCTCAGCTCAAAATGGACTTAGCCTTCCATCCTTCCGAGGTCAGTAAAATGAGGACCTAGATTGTTGAGGGGAATATGCGAACTCTGTAAACCGCTTAGAGAGGGCTGTAAAGCACTGTGAAGCCGTATAGAAGTCTAAGTGCCATTGCTATTTATATATATGTTATGATGTCACATCCATGTAGCAAAATTTTACAGATGTCAATGAAGAGAGGATCATTTTGATGATTTAGACTTGTAACTACTATGTTTATGACATGTGTCAGAAGAAACGTCAGTTCATTATATTTTAAAAATTGACTTTTGCTTCTAGCTACGTATTGTTATTTTCAGTAAATAAAAATCACCTTGCCTTTGAACCAATACAAGTCTTCTAGATTTTAGTAGCACAATGTTGAACAGGTATTTAACTCTGCCATTAAGGGCAATAATATTTACTCACTGATCCTATCAATGAATAAATACATCAGAACAAGGTGTTAGGTAGACTTTCAAGTACAAGTATTCTAACTATCAATCATACCTTGTAACATATGTCACTGAGCAAAACTATTATTTTATTATTTATTGCATTACAAGGGAACCCAGATGCTAATGTACTAATAATGTTCTATAAGCAATCTCTTATGAGGCTATTTTTCTTAAAAGTATAATTTGTAATTCAATCCTAATTCTAAATGACTGAAATGAGAGGGCTTCTAATGATACTCAGAAGATAAAATTATAGTGTAATGGCAATTTGTAGAACTGTAGAGAATAATAACCAGCCTCAGCATATGGCTTCTGAATACAAGAATTTGCTTTCATTTTGTTTTGACCTTGGAGAGTTTATGTTAATTAAAGGAAATAAAAAGTCATATATAAAACTAACGATATTTAATTAATTTTTGATGCAAACAGTTGGAATGTTCCAGACTTGTAATACCATTTCCACCCCAATAATTAAGCTGTTTTTAAAAGTGAACTATATACAGTATTGTTAAATCAAAGCTGGGTATATGAGAATTTCTATTTTTTTCTTTTTTAATTAGATCCTGATTCCCATGAATCAAATATTTGTATAGCTTCTAAAGATACTTCCCTAATTCAATAACTTCTAGATTTATAGCTTTACAATTCCTAAATTCCCTAATCAGCTTTGATTAGCAAAAAAATGATGGAATTGTGATCTAACATATTGAAAGTTGGGCAAAACAAAACAGATGGAGAATTTCAGCTTAGCTTCCTCTATTAGTTTAAACCACAACTTACTGAATGAACAGATAATGGCTGGGCTTGTTAAACTATGCTGATATGTTTACACATAATATGCTGGCTCATTTTTTGACCTGGGATGTTTGTGAATTCAACCTCAGAGGAGCCGGCTTAATATATTACAATAAGGTAAGGTGCAACGATACCCTCAAGTTAATTATTCACTCACCAGGCAGAACTGGTAACCCAGAATGCCCACATAATGCACACATGCCATATTTGGTCTCACCCCAATTCTTCTTAATTTATGTGATCAGGTAAGAATAGACAGATTTTGATTGATGCATTTTCTAGGCAGAGTAAGCTTAACCAGAGGTTTAGCAATAGTTTTCTTAATTCTATAATTTAGGACTTTTTGAATGCTAAAATTGCATTCTTCTCAAAGAGGAGTTTAATTTACACACATTAAGAAATGAGGATTGTAAAGAGGTCTTTAAAAAAAAGAACTTGCTAGCAAATTTTACATTATGGATTAATACATATTGTCTTATAAGCTTCTGAGTCATCAGTCAGATAGCTGAGTTAAATTTAATACACATTTATGCAAATATACAAACAGCACACCATGGTATACATGGAAAGACACAACCATAACCATTTATATTAAAGTAATTGATAATTACATCATTTATTAGATTTGTACTGCCGATTTGAAACCAATGCAAATTATCAGCTCTTAGAATTTAGCCATAAACAAATGTTATCAGATTGAGTGAAAATTTGTGTTACATTACAACATTAGTTGTATCACAACTAATATAAAAATATTGACATAATTTAGGACTTTTTGAATGCTAAAATTTATTATGTAAAGCTTACTTTTCTGTCAGCCATTCTGTGTTCAATAGATCTTAGTAGACATAGTTAGTAGTAAGATTTATTGTAATTTTTTGAATAAATTGCATTGCATGATTTTCATTTGTCTTAAAATTACAGCAATGAAAATGCTTTCTTCTGAATTTAATTTTATATTTTAAAAAACGTTTTGGGGAAAACTACATTTTTTTGTGGAAGATATTTTGAGCTTGATTCTGGTTTAACTGGCTCAGACTAGTTTATTTCCATGTTCTAACAAAGTCAAAACGAAACCCACAGTGTGACGTCTACCCCCTCTTACAATACACATCGCTGGCATGACGGCTTAGCAACTTGTTGAATTTCAAAATTCAATTTGAGACCCCAAAAACTACTTTGTGTCCTCATTTCTACACCCATATTTTGGGTAAAAACTAATTCTACATTTTCTTCTTTGAATAAAATGGTAAGTTTATCCATAAACACTCACAAGAATATTTCATAGTTGTATTTTCAAGCTTACAGCTATTGTGCGTACTGTACATTACAAAGGGAAGACAGTGATTCAGATCCCAATGCAACACCATTTAATTTAAGTTTAAATACGTGAAAACTTGTTCTAGAATTATTTTAGTGCATTTGTTGGAATATATCTACTTCTAGTGTATTGATTTTTCATGTTTGCTTTCATATTAGAATGCTGTATACATTTATAAACCTTTTAATAAAAAACAAAACAAAAAAAGAGATGACGATTTTCTAGGTAATTTTAACATATTATGTAAATACATTTCAGTTTATTTTACTACTGAAAACCCAGTTAATGATGGTTTAGTAAAGAAACAGATTTTTCCCCTCCTTATTTACAAAACACACATTGTTAATAGGAAAGAGAAATATCTGTTAACATGTTTACATACATTTTTAGTTTCACCCAAGATGTTTAAACCATATGCTATAGACAAGATAGAACCTGGAAGAGTTTCAGATCAACTAGTATTTTTTAAGGAAAAATATGTAAATCAGCATTAACCACAATCTAATCCTCTGAGTCCCTTGTGGCTATCTGGGCAAAATTTAATGGAAAAGTGCGGAACAATCCTGGAGGCTGTATTTCTGCTCTATATCTGACCAACTATATTCCTGATATAAACACTGTTGGCAAAATTATTCTCTGGGTACTATATCTGTGCTTCAACTAGAACAGGGGTCTCCCAGAATTCTGGGAGTTGAAGTCCACAAGTCTTAAAGTTGCCAAGGTTGGAGACCCCTGAACTAGAATACACCAAAGCTGAGCAAATATAAATCTGATTTGCTACTAGCCTGGAAAAGGATAGTGTGCATCCAAAAGTGTTGTCGATTTTGGGAACAAAGCAAAAGAGTTCTCTTATACCTGAAAGAGGTATACAAATGTTATTACTGTGAGGCATAAAATAAGGATATGACTGGGAGGGGGGAGGGAATTTTCCAGGATCTTTGGACTATTCGTCTCAGTGAATGGGTTCTAATGTTGCTGACGAACCTTAATGGTAATTTAATGAAGTTATGAGCTAATATATCGACCTCAGAAATGCTTCTGAGCTGCTGAATATAACCCTCTCTCCAGTGAAACATGTAGGATAATTAAAACATTCAGATAACTGGGAGTGATATTGATGCATGGAAAAGAAATAAAATGCAGGTATATTAGTTCATCAGTGTTGGAATAAATCTGTGGGCGGTAAACAATATTGATGTACCACATTTATTTTTTCCTTTTAGACTGATACCACCATGCAGTTAGCTAAACAATGTCTAGCATTCATTAGTCAGGCACTCTTTTGTCCATTTAAGAGGCTTACAAAGATGAGCTATATATGTAATTTCCAAGTACAGACGGCACACATTTTATTCACCAAAAGTTTATTTTCTGTCCACAACAGCTGAAAAACAGCTATTTCTCAAGAACACATAATTATTAGAATATTTTCTCAGTCATTCCTTGGTGAGAATGGACTGTGCAGCTCATATCTTCATTCAGTGTTTCAGAGAATGAGAAGGCTTTGCAGGCCAGCCTTTCCCACTCCGGTTGGGTTGGGCTACAATTCCAATTACCCCTGGCTATACTTGTGGATTATACCAATCTATTTTGATGGCCTATTGCAGTTCTGTCAAGTAATACATTCCAGATGTGTTGGGATGATGATTCCCAGAATGAAAAAGATTGAAATTCGTCAAACGTGCTTCCTGCAGATTTGCAAAATATTAAGGGTAAGTGAATGTTCATTCTAGCTGCATCATGAACTAATGAAATATTATATACCATTCTGCTAGAAACTTGGGTGCAATCCATTTTACTGAGTGTAATAACTAAAAAGCTTCAATCAACCTTTTGGGATTTGGCGTCCTTGAGTTGATTGGAGAATTCGTGGGAATTATCATCTCAACAAATTCAAAGAGTGGCAGCTTGGGGAAGGCTGCTGTATTATTAACTCTTTTTCTCAAGCTCCTTTCTTCTGATATTTCTCTGACTGCATTCATTGAGCTAACTCAACCTGCAGTGAAATGTTCTATTCATATTGTTTCCCTTTATAAAACTTCAGCCATCAGAATGAATAGCTGCTCTTACAAGGGAATTGAAATGAAGCCCATCAAACATTTTTGAAGCTGCAGGACACTTCAAAGGTCAAGGCTCAGTATATAAGGCTGCACATCTCTCTGTACTTATCTGGAAGCCAGACAGGATAAGCATGTATAGAATTGGGGGGTGGGGGTGGAAGAGGGAAATGTGGCACTTTCTTCAGTAAGCAGCCCATCATTGGTATTTTTCCTTCTGTGGATCCACTATTATTTTCAGGATGAATTTTGAGGCAAGTAGGTAGACATTGCTTATATAATAGTGGTCTCTGTGAAATATGACAGCTTACTCCCTAATTAATCCTAGCAATGTCAATGCCGGCTGGAAATAATCAGACCTGACAGTTGAAGGGCTAATTAACTTCAACCCTCCATCTCCTACATGGCTTCATCCATACCTCTAAGTTGCTTGTTAGGCTAAGTATCATGTTAAGCTTCAAGATGCACACATAGTTTGCACCAAAAGACTGGCCCTGAGATTTGTTTATCAGAAACACTGTCAGGCTGGATCATGGCATGTTGCTGGTGGAAGTCACAAGAATTCCCTGGGTAGAACCTGACTTGAAGGCAAAACAAAATCTATGGTAAGCTTAGAGCTACTCCTGAGGGAACAGCTCAGCACAGGCAGCTGTTGCTGAGTAGCTTACGAAGGTAGTTTGTTCTATGCATCAATAGATAGGAAAAAAGCATAAAACAGATTAACTCATTATCTGCCTCAACAGGATCATTTTGTCTGAGGCAACTTTCCTCAATATGGTACTTCCAGATTTACTGAGACTGTAACTTCTAAAGTAATTTTGTTGGGAAAGGTTTTTCAGTGGTTCAAAGGTAGATCAGCATTGGGGTTTTCAAAAATGTTAGAATCACAACTCCCAGAATTCCTGACCAGCATGAATTTAGGGAATTGGGTCCCAACTACTTTGAGGATATCTCAGGTTGAAGGTCACTGAGGTAATATTTTTGAACTATAAGGTTCAGCAACATGATTTAATGAGATGCTTTTAACCTTAAAGGAGTCCTGTGGTTTATTGCAGGGTTTAAAAAAAACCCCACTTATTACTACATTTAATCTGTAGGCTACTATATCTGTTGCAAAGTTCTGGACCACAGCAGCAAAATTTAGAGATTTTTCTTATCTCGTTGCTGCCCTCCATTAAGGATATAGATTTTTATAGCCCAGATCTCTTAACCTAGCATACATTTTAATTGAACAACTTCAAGTCTAAATTATATTCCCTAACCACGTGTTCTTCCAGAGATCCCCAAAATTTATTCTGCCTAGGAATTTTGGGAGTTGTGAACGTGATGTCACAACTACGGGCTTGCAATTGTGAGGGACTTTGATAGCCCAGGGTAAAGTGCATTTTATCCCTGGACTGAGAAACACTGTTTTATGACTGACTTGCTGTTTCAGAAATGGCAACATATTGTTATCTTGTGCTTGAAGGCACACTGTGCTTTCACAGGAAGGAATTTTTAGCTTGCTAACATCCTACCTCCTGGGATTCCATTATAGTAGCAGATTGCATGATTAGTAAAGGAGGTTTAAATGCAGAATTTGAAAGGCAACAAAACTTTGCCGCTGCACTGAATGGAGAAATGTTTTATTTATCAAATTTAGAAACTCTAGCAATTTATTCTTTTTACTGTTGTGAAGAAGGGGAGGAGTTAGGTGGTTACGTACTGACCTAAAGGGGTAGGTTAAGGCAGGGGTCTCCAACCTTGGCCACTTTAAGACTTTAAGACTTGTGGACTTCAACTCCCAGAATTCCTCAGCCAGCTTTGCTTTGCAGAGTTGAAGTCCACAAGTCTTAAAGTGGCCAAAGTTGGAGACCCCTGGGTTAAAGCACTGTGACTAGTCAAAAAGTAAAATCTGATTGGCTGACAGTTTTAGGCTATCAGCTGCTGGCCAGAAAGTGCAAACGTTGATTGGCTGCTGGTTTTCTTTCATCCTAGATGGCCAAACATGAAGGTGCCCATGTTCACAGAAGAGACTGGACAACCACTTATCTGAAATGGTACAGGGTCTCCTGATTGAGCAGGGGGATGGACTAGAAGACCTCCAAGGTCCCTTCCAGTTCTATTGTATTCTACATTCTACAAATCATTATTTGCAGATGTCTATTTTGATTATTTTCAATAGGTTCTCTCCCACTCTCTTTGTTTCTAAACTGGATTCTGAAATGGCCAAAGAACCTGGAAGATTGATTGTTTGAAAGGATGATTGTCTGAAAAAGCCCTAAAGCTGCAGTGACAATAATCACGGCTCCTTTGATATTAAACTCAGTTATCAGAAAGAAGCACAATTGTGCGGTAGGAAAGGAAAAGCCAGAGATCTAGATCTGAAGGGAAACGCGATTCAGAGGATTTATGGATATGCACATGGCATCTCTTGACACCTCTTGCAAAAAGAGGCTGTATTTCTTCTGGCCTTGCGAAGCCATTGATTGAAACTCTCGGGAGGAAAATGCATTTGATTTAAGGATGTGCCATCTGGTGTTATGTATTTGTCTACCTGCATATCACCTCTTCCCCTATGAGTCTGAATCTCTGCACATCCCATATTTCATGTGGGAATCTCTATAGTAACCTCTCTGACTAGAGCATGTTTTAAAAATTAAGAAAGGATGCTGTAGCAACTGAAATACTCTTGCAGTCTTTGGCATATTCCTACAACCTAAGTCATGACATCAGAGTTATAGCTTCAGACCCATCTATTGTTACTTTCTGAGGCTGTTAGAGTGATATAGTGTAAGGATCACAACATAAGCTCAAGGTTTGGTTTTAAGTGTTTCACTACAATGTCTGCATCATGTCCCATTATTCCTGCAATGGACTACTTGTGGCTTTGTCAGTCCCTTAAACACAATGACCAAAGCACATCTGTGGGTATCAACTCTATTGTAAGGTTACTTTAACAGACTCTTGAAAGATTGAAATTATCTCTTTCCTTCTCTCTTTTTACTCTCTGGAAACCAAGAAGGACCCCTTCTGAAATGTTTCCCATGCCTCACCCTCATCCTCTGTGGACTGAGAAACCTTTTACATGACAGTTGTCCAGTCTATTATTCTTCCTTCTGTCTCCCAAGGCCATTTGCGCATACCATTACCGGAGTGCAGATCACAAATGATTCTGAGCAGCTTTCCCTTGCTCTTCCTGAGGCCTCCATGGTGGTTCTGCCAAACTTTTGCACACAGGCCTGAATTTGTAGTTCCATTCTCAGTACTTTCTCTGTCTTGTCAGGCAAAATTTGCCCCACATTTGTCATTCCCTGATTAACATATTTTAAATATAATATATCCATAGGGTCAGACATAATTTTTGATATTGTAGTCAAACATATTGATATTGTAACCACAAATTTCTGGCTCCATTCTTCAAATATCTCCTTTAATAATTTTCTAAATCCCAGTTCTAACTGACACCAAAAGCAATTTTGCATTTTTTTTTCTTCTACTTAGAATTTTTAGTACCTTCTAATATCCCATTTTTAAATTATAAAGACATTTATCTTTGTTTGACTTACAATAGCCTAGGGTAGCTAAAATAAAGAAGCTATTTTTATAGTTAATTCCAATATTTTATAGTAAAAATCCCAAATTAAATTGGACCCTTAATCTGTTTATAATTTTCTTAGATCAAAATATTACCGTATTTAGCTTTTTGCTTTCTTTTTCAAATTCTTTAAGTTCTTATGCTTATAATTAAATTTTCTTTTGTTCAGGGGTGAAGATAAACCCACTTAGTGATTTTTCAAACTTGTTCCCAAGTCCCTAGTAAATTTATTATAATTAATGGGCAATTTCTGAATGGGATTATAAAATGAGGCTTGCAAACCTGGTGTCCTTTAAAACAGGGGTCTCCAACCTTGGCAACTTTAAGGCTTGTGGACTTCAACTCCCAGAATTGAAGTCCACAAGCCTTAAAGTTGCCAAGGTTGGAGACCCCTGCTTTAAAAGACTCTGCTGCAGTATGAACAAGATGGCTAATTTCTTTGTGCTCAAATATGTGGAAGACTGCTGTCTTGCAGCCTCCTTGTGAGGCGCAGCTGACCAAAGCACATGTGAATGAACTCCTTGTCTGGAGAGGTTCCAAAGGTCTACTGATTGGTTCTTCAGTCTTTGTTGTGTTTATCACTTTTGGTTCAGCTGACCCTGTCTCCCCCAGAAGCCCAGAATTATCGGATTTTTGGTGATGCTCTTTGTCATAGCAAACATCATCTTGAATCTCTTTAAGAGGATGCCATTCCTGAAATGTGTTATTTGTTGCAACGTTCAGTTAAAAGAATCTAAGATGATGTTTATCTTGAGTGCAAATGGGTGAATAAGTCTGAAACTTGGTAAGTTAAAAATGATGCTGCACATATTTCTGCTACCAGAACTTTGATCAATTGCTGGTACAACTTAACAAAGAAAAAAAATATTTTAGACAAGCAACTCAAAAAAGAAAAATATTCAAAGGGTTGTCTCCCTTTGCCTTTAAAACAATCTTAACCTACTGCTGTAAAACCAGAAAAAGAGATCAAGTAATTGTTCTTAGAAGAGTGAATTTCAAATAGTAATCCCCTAACTCCCCTGCCCACCCCCAAAAGAGTTCTAAGAGAGATATATATATTGCTCAGGTGCATTCTCAAAAATAAAAGACTGTGCTTGAAGAAGATACTTTGTTTTGAATTGTGCTTTCCTATTTAAAATAAAATAGAAATTAGGCAAGACGTGAAGCCTGCTAGATTATAACTTTTTCCTTTTTGATGGCAGAATCAGAAGAGAGGGCACTATTCTGATGAAAGTCATGCATTGCTTAAGCCCCCAGACAGGAGAAGGAAGTGACATTATGTTGAAGTGTGCAACCTTTGCAGATTAGCTGCTTCTTGGTTTTCTTATTTGTGCCTTTCTAAAAAAAAATGCTGTTTTAATACAGTATTAATGTTACATTTTTAAATGGAAAATTATAATTCTTGCATATCCTTTAGAAAGATAAAAATGTCACAGCTTTAAAAAAAGCTACTGATTGGTCAATTTAAAGAGCTTGTTATAAAGCAATTCTAATTTAAGAAACCAATTTGATTTGTACGTCATACTCAAGGTGTGGCTTCTTTAATGAGATGGGATTGAGAGGAAGAGGAGCCACCTTGTCCTGGATGGTGGTACAGCTATTTATTTAATGCAGAGGTCTTCAAACTTGGCAGCTTGAACAACTTGAAGTCCATAAGACTTAAAGCTGCCAAGTTTGAAGACCTCTGGTTTAATGTATTTATGGGGCCACTCAATGCAAGCAAGAAACCAATAAATAAACAAAATAAATCATAATTTGCCTAAGCCCATCCAACATTAAAAAAGCTATCCAATATATAAAATATAAAGTAGTGATTGAACATGATAGTTAAACAACCGAAAGGGGATTTAACCGGCCCTAAATACTCTTGGAAGGAAAACTAGGTCTTAATTGTTTTTCTAATGGCAAACAGAGTTAGACCAGGGGTGGGTTCCACTTACCTTTACTACCAGTTCGCAACAGGAATGAGCACAGACTTCTGTGCATGCGCAGATCACCCATTATGATGTCGTAGCGGGTGGGCAGAGCCTCCCGCTGGTTTTACTACTAGTTCTATAGAACCGGACTGAATCGGGAGCAACCCACCACTGAGTTAGACCTATCATATATTGGGGGGGGGAGGTCATTCAGAGGATAAGGCAGGTGAGAAGGTTAATATCAGGGGTGAAAGACCAGGTATATGAAGGTTCTATTAAACTGATTTATTGCTACTCATTCCTATGCACAGGAATATTCTGAACTACTAGTTAACACCTTCTAGAGCTAGATAAGGGACAATGGAACACAAGGGGACATGTGGACTTAGTCTGCTTGTGGCCATGTACAAATTCTAAGCTGTCCCTCTTAATCCCTCTTTTAACTCTACTCCAGGTTCTACCACTCCTTTCCCTACAGTTACATATAACCACTGCATTTATAACCACTGACAAAAAAAGATTGGAAGCCGCTTCTTTATAAGCTATTTTTTCTTCTTCTATTTTCTTTCATAAATATTCACATTTCTTCTTTCCTTTCCTTTTTTTTCTAATATTTGTATTGCTTTTATCTTGCTAAAATCTCTTCAACAAGAATTTATACTTATAAAACTGAGGGCAGGGCCAGTCTTTGATACAATACTAATTTTGTCTGACTTTTGTTAGTACTTGTAAGGGGGTGGGATGAGCTGCTCAGAGCCTGGAGGAATTAAGTATCGCAGAAACCATAGTAAATAAAGAAATAAGTAATGGAAGACAGAAAATTAAATGTTTTTCTGTGCATTTCAAATCAGGTGACAAGGTTGCAGAGAGCATGAGTAAATCTCCAGTGAACCTCACATTCCATTATTATTTGTGCTGACTAGGCACATTACTCTCTGAGTAAGTGAAAACTTTGGTAAAACATATATGCGGTCAACCTCCTTCCTTGTAGCTACATGCCGATCAGTTTCAGGGCTGAACGATTTTAGCATACATGTATAGTGGAAAAGACACAGGTAATGAGAAAAACAGTTTGCTTTTAAGAGTTATTGCCTAATTATTTAGGTGGAGTAACTTGCAGGTTGTCCGACTGTATAATGGAAATTTTTATCAAAGTTAATCCAGGAACAGCACATTGATCTATAATTGTGATGGAACAGACCTAATTTTAGGAATGGGAAGGAATAAGCAAACTGCTAAGGGGAACTTTCAGGGGGAAAAAATTGTTCTGAGAAAGAAGAAAATGTAAGAAAGTCAAAATATCCCCCTCTTGATTTTTGTTTGATATAAGACGGAATAGAGAGATAGGCTTTCAAGATTATTTTACCCTACACAAGAACATTTCTGGAATTCCTGTCATGCTTGTTTCTTCCACTAGTCTAATTTGAAGGGCTGGCAACAATTCATTTGAATGCTTTCAAAATAGTCAATTGCTGTTCATTGCTCTATCTCTACTTGAATTTTAGAGGCCAGAGGAACAGCTGACAGACCAATTAACATCTCAAATTATGAGTGACATAAACAGTGCAGGTTTAATGGTTAGTAGCAGGTAAAATAACAGTACAGGCAATTAGCAATTAATTGCATACATGATTGGTTCCCGAAAAACCTTCTATTATAGAAAACATGTAGAAAACAATGGCATAAATTATTACGTGGGAGTGGGTGGGGCAACATTGTCAAAAACCAAAATGAAGTAAACAAACTATATCCAAACTCCTTTTTTTACTAAGGAATTGAAATCCACTATGGATGTTGTGATACTTCAAGTGAACAGCAGCAAAATGTTCTTCTCACTGAATTCTATGGCAATGTCAGTTTTTATTAATTGTTTTTGTTCATTAAATTTAATACCTCCCAAACAGAAGTGGGTGAAATAACAGTAAATCGTGTGACATAACTGGTGATTCATTTTACTGACCTAATTTATAAAGGTTGATATTGCCAGTCAAAATAAAACAGTCTTTGAATGGGCCTTGATGCATGTCTGGAGCTTATGCTAGGGCGTTTTGTCCAAGTGACCTTCTTAAAAAGGGTCATAAGGATTGTTCTCTTGGATCAGGCCATAAATCTATCTCAGCCAGCACTGTCTCTCACCCAGGAGTGGGCTTCCAAAATTTTAGCAAGGGCTTCTCTGCCCGGTTGCTGGGTGGGCGTGGCCATGGTGGGCGTGGCCTACTCAACCTCCTGACCACAGTGGTGGGGGCATTTTTTCCCTCCCTGGGCACCGGAGGCTTTCTTTGAGCCTCCGGGAGGGCGAAAATGACCTTCCCATGCTCCGGAGGCCCTCTGGAAGCCGGAAACAGGCCCGTTCCCAGCCTTCCTGAACTTCCAGTAGGCCTGTTTTTCGCCCTCCCCAAGCTTCTGCACACACCCTGCACTTACCTGCATCCAAAATAGGCTGTGTGGGGACTTCTGGGAGGGGCAGGGTGGGCAGGGCCAGCCAGAAGTGGGATTTGGGGGTTCTCCAAACTGCACAGAATCTTAACTGTTGGGACCCAGGCCCAAGTAGTTAGTACTCAGTCCGTGAAAACAAAAGAAACAAACTTTATTTGAGCAGCTGAGAATTACTTCATTACCAACGTCATTCAACTCAAATTAAAACAAATTTCTCCCAACACAAATTCCTCAGTCCTATCACAAACCTTGGTCTAATTAGGCAAACTGCCAAAGGCTTTCTTGGCAAATGTTCAGAAGTCACAAAAATAAATCCAAGACATAGATGAAGCAGAAGACAAAGCAGAAGGTGAAGTTACCAAAGTTGTTCTTCGGCAAAGCCCAAACGCCATTACTGGTCTGTTTTAAACCTTATGGGAGGGGCTAATCATCTCTTGGCCCTACTCCCGAGTTGTCCTTTTTGCTTGAAAAGCTCTTGCCTTCTGGCAGCTCTTCTCATGCATGCATTAGGAACAGGATCCTCCTGTTCTTCTGCCTCACTACTATCAGTCTCTGGAGGCTCTGGAGTCCGCACTTTACTCCCCGATGGCCCTGGCCTCACCTCAGCCTCATTGCTGTCTGACTCCGTTGCCAGCTCCGCAGGCTGCTGGCGGACCACAACGTATCATGTTCGGGGAGTGCGTGCTCACTGTTTACGAGCGATCACGCACTCCGGTCCCCCGGACTTTCCTCGTTCCCCGAGTAGTCTAAATCCCCAGAGCCTGGACCTTCGACTGATGCTATGTAATGCCAGGTCCGTGGTAAATAAAGCCCCCCTCATTTTCGATCTTATACAAGAGGGGGTTGCGGACCTGATGGGCATTTTGGAGACCTGGTTGGGCACAGAAAGTGGGGTGCCCCTTGTTCAAATGTGCCCACCGGGCTTCCGTGCATTTCATCAGCCGAGGGCCCAGGGGAGGGGTGGGGGGGTGGCGGTTATTATTAAAGAAGGTCTGGAGCCAAGGGAGGTCACTGTACCACAGATAGCCGGATGTGAGTCCCTCTTTATGAAGTGGGGCTAGGGGATGCAGGTGGGCTTGCTGATCACATACCTGGCTCCTTGCTGCATGACAGCAGCCCTGCCCGACCTGCTTGAGGTGATAGCCGGGATGGCGGTTGATATCCCCAGACTTATGGTTATGGGGGATTTCAACCTGCCGTCGGTCGGAGAATCATCAACGGCGGCTTGGGAGTTCATGGCTTCCATGATGGCCTTGGACCTGACCCAGTTAGTTAAGGGTCCCACTCACATCGGGGGAAACACTCTGGATCTGATTTTTGTCTCTGGACAGTGGCTGAATGATCTAGAATTAGGGGATTTAGTCATCAAACCCCTGTCATGGTCAGACCATTCACTCCTTCGACTTGACTTTCGAACCACCAACCCCCACTGCAGGGAGACGGGGCCGATTCATTGGTTCCGTCCCAGGCGCCTGATAGACCTGGAGAGGTTTCTGACGGAGCTTGGGCCATTTCCTGAGGATCTAGCTCACGGCTCATCTGAAGAACTAGTGGCCGCCTGGGAAAGGGCGGCGGCTGGGGCTTTGGATCGCATCGTGCCTTTGTGGCCTCTGACCCAAGCGCTGATCTCGACTGGCTCCTTGGTATTCTGAGGAGCTGAGAGAGATGAAGCACCAGAAAAGATGCCTAGAGAATGGTTGGAGGGCCAGTCGTTCAGAATCTGACCGAACACTAGTAAGATCTCATATTCAGGCCTACCTAGTGGCGATAAGAACGGCAAAACATGAGTATTTTTCCGCTCTTATTGCATCGGCAGATAAGCACCCAGCCGCCCTGTTTAGGGTGACCCACTCCCTCCTCCTGCAGGGAGCAAGGGAGGACCCCTTGCAAAGGCGTGCTGAGGATTTTGGACAATATCTGCACGATAAAATCGCTCAGATCTGGAACAGCCTGGACTCAGATTGGGTAGATTTGGGTGGGATGACGGAGGTAGGTCTTGGGGACGTTATCTGGGAAGAGTTTGATGCTGTGACTCCCGAGGACATGGACAGATACTGGGGAGGCTTAATGCGACCACATGTTTATTGGACCCGTGTCTCTCCTGGCTGAAACTGGCCACCCGGGAGGTTACACGAGGCTGGCTTCAGGGAATTGTCAACGTGTCTTTGATGGAGAATGTCTTCCCTACCGCCTTGAAAGAGGCGGTGGTGAGGCCCCTCCTCAAGAAGCCCTCCCTGGATCCAGCTGCTTTAGAGAATTATCGTCCCATCTCCAACCTTCGTTTTGTGGCGAAGGTTATTGAGAGTGTGGTGGCGCGACAGCTCCCCCAGTACCTGGATGAATCTGTCTATCTTGACCTGTCCCAGTCCGGCTTCCGGCCTGGGTACAGTACAGAGATGGCATTGGTTGCGTTGGTAGATGATCTCTGGAGGACCCAGGACAGAGGTTGTTCCTCTGCCCTGGTCCTATTAGATCTCTCAGCGGCTTTTTATACCATCGACCATGGTATCTTGCTGCGACGGCTGGAGGGGTTAGGAGTGGGGGGCACCATCTTTCGGTGGTTCTCCTCCTACCTTTCTGACTGGTCGCAGACAGTGTTGGCAGGGGGGCAGAGATCGGCCGCGAGGCGCCTCATGTGTGGGGTGCCGCAGGGGTTGGTCCTCTTGCCTCTCCTGTTCAACATCTATATGAAGCCGCTAGGCGAGATCATCCGTGGTTTTGGGGTGCAATATCACCTGTACGCTGATGATACACAGTTGTACATTTCCACCCCTAACCACCCCAACGAAGCCGTTGAAGTGATGTCCTGGTGTCTGGAGGCCGTGTGGGTCTGGATGGGGAAAAACAGGCTTCGACTCAACCCTTCCAAGACTGAGTGGCTGTGGATGCCGGCATCCCAGTACAGCCAGCTGACTCCATCGCTGACTGTAGGGGGCGAGTCATGGGTCCCCATGGAGACGGTTCGCAATCTTGGCATCCTCCTGGATGTACAGCTGTCTTTAGAAGAGCATATTACGGCCGTCGCCAGGGGGGCTTTTTATCAGGTTCGCCTGATATGCCAGTTGCGTCCCTTCTTAGACCGGGATTCCCTATGCACGTTCACTCACGCCCTCGTCACTTCCCGCCTGGACTACTGCAACGCTTTCTACATGGGGCTCCCCTTGAAGAGCACCTGGAGGCTCCAACTGGTCCAGAATGCGGCTGCGTGGGTAATAGAGGGAGCAACTCGAGGTTCCCATGTAACACCCCTCCTGCGCAAGCTGCACTGGCTTCCGGTGGTCTTCCGGGTGCAATTCAAGATGTTGGTTACCACCTTTAAAGTGCTCCATGGCATAGGACTGGGTTATTTACGGGACCGCCTGCTGCTATCAATTGCCTCCCATCGACCTGTGTGCTCCCATAGGGAGGGTCTCCTCAGGGTGCCGTCGGTCAGACAATGTTGACTGGCAACCCCCGGGGGAGGGCCTTCTCTGTGGGGGCTCCTGCCCTCTGGAACGAGCTGCCTCCAGGGATACGTCAACTCCCTGACCTCTGGACCTTCCGACGCGAGCTAAAGACATTTTTGTTCCATCATGCAGGGCTGGCTTAATATAGTTTTAATGGGGTTTTTTTATTAGAGTTTTTAGTTTTTTAACCAAATTGAATTAGTTTTTAAAAATGTTTTTAATTTTTGTGATTTCTTGTTTTATTTGGCTGTAAACCGCCCTGAGTCCTTCGAGAGAAGGGCGGTATATATATTAAAATAATAAAATAATAAATAAATAAATAAATAAATAAATAGAGGTTCTACCGAACCCCTGCGAACCCTCAGCAGCCCACCCAGGGGTGAAATATAAAATTTGTTACTACCAGTTCTGTGGGCATGGCTTGGTGGGGAGGTAATGTGACTGGATGGATGTGGCCAATTTTTTTTTTTACTTTTAAAAGCATTTTTTTACAGCCTCTTCGGCCGAAGAGGTTGTAGAAAAAATGCTTTTAAAGGGTTCTGACGATCCCAGCTGAGTTGCCTGATCGCCAGAGACCTTTAAAAGGTTTTTTTAAACAGCCTCTTCGACAAAAGAGGTGGTAGAAAAAATGCTTTGAAAAGGCTCTGACGATCTCATCTGAGCTGCGCGATCATCAGAGGCTTTTTTCCTTACTTTTAAAAGCATTTTTTCGGCTCAGCTGGGCATGCGGGGGGGAGGGGACAGGGATTTTTGCTACCGGTTCTCCAAACCATCCGCCGCCATCGCTACCGGATCGGATGATCCAGTCTGAACCGGGAGCATTTCACCCCTGAGCCCACCCCTGCTATCACCCACTGTTGGTTGGCTGTATTTGGGAAACTCATAAGAATGGATCTGAGGACAGTAGCTCCGTCTCTATGTCATCTTGCAGCAATCAGTAGTCAAAGCAAGTAGCCTACAATTCAATTGGCAGAACACATCCATAAATAATAGTAACCCCTGGCAACTTGATCTTCCATGATCTTGTCCTTTAAAAAAAACCACCTAAATTGGTTGCCAGTAAATTCCATACTGTCCATTTAATCATGGAGAAAAGAATTCTTTGGTTAAATCTTGTCCTTCAGTGTAGTTCAATGGTTGACCTAACACTGTCAGAAAGGAAGAAGATTCTCCTCCTGCATGTTTTCTGTATCATGTATGATTGTAAACATGATGATTCTCCTTTGCTCTCTTTTGTTCCAAACTAAAGAGTTCAGCTGCTATAGCTTTCAACACAAGGAACTACTCCACTGCGATTTTGGTTCCCACCCCCATTTTGCATCTTTCCTACCCTTGTAATATCCCTCTTAAGGATATTGTGCTTGTGTACCTTTTCATAATAACAGAGTTGGAAGGGACCTTGGAGGTCTTCTAGTCCAACCCCCTGCCCAGACAGGAAACCCTACACCACTTCAGACAAATGGTTATCCAACATTTTCTTAAAAACTTCCAGTGTTGGAGCATTCACAACTTCTGCAGGCAAGTTGTTCCACTTATTGATTGATCTGTCAGGAAATTTCTCCTTAGTTCTAAGTTGCTTCTCTCCTTGATTATGTTCCACCCATTGCTTCTTGTTCTACCCTCAGGTGCTTTGGAGAACAGCCCGACTCCCACTTCTCTGTGGCAACCCCTGAGATATTGGAACACTGCTATTGTGTCTCCCCTAGTCTTTCTTTAAGGCTATCCAATATTCCAAACATTATCCCATTATATATTTATTTAAGGACATTTTCACATCAGCAGTTCTGTTCTCTGCTCCTGTTCCTAAGGATTCCAAAGAGGGGACGAACCTTTTCTTTTTCTGACAGCAGCTGCATATTGAGCTGACACTTTTATTTTGCTGTTCATTCAGACTCCAAGATCTTTTTTCCTTATCAGTTGCTGCTCCTTCAGATCTTATCAAATATAATTGACGCTTAGGTTTTTGGGAAGTAGAATTCATTTCCAACAAAGTCCAGCTGGAATAGATTAGTTAATAGAATAGATTAATTCCAGCGGAATTATGATGGCTCTCCTTTGCTCTCCAGTGGAATTAATCTGTTTGCCACTTTAAAGCCATTTTATCTGGTTTGGAGAGATTGATTTGGAGCTTTTTGCAATGTCTTTTTAATTTTACCAACGTCAACAGTTTGGTATCCTCTGCAAACATGACAACCTACTGCTCTGTCGTAACTCTAAATCATTTATATAAAGATTACAATAAAAGAAAATATATAAAAGGTCAGGTTGATTCACACAGACATAGACAATAGACACAGAGAAATAAACCATATTTACACACCATTCGAAAGAGACAAAACAAAAGACCAGAATACACTCCCTCCAAAAGCCAATACTTAGATAAGCAGGAATTAACACCAGACAAACAATGAAGCAGAAAACAATATCCTAATTAAGGAATTACCAAGAAGAAAGCCAACACTACACTAACAGTGGCCGGGCAAAACAGGAAGCAAACCCCATACTCACCAACATTGATGATACTAGTTGGGTAATGAAGCATCTCTCCCCAAACTGATTCTTGTTCAAGAGGAGCTGACTTTGTCCTATTTGTCAATATGAGTTTCCAGTTTTTAATCAGTTATCTGAGAGTACCTGCCCTCTTATCCACGGTAATTTAGTTTACTTAGAAGCCTTTAGGAGGGAGTTTATCATTTTTTGGGGTCACCATAGTTTACTTGCTTATTAATAACCCCCCAAAAGTCTAGACATGGAGGCAAGATTTTGTTTTGTTTTTCAGTGAGGCCCATTCTTCTAAGTACTTTCTTATTTTCACATCATAATATTTTTAACTATTTTTCACAGAACAGATGTCAAGTAAATTTGCCTATGGCTTCCTTTCTTACTCCACAGAACCCTTTTTTTTTAAAAAAAAAATGGCTCTTATTATCCTTCTTGTCTATATATTAGCATGGATACATAAAATATTATCTGAGACAAAGCACTGCTTGTTGGGAACCTTGGAAGTAACTTCCAAAATATGTGCATGAATTATGAAGCTAGCTGCAGTTTAGTTGCTTTAATCTGAACTGTGAGAGCATTAATCTTCTTGATAAGAGGAGGAAGTTCAAGCTATAATGTGGATTCTGTTTAAATGGTTGTCTAAAACCCCAGGCAATGAAATAAACATCTGCTAATGGGTTTTTAGAAAAAGGAAAGTATCATCAATAATGCTTGAATACAGTGACCAATAAAATCTAAGCAAAAGAGGAGGGAGGAAAATTGTGTGTGTGTGTGTTAGCGGTGGGTTGCTCCCGACGTCATCATGGGTGATCTGCACATGCGCAGAAGTGCACGCTCCTGTTGCGAACCAGTAGTAAAGGTAAGTGGAATCCACCCCAGGTGTGTTTTGCCTCTTTATGTGTGAGAGTATTTCTTATAATCCCTCATCATAAATGTTGCAATAAAGCTAAAGATAACTATGAGGCAGTGGTGGAATTCATTTTTTTTTACTACCGCTTCTCTGTGTGTGGCTTGGTGGGTGTGGCAGGGGAAGGATACTGCAAAATCTCCATTCCCACCCCACTCCAGGAGGAAGGATACTGCAAAATCTCCATTTCCACCCCACTCCAGGGGGAAGGATACTACAAAATCTCCATTCCTACCCTACTCTGGGGCCAACCAGAGGTATTTGCCGGTTCTCCGAACTACTTAAAATTTCTGCTACCTGTTTATTTATTAAATTTCTCCAGAACCTGTCAGAACCTGCTGAATTTCACCCCTGCTATGAGGGAAATAGGAAAATTTTAAATCCAAACACCCTTTAAAGCTTTTATATTTATAGGGATTAAGTCGATTTTGTGTTATCAAGTTTTTCATGATTAGTTTAATTCTATCTAGTTATTGTCAGGGTTTTCTTGGATTGGCTTGTGTAATTGCCTATTTTATCTGGGGCCCCTTCTTTTAAACATTCGTTTGTTGGCAATACTATGACGAGACTTTAATAAATTGTACTGTAGTTGAGAAAAGGAGAGAGCTTGTGTTGCCAGAGGAAGAAGGTAGGTTACTATCATGGGAAGGAATCTATGGCAGTTGAACTGTAGAATTTGGGGTCCTATGGGAGGATCTCCAAAGGCAAAAACAGGAATAAAGAAAAGAATGAAGAAGATGCCTGTTGCAGATGAAGAGGGTCAGACGCTGGAGGAGGAAGAAATGAGGGTGGGAAGAAAGATGAGTTTGTTGCTGAAGGAACAAATGTGGAGGGAGTATAGAACATCAAAGCATTATTTATATTATAGCAATAGCAATAGCACTTATATGCCTCTTCATAGTGCTTTACAGCCCTCTCTAAGCAGTTTACAAAGTCAGCATATTGTCCCCAACAATCTGGGTCCACATTTTACCTACCTCGGAAGGATAGAAGGATGAATCAACCTTGAGCTGGTGAGATTTGAACTGCCGAACTGCAGCTAGCAGTCACCTGAAGTAGCCTGCAATGCTGCACTCTAACCACTGTGCCACCTTGGCTCTTATGTTGTGTTGAAGTTAGAAAATGAAAAGATGAAGCCTGTCATTGTCATTTCTTAAAATGCAGCAAATCAGAATCAACCTCTCTGTCATGACAGAAAAATAAAATCTTGAACCATTGAGAAGATGATAAACTCAAAAGTTTTACCTGCTAAAATAAACAGCTTATCTAAAATTCCAGATTGTTGTTCTTAAATCCAAACACAACATTTGAAAAGAGGGAATAAGAACAGTTAGGTGTTGAAAACAAATATTTAGTCTGTAATGTATTTAAACATTCACAGTTTAGTCTAGAAAAAGATAAACATGCCCATATGTCTAGTCAATTTTATAGATTGCTTGGTAATTGCAAACGGAAAATCTAAAGTAAGCAGGTATCTTTTATGGGAAAAAAATTGCTACTACATACTGTACTTGTTTTAAAAGCAATTTCTGGAAGAATCACACAATAATTAATGATCCTTTGTCAACAGAAAAGACATGCCTATTGTAATTCACCTTCTGAATATAGTTTTCAGTCTGGCAAAGCAAAATTGACCCATATCTGATGAGAATACTGTTTTCTCTTTCAGAAGATGGAAGAAGGCCCAACAGGAAGTTCAAATAGTACAAGTACAAGTAGCAAGATTGCTGGGGAGAGTAACTATATAATGCTGGGATTCTGATTTTTAAGGAAAAGTAAATGCAAGGACACACATTTTTAGAGTTAAAACATGCGGAATTTAATTAATGAAGAGGAAGGTTAAATAAGATCCCATGTCAAGAAAACTAATGAGATTATGAGTTCAAAATGAATTAGAATTCCTAAAGAAGAAGCTACTAAAACCATAATTGCAAACAATTTCTATAAGGAGAAAAAAATGGGAGCAACGGAAGAAGCTGTTATGGCTACCCAAAAACTTACCATAGTTCTGAAAGCAAAAGATATACAGGAAATGGAATGAGAACTAGGTCACAAAGGCAGCTAGGTAGCCCAGAAATGACATTAAATGAAATCTCAGAATAAGCTAATTAGTGAAGGATGCTAAGAAAATAAAAGGGACTTCTTTTAATGTGTTCAAATTAAAAGGGAAGAATTAGTATATTAGTTGCTCAGTAAAGATGGCAACATGCTAACAAGGAACAAAGGGAATACAGAGCTATTCAATTCATCTTCAGTTTTCTCTAACAATAAAAAAACAAAATATGTGTCTTGCCAGGTAATTATGAAAAGGGGCAAGGCTGAACAATGTAATAGAAACATGGTCAGAGTATACTTCTTTTAATTAAATGAAATATCAGGCCAGCCTGATATTTAAGGAAGTGCATCCTAGGGTATTGATGGTCTGTCCCCCATTATTTCTGAGGTATTTTGGAATACTGGTGAAATGCCAGATAACTAGAGGAGAATAACTGTTGAGAAAGACTAGTAAAAGAACAAGCATATAATATAAGTACTTATATTCAATATAAGTAGTCCTCAACTTATAACAGTTCATTTAGTGACCATTCAAAGTTACAACAGCATTGAAAAAAGTGACATATTACCATTTTTACACTTACAACCTTCGTAGCAGCCCCAGGATCATGTGATCAAAATTCAGATGCCTGGCAACTGGTTCATACTTACGACTGCTGCTGTGTCCCAAGATCATGTCCCCTTTTGCAACCTTTTGGTAAGCAAAATCAACGGGGAAGCCAGATTCACCTAACAACCATGGTACTAACTTATCAACTGTAGTGATTCACTTAACAACAATGGAAATAAATGCTGTAAAATGGGGCAAAACTCACTTAACAAATGTCTCCACTTAACAACATAAATTTTGGGCTCAATTGTGGACATAAGTCGAGGACTACCTGTACTCGAAAAGATGCCCAGATACAAAAAGGGTCTATGCTGATACTGATACTTATCATGTTCAACCACTCTAAATGTACTACATATATGAATATCCAAAGCACTGCAATTTCCCACACCTCTTCCATTCTGGATTTCTAGGATTACTATCCCCATAACTGACATTCTTCAACTATGTGGCAACTGTATCTCTCTAGTACCTGGGAATTCTGGGTGTTGGGTCCTATATATATAAGAAAAAAGCACTAAATAGAACAATATTACAATAGGTCTATGCATTCGTTAATTCATTCAATTTATGTCCCAAATTCTACTCATACTCAAGGTGTTTAAAGAAATGGATAAATTATATTAATATTTTATATTGAGCAGCATGGTGGCTTAGTGGTGAAGCTGCTCAATACAAAATTGAGAGTTCAGTCCTAGGTAGTGACAGATGTTTCTCTCCTAGGGCACAAAGAAAAAAATTTGCTGCGAACTCCGCATGGCATCAGGAAGGGCATCCAGCCAGTAAACACTCAGCTCTATCATGTCACCCCAATTCTACCCTGAATTAAGGGATTACAGGGTCATAAAAAGGGAGCATATATAAATATGTATAAAATGTTAATGTAGAACTCTCATGTCTATTTGATTGTTTGCAACCTTCAATTGAGCGAAATTGGAAAGGCAACAATTATTGAACCAAGGTAACTCAAATAGAGCTAATCCAGAGGATGCCAGAATCCATGACTCATTTGTGAATGAAATTTGGAAAAGTTGTGGTTGCTTCAGTGCCACTATGCCTTTCAATTACAGTTTGCAGAAGCCCATAGGTTGTGTGGTACAAGGGAAGAAGGGAAGGTTGTTTCTCCACCCTCTTCCCCATCTGTGCAATCTGCAATCTCTTCCCCATCTGTCACAAAGTATGTATAAAAGGAGCAGAGTTTTCATTTTTATGGTGTGGCACCAGTGGTGAAATTCAGCTGATTCTATCCAGCTCGGGCAAACCTGCCCGGACATCATCACGTCCCATTTTTGATCCTCTGTGCATGCGCAGAAGACTCTGTGCATGCATGAAGGAGGTGCATGTGTTCACATTTGCAAACCGGTAGCGAAGGTAAGTGAATTTCACCCCTGTATGGCACTCATTTCACCATATGCCCTTTTGAACCCTATATGGCATGGGTGTCAAACTCGCGGTGTCACGTTGCCATCACGTGACTTTTCATGATGTTTTCTCCATTCACGGATCTGGGGTGGGCATGACCTGTATGTGACATATCCAGTCAGTGAGCTGTCAGTTTGACACCCCTGCTATATGGAGATTTCACAGAAGGTATCCAAGTATGTCTTGGCTCACACTTAGTTGTATCAGTTTAGTGAATGTGAACATTATTTATTTATTTTATTTGTCAATAAATTCAAGAAAACAAGTAACAGAGTAGACACAGACTTGGACACATGAAAAAATTTTGGCACAAAAAAATGGATATAAATAGGCAAAACATAGCCATAAACACAGAGAATGATTACATATAATTGGGAACAGTAGGACAGGGACAGTAGGCACACTGGTGAGCTTATGCATGCCCCCTTAAGGACCTCTTAAGAAACATGAAAGGTCCACGGTAGACAGTTTATGGTAAAAGGTATGGGGATTAGAGAGATTAACAACAGAATCAGGTAGATTGTTCCAGACATTTATTACTCTATTGCAAAAGTCGTATTTCCTACAATTAAGATTAGAGCGAATTACATTGAGTTTAAATCTATTGATGGCCTTTGTGTTATTATGGTTGAAATTAAAGTATTCATTTACAGGTAGAACATTTTGGTAAATAATCTTATGAACTAAGCATAGGTTGAAACGTAGACAACGTAGTTCGAGGCTTTCTAGACCTAAGATTTCAAGCCTGGTGGTATAGGGAATTTTATTTTGAGCAGAAGATTTGAGAACTCTCCTAGTAAAATATCTCTGGACCCTCTCTAATGTAATGATCTCTGAAACACAGTGAGGGTTCCAGGCAGGTGAACAGTAATCAAGTATAGGTCTGGCAAAGGTTTTATATGCCTTAGTTTGGAGTACAGTGTTACCAGAAAGAAAACTTCATAAAATAAGATTTTCAACTCTTAAAGCCTTTTTTGCAATGATGTTACAGTGAGCTCTGGGACTTAGATCTTTAGAAATGAGTATTCCTAGGTCCTTGACAGAGTGTGGGTCAACTTTTAGATCATTACCAGCCAGCAAATATTTGAAGTTCTTATTTCTACTGCCAATGTGCAGGACTGAACATTTGTTAGCAGAGATTTGGAGCTGCCATTCAGATACATAGTCAAGGTCATTTTGAAGGGTAGCAAAGTTGTCTGTGGTGTTGAATAGTTTAACATTGTTGGCAAAGAGGACACAGCTGCTTATAATTTGATCACAAAGGTCGTTGATATAAAGCAGAAAGAGTGTTGGACCTAGAACGCTGCCTTGGGGAACACCACTGTTGACAGGTGCAGGATTTGATAGGGTGCTGCCTATTTTGACCACTTGTTGCCTGTTTGACAGGAACACAGCTATCCAATTATGTAGGAGTCCAGAAATACCATAAGATTTAAGTTTCAGAAGTAGTTTGCTGTGAACAATTGAATCAAAGGCCTTACAGAAGTCAAGGTAAATTGCATCTATTGCTTTGCCGTGGTCAAGTTAAGAGCTCCAGAGGTTTTTGCAGATTACATGACAAATTTTTCCTGAAACCAAATTGTTTATCAGAGAGTAGGTTATTTGTTGCTAAGTGGTTTATGATGGATTCCATGACTTTATATGTGGCACAACAAAGAGAAATTGGTCTATAATTCTCAACAAGGGCAGGGTCACCTTTTTTGAAGATAGGTATGACTATTGCTAATGACCATATGTCAGGCAAGGAGCCCATTCTAAAAGATACTTCATAGATGATGCTTAGAAGTTCAGCAATGGCATAGGAAAGCTTTTTAAGAAAGAAGGCACATATTCCATCGGGACCAATAGATAGATAGGGCTTTAGTTTGTGTAGTGCCCTTATGACAGTCTCTTCAGTAAAATCAAGGTGGATTAGATCACTGCAATTGGATGAGGTACGACTAATAAATGAGGGGGAGATGCCATTGCTATTAACAAAGACTGAACTGAAAAAAGTATTGAAGAGATTAGCTTTAATGGCATCGTTACAATCTTTATCATTTGGCCCTTTTAGGGGTGGAATGGATTTAGAGTCTTTAAGTTTGGCATTTATGAAATTATAGAAGGCACGATTGGAATTCGTGTGTAACAATTCTTCCTCCTGCTTGCTGTGGTAATTGATACATAGTTTTTATTTGGTGGCAAATGGATTTGTATCAGTTTTTGAAGTTAGCTACATAGCCAGTTTTATTTTTCCACCAAAGGGATTTTTTTTGTATATGACTCTGGGTGGCAATATATTGCAAATCAAAGGAACTTACATATAAGGCTACAAACTTAAAACACATGATATCTTGCTTTCATTGAAGAAAACATGTGCAGGCTAATAATAAAAGAGAATCCAACCCAGGTGTTTTTCAAACTTGGCAACTTTATTTGGAATTCAACTCCCAGAATTCATCAGCCAGCATGCTATGTTCCTGGAAACAATATTTTTCTTTCAAGTTTAAATCAACATAGCCCCTAATTAAACTTTAAAAATAAATTAGACTGGCTGCTATTATTAAAAGCTCTACTAGATTTCACAGGAAGTTCAATAGTATAATTAAAGAACTAAAACATTTCCAGAAAGATAATTCTCTAGGAACTGCCCCAGGGGTGAAATCCAAAATTTTTCCCTACCAGTTCTGTGGGCGTGGCTTGGTGGGCGTGGGAGGGGAAGGATATTGCAAAATCTCCATTCCCACCCCACTCTGGGGCCAGCCAGAGATGGTATTTGCCGGTTCTCCAAACTACTCAAAATTTCCGCTACCAGTTTTCCAGAAGCTGTTAGAACCTGCTGGACTTCACCCCAGAACTGCCCTGCTGATTTTAAAGCATGTTTAAATGCATTAAAATGTTTTCTTTTTGTTTATTTTTATATACATGTGTTAGCTTAATACAATTAAAGCTATATATGCACAGTTACAAAACACATACTTTATTATTTATATCTTAAACAGTTATGATGTATATCTTAAACAGTAATCTACCAATATGCAACATAACATTAATACTTTTCACAAACTAATGTATGTTGATGTGGCTTTTCTTTATATATCATTATAGAGTTTCTCTATTCTTCACTTTTGCCCCTTCTTTTTTTTAAAAAAGCGCATTCAAAAAAGCAAAAAAGGGCATATTCATTATTTCATATAGTAACATCATTCATCTTTGGGAAGTCTTTGTTATTTGTGCCTGGTATCTATCGTAATAAATGTAAAAAGAATGAAAACTCTAGTGTTCCTATTTCCCGGAGAACACTAAACAATTGTTCTGCTACATGTAGGCTAAACAGTTGGAAAGAATCTTTCTCTGACAACAGAAAATGGAAACCATGTATCATATGATCCCTTGGGCCAATTAAACAACAGGATTGTCTTCATTTAGGAAGTGCTTATGGGAAATATGGGAAATCAGCTTTAGTTATAGATAGGCAATTACCGGTAGACATCTACAAGCGTATCTTGTTTTATTGTGCTTCACTTAATTGTGCTTCACAGATATTACACTATTTTACAAGATCCTCCACCAGCAAAAAGAATATGACTCGCTGAAGGTTCAGACAATTAGCACTTTTAATAATAAAATATTTTTAATTAAGGTCTGTAAATTTTTTTTAAGATTTTGACATCTATTTCTTGAGGGTTAAGGTTTCTTCAGCCATGTCATGTTAGAATAGAATAGAATAGAATAGAATTTTTATTGGCCAAGTGTGATTGGACACACAAGGAATTTGTCTTGGTGCATATGCTCTCAGTGTACATAAAAGAAAAGATACCTTCATCAAGGTACAACATTTACAACACAATTGATGGT
Organism: Ahaetulla prasina; assembly: GCF_028640845.1. Classification (NCBI taxonomy): domain Eukaryota; kingdom Metazoa; phylum Chordata; class Lepidosauria; order Squamata; family Colubridae; genus Ahaetulla; species Ahaetulla prasina. The sequence goes on along the minus strand of NC_080543.1, from coordinate 28,954,931 downwards.
CAATATATCAATATAAATCGTAAGGATTGCCAGCAACAAAGTGTCATACAGTCATAAGTGGAAAGAGATTGGTGATGGGAACTATGAGAAGATTAATAGTAGTGCAGATTTAGTAAATAGTTTGACAGTGTTGAGGGAATTATTTGTTTAGCAGAGTGATGTGTGTATACAGTATTAGTATTAGGTGCGTATACAGTATTTCCTAACCAAGGCAGGAGAATGCACTCACAGACGCTGTCAGGGATTGTAGAGCATTCTTGTCAAAAACTAGAATCAGAATGCTTGGATTCTTGTTAGGAATATTTACCAAACATTATACCAAAAACATAAAATACTTAATCTTACATATCATAACGGCTGCAAGAATTTAATACGCACAAAATTGGAAAAAAGAAAATACACCAACAGAAGAAGAACTGATAAAGAAAATCTTAGATTATGCTGAGATGGACAAATTAACAAAAGAAATTAAAGAAAAGGAAGATACAGAATATTATGTAATATGGGATAAATGGTACAAGTGGCTGGAGACTAGAAAATATGAATAGTGATGAAAGGGGAGAAACAATAAATGTAAGATGTATGATAGTGTATAAAATGTACAAATTTAATATTATAAGTGATAGGAATTATAGAGTAATAAGGGATAATAGGACAAGAAGGATATAAATATTATAAAGGGAACTGGGAGAAAATATAAATATTAGATCACTGCTACGAAACAGTTGTAAAAAGGGAATGTAGGTTATGTGTTTTGTGTTTGTTATGTTGTTATAAATAAAAAACTTAATTAAAAAAAACCAGAATGTTTGGATCTGGTCGATTGGCAGACTTAACAGCTCCAAGTTTTAAATGCCCTCAAAAAGGTCCTTTCCCAAAAGCAAACAAAGGAAGATAAGCTATCTATATTTGCATGGCTATTTACTCTCACCACATACTTCGGACAACTAATTGGGATTCGACGACTCACTCAACCTTCAACTAGGGCGGATTGGGTTGGGTAATCACGAATCTCTCACTTTTATGACCTTTCTGCCCACAAAGTTTGGGAGTCCTCTCCTTTGAACTGACACTGAATTCGGATATCAATCCCGAATGTTTTGATTTTTCCGGTTGCCTGAAACGGTTATCCCCTCGGTTTGTAGCTCCTTGATCCTGGGCGTCAATGAAATGTTTCTTTTTCTCCTGCTTGGGCGGTGGGGTCGGACTAGATGACCTCCTACAAGGCCCCTTTCAACTCTGTTAATCTGTCTAAATCTCGTTTTTTGTATGTTTGTTTTGCACGTATGTGTCAGATTCCGGATAGGGGAGAAACGAAATGTATTTGGTCCTATGACTAAAACCAGTCAAATCGAATCTCACCCCGATCACATAATGCACTTTTGACTCTAGCAGGGAATTTCCAAGTTCGCTTTAAGCGACGGATGTCGAAGGCGGAGCTGCCACAACAGCAAACAGCGGCCAAAGCCAAAGTTGCATCACCATGAAAAGGCGGCCGAGGTTTCTTCACACTTCCGAAGCTTCGAAACTACACTTCCTAGGATGCTGCGCGAGCGGCGTCTGCCCCCTCACGTCCATAATGAGTGGGCGGGGCCGCGCTTGACGCGGTCGCCGAATAGCGATCTGGAGGCGGAGCCAAAGCCGAGTGGGGGATGGGGGCGTCGGGTCCGTCTTTACCCTGCTGTGTCCCCTTTTCTCCGCTCGGCGTAGACGCCATGTTGGCTGGAAGGGAAGATGACAAGAGGCGGCTGCGGGACTAGCGGCGGCGGCGGCAGGCGGTGAAGGGTAGGGAGGAGCAGAAAGTGCGCCGAAGAAAGCCGTACCTACCCCGGCCTTTCTTCGTCCAACGGGCTCTCTGGCTGGCGAGAAGAGAAGGAGCCGCTCCTCCGCCTCGGCTGCGGGGGGCTTCCGTTAACCGTCTGCTGCTGAGGGAGACCCCGGAGAAGGAGGAGGAGGAGGAGGAAGAAGAGGCGGAGAAGGGACTGTGGAGAAAGGAACCGGCGGGGGCGATGAAAGCCGAGACTTGAGGCGGAGGGGGCGGCGAGGGCTGCTGCTGCTCCTGCTGCGAGAGGCAACTGCAGTTTAAATCCCCCCTTGAGCTGCTGCTGCTGCAGTTTGAGGGGGGAGGGTAACATTTCTTTGTCCCTTCCCTTCCCTCATCCCCGGCTTATTTTAATAGGTATATCTTTAACTCAGCCTTGTAAATGCTGTAGGAAGCACGCCTTTCCAAGGAAGAGAAGCCCACCCCGCCACCCACCCCACTTTCACTTACTGAGGATCGGACCAGAGCGCCCCCCCTGGATCCCCCCCCCACAACAAGAACTTTGGCCTCAGGGAAAGAAGGACGGTCGCTGCTTTATTTACTTCACTGAGTGCCTGTCGCTTATTTTTTTTCTCCTGCTTGGGCGGTGGGGTCGGACTAGATGACCTCCTACAAGGCCCCTTTCAACTCTGTTAATCTGTCTAAATCTCGTTTTTTGTATGTTTGTTTTGCACGTATGTGTCAGATTCCGGATAGGGGAGAAACGAAATGTATTTGGTCCTATGACTAAAACCAGTCAAATCGAATCTCACCCCGATCACATAATGCACTTTTGACTCTAGCAGGGAATTTCCAAGTTCGCTTTAAGCGACGGATGTCGAAGGCGGAGCTGCCACAACAGCAAACAGCGGCCAAAGCCAAAGTTGCATCACCATGAAAAGGCGGCCGAGGTTTCTTCACACTTCCGAAGCTTCGAAACTACACTTCCTAGGATGCTGCGCGAGCGGCGTCTGCCCCCTCACGTCCATAATGAGTGGGCGGGGCCGCGCTTGACGCGGTCGCCGAATAGCGATCTGGAGGCGGAGCCAAAGCCGAGTGGGGGATGGGGGCGTCGGGTCCGTCTTTACCCTGCTGTGTCCCCTTTTCTCCGCTCGGCGTAGACGCCATGTTGGCTGGAAGGGAAGATGACAAGAGGCGGCTGCGGGACTAGCGGCGGCGGCGGCAGGCGGTGAAGGGTAGGGAGGAGCAGAAAGTGCGCCGAAGAAAGCCGTACCCCGGCCTTTCTTCGTCCAACGGGCTCTCTGGCTGGCGAGAAGAGAGGAGCCGCTCCTCCGCCTCGGCTGCGGGGGCTTCCGTTACCCGTCTGCTGCTGAGGGAGACCCCGGAGAAGGAGGAGGAGGAGGAGGAAGAAGAGGCGGAGAAGGGACTGTGGAGAAAGGAACCGGCGGGGGCGATGAAAGCCGAGACTTGAGGCGGAGGGGGCGGCGAGGGCTGCTGCTGCTCCTGCTGCGAGAGGCAACTGCAGTTTAAATCCCCCCTTGAGCTGCTGCTGCTGCAGTTTGAGGGGGGAGGGTAACATTTCTTTGTCCCTTCCCTTCCCTCATCCCCGGCTTATTTTAATAGGTATATCTTTAACTCAGCCTTGTAAATGCTGTAGGAAGCACGCCTTTCCAAGGAAGAGAAGCCCACCCCGCCACCCACCCCACTTTCACTTACTGAGGATCGGACCAGAGCGCCCCCCCTGGATCCCCCCCCCACAACAAGAACTTTGGCCTCAGGGAAAGAAGGACGGTCGCTGCTTTATTTACTTCACTGAGTGCCTGTCGCTTATTTTTTTTCTCTCCTTTTTAATGAGAAGGTGACTCGGATACAGAACTATCCTCTGAATCATCTTCGTCATTCATTATTGGTCTAGGCTGGAGAGGAAGAGCAAGAGAGGAAGAAAAAGCGCTCCTACACAATTCATGTTGTTGTTGTTGTATGTTTTTGCCTGGTCTATCTGGCACAACTGGTGTTCGTGCTGCTGTTGACAAGAATCCGTTGCTGTCTTCTGGTTTCCCTGTGGTTTCCTCTCTGATCCAGCCTTTTTAATACCAGTTGGATTCTTTTGTCAGTTTCCTTGCTGCGGGTCAGGTGCTTTTATTGAAGGAAGCAAACACGCACAACTTACCAGGAACAAAACCAAAGATTGGTTACCTGGAAGATCTTTTACTATACCTGTGTTGTTTTGGCTGGCTTTTACATTTCCCTCCTTCTTTGTTTCTTGAAACCGACAGCCTAGTTATCAAGATGTCTAGCAGTGTTCCATCTGATATGGTAAGTTTGGATTTGACTTTATTTCCGGAATACAAAGAACTGATTTTCAGAAAATTGATTTGGGTTACAGCAAGAAGTGTTTTTGTATATCGAAGGCCAGGTTATTAGTATAAGCTTTTGTGGGTAGAATCCACTTAGTATTTATTAAGTTTATTCACAGCCTTTTCTCCAGGAGTTCAAGATAGCTTACACAGGGGTTTCCCTTCATTTCATTTTCATTTATTTTTACAACAAATAAATGATCCTGTGATACAGGTTGAGTTGTGAATGAGTAATTGGTCCAAAGTTACCCAATTTCCTTTGATGAGGGTGAACTTGAATCTGGTTCTCCCCAGTTCTGTACTGTACGACACTGGTTCTTCCTAATTAATCTGAAAGGAAGAAGCACCCTACTTTCAGTATAGTAGAATTAATCATCTGCTTTCTTTTATTATTTAACTTTTTATATACATTTGAGATTTAACTTGAGCACAAGTATAAATGAAATAAAATTATATTTTCATTAGGGTTATTTTATTTTAATTAACATTTTGGTACCTTTTTTCCTGTTAATAGTTTTATTATTTGAATCCAATTACAATATTTAATAACCTCAAGTGGTGTGGAAGGTTATAATTTAATACAGTGTTGGTTGCAACAAAATATTCTAGAAACTCTTCTCTTGAGCCATGTCTTTCTGAGATAATATTAGATGTTATGCTAATAAAGTGCTGAATTAGTGATCAGAGTATATTTTAAAGTTCGGACAAAAGGAAGCAAAATTATATACTTTAGAGAGTACCACCTACAGGTATTCTTATGAATAAGCATGTCTGAAACTGAATTATTTCTAAACTTTGATACATAATTAACTTGATTCTTTTTTGGCACTAAAGAAATATTTTTGGTTTTTATATTTATAACATACAGTAATGTTTTTTTCTACTACTTACGTGATTCTGTTAAAAAAATAAATGGTAATTGCTTTAGGGCATTAGTATTCTGTGTGTGCTATGCATATGCATACAAATCTCAGCTTTTAAACTTTAGTTCATGCTTGGTAGTAGATTGTTTTTTTTGCTTTCCATAGCAGGAAAACAGTAATTTGTGATCAAGTCACTACTATAATAAAGGTTGTACCACAGTTTCAAACTTGCTTAAAGTAGCTGAGCAAAATATTAGAAAAAAAAGACAGAAAATCATGTTGATTTCAACTTTGAATTGTTTTTATTTGATTTTCTTTGCAACACTGTGACTTTCATTATAATATACGTTTTTCTAACAATGCTTCTTGAAAGTGTGTGATGGTTTTGAAGAATAACCCCTATATTAAGATAATAATAAAATATACAGCAATAAACTCTCAATGTTATCCATTTGGTATTTTTGACATTGTATTTTGCTGGAATTTAATTCTGAATGGATGTCAGTTATTGTATGAGAAGTAGGATGCATAATTAAATCATATCCTTCTATATAATGTCTTAGGAGTGTGCATAGAATGTAAAATGTGTTTTGTTTCAAACTTAAAGCACAGCCCTCATATTCTGGATATTTTGATGAAACATTATGGATTGGTTGCTGTTGGCAGAAACAGCTTTGAATATTTTTGTTTTGTGCTGCAGCTAAAACCAGTCTTACAGCAATCTCAGAATGATTTTTATAGGGTGGATGGGGCAAAGCTGGTGTCCACTTGTTTCTTTCTCCTCTCCTTCAGAAACAAGGATACCTTGTGCCTCTTTTTTTTTCTCCAGATGGCCTATGCACCCACTTCCAAATGGTCTCAGTTCCCATGGGCCTGCCTGCTCACTCTTATCCTTTCTGGTATCTTTTCCTCTCCTGCCCTCTCTCAGTTGCCACCACTAAATAAAATCTTCAGCTTTGGCATTTTCCTCCACATTTCTTCCACTAAAACTCTTCGGTCTGGAACAAACAGCACTTTACTCTGTATTTGGAACAAAACGACCCTGCTTCATTCCATATCCAGACCAAAAACACATGTTTTGTATTGGGTATAAGCCAGCCAAAATCAGCTGTTCTGTACATGAAATAGTACATGTTTTTCCATGTTCCTAAGTGTTATAATTGAACTGTAGAACTTAGAAGTGTTTCACTTTTAATGAACCTTCATGAAAATATATTAGAAATTTATTCTGCTTCATTATTTTTTCCTTTGTTATATCTGAGCATCCAGGATGGGCTTTATATAAAATGGCCATATATATTTGCAACTATATAGCAGTGCAGATAACTGGTTTTTAAAATTACCAGTATAAAGCTATGGAATGCTTAAGAATTGTCCAGAAATGATTTGGAATTAATATTTATTGCCCATTGCAATTTAAATTATTAAAAAAACTTTAATAGAAGTTTTTACTGAAACAATTGGTTCTTAAGCCAATTGCTTCCAAGAATTGTATTCATTTGGATCTAGTTTCTGTATTTAATTCTGTGGGACTTATACTCAAAAACATATATTCAAAAACGGATATTATTATATTAAGAAACTAGTTCTATAAAATGTTACTGGTTTTCTTACATAAACAAAGTTTGCTTACTGAATACATTTTGCAAAACAGCAGTTGTACTTCTTTTTTAGTTTTCCAGTTCATATATAAGACTTGAATATTAATCTTGTTAGGAGCATTGGAGTAAAGTGTGGTATGTTAATGCCAACATATAATAACCATGATATCATGGAACTGAAAGCTATTGAAGAACTTAGAACCAGGGCTGTTAAGACTAGTAGCCCAACCCACCTTATTTGGAATAGGATAGGAATAGGGATAGGGATAGGGATAGGGATAGGGATAGGGATAGGGATAGGGATAGGGAATGAGAATAGAATAGAATAGAATAGAATAGAATAGAATAGAATAGAATAGAATAGAATAGAATAGAATAGAATAGAATAGAATAGATTTCTTTGTTGGCCAAGTGTGATTGGACACACAAGGAATTTGTCTTTGGTGCATATGCTCTCAGTGTACATAAAGAAAAAATAAAATATTATATGTGTTTTTTAAAAAAAACCAACAGCTGATTCTACCTACTCCTAATGTTATTTCTTAATTAGAATAACATTTTGTCATAACAAAATAGATGAGGGGGTACTACTACTCACAAATCTCAATTAAATCTGCAAGTAAAGCATTTCCAGTCATTTAGTATTTAATAATGCCATTATGTAAATGATAGCATAAATTGACACATAACACATAAAGCATTTAAAAGTACATTATTTTGTTATATTTATCTAAATTTCTTTAGATGCAGTGAATATTTTTAAATTTTGTATTTATATTTATAAAGTATATATTTATACTTTATATTTCATTCAAAGTGCAATAAATTGGAATGGGGTGATTATAGGTAGTCCTCAGTTTATGACAGCAATTGGGACCGGAGCTATGTAGTAGTAAAATGTGACATCATGTGCATTGCTTTCTGATGATAGTTCTGGCGCTCCTGATTGCTGTCATTATGCAAAGTCCTCATAACAACTTTGCTACTTCTGATTTCCTGCCGGCTTTGCTGTTGGCTATGGGAAGGCAGCAGAGAACGACTGAAATTATGATCATGTGACCATGATTCACTGTGATGTTGTAATCATGAACCAAATATCCAGATTATGAACATGTGGACATTATAATGGCCAGAATTCCAAGGAACCAGTTGTAACTATCATTTATTCAATGCCATTGTAAGTTGCAATGATTGCTGAACAAACATGGACCACCTGTAAATAAATTATTTCTCTATTATGAAACTAATTGATTTTGCACTAATATGTTTAAAATACCTTCATTATGTTGAAAGTTCGATGTTTTCATGTGTCTGAAAACTTCAACTGCATAATTTATCTGTTAAATATTTTAAAGTATTAACAAAATTGTTCTTCATTATTTCTTGATTAATATAATCATGTTTTCTACACATTCGAAACATGTCAAACTTGTGTATAGATGATGAAGGAAAATTGTTAAAAACTAAGGCCTAATAAGTCTGTTGGATTGTTTTAGTTTTGTGTTAAGAGCTTCATTATGGTACATATATGCCATTTTCTTTGCCTAGGTAACACTAAAATAATATTGTCAACATTCCATGAAAAATAATAGTTTTCTTAAAATTTAAAAATATGTGGAACTAAAGAACATGTTTTAATTTAGTGATGTATAAAATTGAGAAGATTAGTAATACAGTAGAACAAAATGTTCTTTTCCTTCTCTCTGTTGATCCCATATTCTCTGTAAAACTACTGCTGCAACACTTAGGTATTGTGTGAATAGAAATGCTGGCATCTTCTTCATAACTGAATGAGAACATGATCAGTTGCTATATGGATAGATGGTATATTATATTTTTTCTCATATTGTCTAATGAATGAAACCCATGAGCATGGAATTTACAGTCTCTAGATTATAAATATTTGAAAATAAACAGAAATTGTATGTTAGACAACTTCAGCTAGAAATATATTACTAAAGATATGTCTAGATTTACTTCATAGCACACACTTTAACTTTACAGAATCTTTACTGGAGAGGAAGCAAGGAAGGAAGTTTCTTTAAGTTAAGAGACACTCAAATGAAATATTTGTAACAGTTGCTACTCCACTTATGGATGAACTTGAAATGCATTTTAACAATCCAAACTATTTATGCTACTTTTTCACATGAATTAATCTTCTGATATTATTTAAGGAGATAGAAATATATTAAGTAATAAAAACTTAAGTAAAATCAAGTGTTTCCTAATTTGAATTTCATTTTTAGTAACTAAATAGATATGTTCCATGCTAGTTTCTTGACAACTGCTATTGTGGCGGAGCAAACTTATGCATGGGATTGGTCTATTTGAGGGACCTTCATCTCTGTCCCATTAGGTCTGACAAAAGAGGCATACTGTTACTTGTCAGGAAATATCACCCGGTGGAGCCCAGGATGAGAGTCTTTTCTGTCACAGCACTCTCCTTTGAAACATTATCTCCCCAGAGATTATATTGGATCCGATGCTACAGGCTTTTCATAAGAAATGATTCTGTAGATGTGTGGTGGAGTTTGTAGAATGTTAATTGATTGTTATTGATTTCTTATATCTTGGCTGTTGATTCTGCTATATGTTTTTAATGTGGTATCTACAATATTGCTTTCTGGCCTTTCATATAATTTTTAATTCTTATAAAACATGTATTTGAGATGGGTGACTCTATAAATTGAAATAATCAATTGGATTAGTTCAGTGCTTCTCAAATAGTGGGGCGCGCCCTCCAGGGGGGGCGCGAGGCTCCGTAAAGGGGGGCGCGTTTGACCTCGGCAAACACTGTCATAACAAGCTAAGCCCCGTGTTTACAGTTGCGCGGGGGGCGCGAAAAATGTTTTCTTCTTCCTAGGGGGGCATGACAAAATAATTGAGAAGCACTGGATTAGTTGAAGTGATACTAAAGCAATTTGGTGCAATTAAATAATACTTACAGTTTTAATATGTTTCACTGTTTACTAATTCCAGGTGAAATTAATTTAAAAAGTATGATTTCATAATAAGCTTTGAAATATTTT